>NC_138170.1:53548558-53967985 GCF_964165515.1 Mesoplodon bidens | reverse complement strand
AGGGTCCATACATATTAATGTCTGTTCAATTCCCAAGATACCTTTTATTTTTATATCCATTTGGTTGGAGGTTCTCAGGAAAAAAAAAACAAATTCCAGGAAGCGCAAGATCCTGGCTCACAAAGCCTGACGTATTTGAACAAACTCATTCAACTATCTTACATCGTTCTGTTGTTTAAATACACCAAAGGCTTTTGCATTAACTGTTCCCATTGCTTGGAAAGCTCTTCCCTTAGAAAGCTGCTGCTTCTTGTCATCCAAGCCTTGGCTTACTTTAGTGTAGGAGGAAAGAAAGACTTTTCCTTACCACCAAACTTTATCACATCAAAATACATATCATTATCTGACAGTTTATTATTTTGTAGATAGCCTTTAAAATATAAACTCCATGATATCAGAGACACACTCTGTCCTGTCCACTTCTTTATTTCCCAGCACCCAGAACGGTGCCTGGCATCCCAATAGGGAGCTCAATAAATATCTGTTGAATAAATGAACAACTTATGACTTACCAGCTCCATTAAGTGTACCATTCTAAAAAACCAGGCTGACAAACCAAGAGGATATAGTAACTGGAAAAGAAAGTATAAACAGAAGTGCTTTCCAATGACAAGAGGTGCCACCATTAGAGCCAGCAGATGATTCAACTCCTTAGCTTCCTCAAAAAGGTATGAACACATTCAGAAACTCCACATACCAAGGTCATAGCACTGATATGAAGATATTCTCTACTGAAATCCCCAATCAAAATCAACTCTGTCAGCCCAAATACTATCCCAAGAGATCATTTTTTCCCAATATTCAAGAAAAAAAACCAAGGATAGGGTTCAAAACCCAGTAGAGGGTTCCAGTTTGTATATTGTTTAACCAAGGTTTGTATGGTTGTGAACATGGGGTAGAAAGATGTTTCAAAGAACCAATGTTTCTGAGTTCTAACAAATACAACATTTAATCCCAGATTATAATCATTTCCCTTCTCTCTTAAGGCTCTTTAGGAGACCAGGCCTGTGCCTTCAACTATTTCCTCTGCATGGGTGACTCTCAAATATACACCTCTAGTAAGAGTGACCAGTGTCCCTGTCAGCCTGGGACAGAAGCGTTTCCCAGAATGCTGGACTTCCAGTGCTAAAAAATTGGAGGAGTCCCAGATCACCCTATCTCCACCTCTGACCCCTCTCCCCATCTCTTGACCTGTATTTCCAACTGTCTGCTATCCCTCTAGGCAGCCTCCCAACACCACCGCAAACCTGACATGTCTAAAGTATTATCCTGCCTCCGATCAGGCCCTTCTTCCTGCCTTGCTTATTTTGTTAATGCATTAATCATTCTTCCCATAAACCGGGACAGACAGCTCAGTAAGCGGACTTTTTTCTTGGTCTTCCATTTCTGCCCTGTAAGTAATCTAATTGATTTATCTAATACCAAAGATTAAAAGGCTAGGCTAGAAATTCCTCTAAGAACAAGAACCATGTTTTACCAATTATTTTACCCTCTATAATGCCTACCTATCACAATTTCTTACATAAAGCAGGTGATCGATATACTTGTGAACTGCTAACTCTGAAGCAGAATGAGGTTCAAAAAAACCATTTGGATTCTAGTGCTGGCTCTGTCACCAACTAGTTGTGTGGCTATGGACAAATCACTTGATTTCTCAATGCCCAAGAATGAAAATAAAATCATTGTAAAAATGCTTTGAAATTCAATGCGATATTATTACCTGAGTTACTATTTCAAAGAGAGAAAGCAATGACCCTAAATTATATAAGTACCCAAAGCTCCTGATGTGACTGTCCCCAGAACACCTCATCATGGCCTCACACAAGCTGCAGTCCCTTGTTCAGGTCTTCACATGCCTCTCTTAGTTCTACTGAGTTAAACGTTTCAAATTTAGATCCTAACATATGTCTCTAGGTTCACAGCAACTCTGGCATACCACATTGTACTCTCAATGGTCAGAGTGTTTCTAACACAGGCACATAGAAGATGTTCAAGAAATCGCTTGCTGAATAAATAAATAAGGACCCACTAGTGTTGATGCCAGCTGCTGCCTATTAGCTGTCCTTCTGTTAGGCACATGACTGAAAAACCAGGTGTAGAAAAGAAGGGCTAAAAACTGTAAGGCTCCTCAATGGTGAAGTCACTGTGCCTAGAAAAACACAATAATAGCCTAACCTAGAGTTCTGACTGTTCAATGAACCTTCTGTCTACTCCCCAGCAAGGAAAGATTACTTCACAAGGAAGTGATTTCAAAACTCCAGAGTTGCTGGTGTTTATGATAATGAAGGAATTGAAAGGTAAAAATGGAACCATGCACAGCTCCCAAGAACAATGCAACAAACTCTAGCTGTTTGTTTTGGTTCCTCATCACACAATCCAGGGGGCAGCAAGGAAAAGGGCAAGGTCCCTGAGTGAAACAGTCCATGATTGGCTGTGCCAGCTCCATGCACTCAACAGCCCCAGCCGTGGGGAATTCCAAGCCTGCTTGGGTTAGCGAGTGCCTCTCCACTAGAAGAGCAGACATCCTCTTTGTCCGAAGGCTCTTTTGTTTTATTTCACTCCCATGTCAAATTAATACAAAATATACAGTGTCCTTAGTCTCTGAGTACATCATAAAAATTGGAACTTTCTTACAAGGGATTCAAGGTTCTTCATAAGCAAGCCTCACTAAATGTTATTAACCCATAAAAGTCTCCCAAGAGATCAGTTTACCAGTTCTAAAGGAAGTTTACTAAAAATGTATCCAAGTTCCCTCCATCTTTCATACCCGAAATCCCCAGGCTTTTCCAATCAGAAACTAGAAAGCAGTATTGTACCATGAGTAGAATGCTCAGAATTTAAAAAGGCCTTAGAAAGCTGGATTCTCTTATTTTATCAAAGAGGACACAGCAGCCCAGAGAGATTTACATGGTTTTCCGAGTATCAACAGAGCTGGTAGGTAGAACTCAGTTCTAACTGGTACCTCAATATTCTTTCCTCTACACTTGGAGGGAGGCAGTGGTTAAGGATGGGGGTGTGGGAGGATCAGACCACTCTGATGTTCCTGTTCTTCACAGTCAAGAAACAGTAGACATTAGGGGCTTCCCTGGTGGCCCAGTGGTTAAGAATCCACCTGCCAATGCAGGGGACACGGGTTTGAGCCCTGGTCCGGGAAGATCCCACATGCTGTGGAGCAACTAAGGCCGTGCGCCACAACTACTGAGCCTGTGCTCTAGAGCCCGTGAGCCACAACTACTGAAGCCCGTGCGCTTAGAGCCCGTGCTCCGCAACAAGAGAAGCCACCGCAATGAGAAGCCCACGCACCACAACGAAGAGCAGCCCCCGCTCGCCGCAATTAGAGAAAGCCCGCGTGCAGCAAAGAAGACCCAACACAGCCAAAAATAAATAAATAAATAAAATTTATTAAAAGAAAAAAATGAAAGAAAGAAATAGTAGACATTAAAAGGGGGGGGCGCTGGGCTTCCCTGGTGGCGCAGTGGTTGAGAGTCCGCCTGCCGATGCAGGGGACACGGGTTCGTGCCCCGGTCTGGGAAGATCCCACATGCCGCAGAGCGGCTAGGCCCGTGAGCCATGGCTGCTGAGCCTGCGCGTCCGGAGCCTGTGCTCTGCAAGGGGAGAGGCCACAACAGTGAGAGGCCCGCCTACCGCAAAAAAAAAAAAAAAAAGGGGGGAGGGGGCTGACAGGAAAGAGGCGGGAGGTGTTTTTTTTTTGTATTTGTTTGTTTGGTTTGGTTTTTCTATGCTAGGTGCTATAGCTTGAGTCCCTACCAAAAGTAACAGAAATGAACAGGCCAGTCCATGGCTGGTGTGTCTTTGTGTTGTCTTGAGAAGATCACTGAAGCGAATTATTGTTCTATAAACAGATTAGTCCAATTTCTATCCACAAAGCTATCTCACTGGTAGTGGGTAAGTATTCTAAGATAAGCATAAAACCCAGACTGAAATCAAATTACATATGCTGTATACCCAACTAATTGGTCATTAGACTATTTTGTGCCAATAAATCAGGTTCCCTGACTACAGAGTGGCTCTCCAATGGCTTCATCCATCCACCTAAGGATGGTAACACAGAGCTATTTTTTGTTGAATTCTGATTAGTTATATTACGATTGTTAATTGAGAAATGTTACCTTCATTTCCTCAGACTCTTTCAGTATTGTTATTTTTCCTAACTTAGAGATTTTTTTCCAAGCTCCTATTATTTCATAAGCTAAGTTCCCCACTCCATTCATTCTTTGGTCAAGTATTGTGTTTATTATTTCAAGGTTCGTGTTTATTATTTCAATTAAACTAAACAGGGACAGATGTGCAGGAAGGTTGTGTGCATGTACATGTACATTTTAAAAACAGGGAACATAGCCCTGAAGCATGGAGAAATTTTAAGCCTGAAAAACGATTTGCCCAAATGAGATCCAGTGAGAAAGCTACATATCAACAGAAGCCATCTTAACCTCCCTCACCATCATCAAATATTGCTGAAGTTTACTGCAGGCTAAAACATCAGGGGGCTATTTTGAAGGCTCAGCTGCAGGCACAGGCAATAGTAACGATGACCAAATATAAATTGAATTACCAATCAGAAAGCCATGGGGGGAAGGGAAAGATACAGTGGATTAAAAGAAGTGGTTAGAAGGATGTAACAAATTGTTGGTTCTCTTAATAATTAATACAACCACTGCCTGAGATCAAGGAGGAAAAAATTAATATTAAAAACTCTGGGGGCTTCCCTGGTGGCGCAGTGGTTGAGAGTCCGCCTGCTGATGCAGGGGACGCGGGTTCGTGCCCCGGTCCGGGGGGATCCCACGTGCCGCGGAGCGGCTGGGCCCATGAGCCATGGCCGCTGAGCCTGCACGTCCGGGAGCCTGTGCGCCACAATGGGAGAGGCCACAACAGTGAGAGGCCCACATACCACACACAAAAAAAAACAAACAACAACAAAAAAAAAACTCTGGGACTTTACTAACAAAGCTGAGACAGAAGTTACTCACTAAGAACAAGATTCCTTCATTATTGAGGCTAAAAAGACTCAGTATTATTATGAGAACTTTAAAAATGATTATTCAAAGTTCCAGAGTGGGCTTAAAAATAAAAATCCAAGGGTCACAAACCAAAGACACAAAGTTTTAGATTTTAAACATTAAGACATTCTAAAAAATAAATTTAAAAGAAAAAAAATCATTGACATTCTAGTTTTCCCCAAATCCTTTTTTTTTTTTTTTTTTTAAAGCGAGATAGATCTGAACCACTGGACCAAATACCATGTAAGTTGGAAGGGGTGGGGAGAATTGGAGTTAAGACCTAATTTTTTTCTTTAATTTGTTTATTTAATTTATTTATCCCCAAATCCTTTTTTTTTTTTTTTTTTTTTTTTTTTTTTTTTTTTTTGCTGTACGCGGGCCTCTCACTGCTGTGGCCTCTCCCGTTGCGGAGCACAGGCTCCGGACACACAGGCTCCGCGGCCATGGCTCGCGGGCCCAGCCGCTCCGCGGCATGTGGGATCTTCCGGGATAGGGGCACGAACCCGTGTCCCCTGCATCGGCAGGCGGACTCTCAACCACTGCGCCACCAGGGAAGCCCGATCCCCAAATCCTTTTAATCCACTATAGAAATAGGAAAATTAAAGGATTTTTTTCTCTATGTAAAGTATTAATATGGCTTCCCAGAGTGGATGATCACTTAGTTATTCTTTAATTATTAATATTTCAAATAAAAATCATAGGATACTCAGAAATAAAAACTGTCCTAGACACATCTGCCAAAAGAGATGAAAATAAAGGCTTAAACAAGATTATATATTTTTTATTTAGAGTTGAATGACTTTATCCCCAAACCTCATACATTACATTCTACATTTATTTCTTGCTCAACTGCAAATTCTTTAGAAACTTGGTCTTTCATTCTCCAGTAGAGTGAAATTATTTTTTCATTACTATATTTCAAAGGTTCCTAAGAAGTCTTCTGTTGAATTTGAATTGTAGTAGCTATAATTAACTGATGAAAGTTGTAATACATATTTAAATTACTTCTGTCCACCATAATTGTTGACGTCCATGAGTCAGTAGTAGCATTTTATGACAAAAATTGCTAAATGTCAGCAGTTCATTTTTTCAGGCCAACAATGTGAGAATGATTGTAATTAGTGCAGTAAATATTCATAGGTTAAGCTACATTTCAATAAGCAGAGCAATTCAAAAAAATGAAGAGTAAGACAATATCAGGTACTCATGAACCTCCCTTCTAGATTTAGAATTGTAGACAACAACTTAATCCCCTTAGAGTTAAGCTTTTAATTTATGGCTGAACAAATGAAAACTAGATTCCCTGCTTGGCACCCTAGTTTAGAATTCTGTTTATTATCACTGAAAGAATAACTTAAAATACTAAGATTATAGAGTGTAAATAAGCAAATATGAATTTCATCAGAAACCTGAATTTACAGTGAAAACTTTAATGTATTTAACCACTCTAATCAAGTGCTTAAGCAGGTAATTATGCATAGGCAGGTGATTATGTTTTTTAAAGAG
Organism: Mesoplodon bidens; assembly: GCF_964165515.1. Lineage (NCBI taxonomy): Eukaryota > Metazoa > Chordata > Mammalia > Artiodactyla > Ziphiidae > Mesoplodon > Mesoplodon bidens. The sequence continues at coordinate 53,961,461 of NC_138170.1, read as the reverse complement.
TGCATGAATATTTCATCAAATTCTAAATAGAAAGGACCATATGAGAAATCAGATTCTAGAAGATTAACTCAACATATTGTGTGTGTGTGTGCGCGCGCGCAAGTGTTGCTTTCAAAAAATTCCCAGAAAAAAGAATAGTGTCTCCCATTCCTATTTATTCTTAGATGATTGTTTAATAGTGAAGTCAATTTACATTTGAAGACATTCTGAATAATCCTGTTAAACACCAATTCAAACAATGTGGCTCATGTTTAACTCTTCAGTTATTTACCCATTAATCTCTTTAAGTGCTTGCTTCCTTAACACAGCTGTAGTTCAAGAGGTGGCCGGCAGTTGGCCTCCATTTCAGTGGATTTTCCTGAAAGCCCAGATTTCTTTCTGCAAACTTTAAAGCACTGTATGCCTAAATAAATTTTTCATAACTTAAAAGCTTTCAGAAGGATCCAAAAGAAATACATTTGCTTTTAAAAATAAAAACCAAACAAAAGGAAGCCACACATACTGCAAAGATGTTCTCCCTAAAACATTCTGTTCAGCAGATCTGAAATGTCTCCAAAGGGATCAAGAACCACTTGGTTTGGAAGGAACAGTTGGGAACTCATAACAGGTTGGTTAAAAGCCAATAGTGACAGCCATGAGGAGATCTTTACAGCAGATTAGGAGTGGCTGAGATACCAGGCACTGGGCCTTGCCTCATCTCTCCACTCCGTTTATTTGGAATGCCTTCAACTGTACTTTCAACTACAAAGTACAGTTGTTCAAAAGCCTCTGTCCTTGGTCCTCTGTTCTTTTCTCCTTTTAAGTTCTTCCCTAAAGACTACAATCCTACTAGCTATGATATTTATGAAGATGGTATAAATCTACATCTCTGTTTCTGCAATAGCACCCAAACTAATCCCCTATCTCCCAGTTCTGACTTAAATATTTCCACCAGGATATGCCACCATCATGTCACACTCAACACATACAGAACAAATGTATTCATCATTATCAAAGTAATCTCGTCTTTCAGTCTCCTTGCCTGTGGTAACATCAATCCCACTTTTCTGGTCACCAAAAATTAAACCCCAGGAACAGTCGTGGACTCCCTGGGGACCTCTATCACACACATTCAGTTTACTTCATGTGGCAGATTGCATTCTTCAAAGATGGCCACCACTATATCTCCCATCCCACACGTATTTCTACAATACAATCTTGCCACTTTACCATCAAATGGTGAAGTTTAACTCCTCTCCCCTTGAATCCGACTGGCCTTAAGACTCATTTAGAACCAAAACAATGTGACTGAAGCAATGCCATGAGACTTCCAAGGCTAGGTCAGAAAACACCATGAAGCTTCTGCCCGGTTCTCTTGGAACAGTCTCTCTGAAGGAAGCCAGCTGCCATATAAGAATTTCAGCTACCCCAAGACTGCCATGCTGAGAGGCCACATGCAGTCCCAACTAGGCCCTATCTTCTAGCCATCCAACCAAGGTGCCATAATGTGAATAAAGCTGTCTTGGACCCTCCTGACCAGTTCATCTGTCAGCTGAACACCACCAATTGAGTTCGATAAACACCCCGAGGAGAAGAATCGCCCAGCTATGCACTGCCCTAATTCTTGACACATCAAACCATGAAATAAGAGATGTCCACAGCTTCTCTTCTAAGCATTCAAAACGTCATGTGTAGAGTTGTTACTATGTGGGGATAAATATTAATTGAGATGCCACTTCTTTCCCTCCATTCCCAGAGCCACTGACTCAGAGGAAGCTCTCATCACCTCAGCTCTAGATTGTTAGAGCCGATGCCAGTCTCTTCTCACTACTATCTGTCACTACAATCTATCTAACCTAACACTTCCAAATGAAAAACTACATTGATGCACCAGCACCATAACCAACATCAATCTCATAATGTTTTACATTTGTAGAAAGTTTAATAATGCAAAAGGGTCTTCATACATAGGTATTTTACTTGATCCATATAACAAAAGCCAGAGAGATCTGTCAACAGGGCAAATATTCTTTTCCTTACTTTATAGATGAAGAAATCAGAGGCTGAGGACAGTAGTTTTCGTACAATCTCATTGCCAATAAACAGAATGGATGTAAGTAGAACTAAGACCTCGTGTCATAGATTATTGCTATTTCTCCATTCTACATGCCTCCTATGATCTATTTCAGGCCGAAAATGTTCAATCCCTCTCTCCATCCCTACTACAGCAAATCTGCTTTCTAGGTATCCATAATTTGACCTCCATCTATCCAAATGTATGATATTGCCTAGTAACTCTACCACCAGCACCACCACCACAACAATCAGGCTGGCTCATTTACTCACCTAACAATATGCCATGCTGGTTCTAGCCTCTGAACACTTACTCATACTTTCTCCTCCTATCTACTTAAACCTTACTCATGCATTAGCACAAATTCCACCTCCTCCAATAAGCCCTCCCAGCCTTTCTTTGTTGCTTTCTCTCTGCTATGCCTACAGAATTTGTAAATTTCACCCAAATTTTGACAATTACACTGGCTCATCTTGTTCAAGTGTCTTGGTCTCACTCTCCAGGCTGATATTCAGCTCACACACATCCACATAGACAGTGATCTTGGGTGCTTACAGCCAGTGTCTATTCTGACCAGTCAGTGCCCATGATGTACCATTTGTTAAATATTTTGAATTTCATCCCTGCTTATTTCCCCAACTAAACCATATGCTCTTTGAGAACAGGAACCTTGTCTCATAAAGAAGTATTATATCCTCCAAGCCAAGCACAGTACTAAGCACACAGCTAGTGTTCAATATATATATTTGTTAATTGATTTGAAGGGAGGGAAGTGTGTTGTTTTGTGAGAAAAAAATATTCTTAAGTCATGTCTACACTGAAAAGAAAGAGCTGCAAAGACAACAAAATATTTTCAAGATCAGCAGTTTAATGTCAAGGACATTTTTTAATGTATCATTTAAAGATATTCTGTACAGCCCATAACTGCCAAAATGTTTTATAAATGTTTTACCAGGAGTGTGAAAAAAATGCTTCAAAAATATTCAAGGAGTAGGTGTCTTAACGGCCCAAAATAAAATGTTTGCTAAGGCTACAAGGCTGGCAGAACTCTGCTTCATTTCAAAAAGTTTCCAGGCAATGGAAATGTTTTCCTGGAAAATACTACCTTTTATTTAGAGAACACTTGCCATGAACACTTAGTCATTAAGTAATTTAAGGTTTCCTCACAAGCTCTTTGGAGGAAATCTATTATATGAATGAATGAAATTATCAGCACCTATAATGTCAAAAAAAAAAAAACATTTGGCTAAATGTACGAAATCTACTTAAGTATTTTTCCAAGTAAGGGGGAAAAGTCCTTTATATTTTTTGGTCTATTTACTGTTCTTTTAAATTTTCTATAAGATAAAATTACGAAGAAAAACACAAAATCCTTAAGTGTTCCTCTGTCTGTAATATACACAAATCCAAAAAACTGGAGGGCTTATTTTATTCCACAAGCCAAGTAATTTTCAAACAGACAAAACAGTCATTTCATTCAATGAAAATAAATGGTAACTTCAAATCTATTTTTAGCAAAATCTTTGAGTTTGTGTCAAATCACCTTTCAATGAGAGAGCGACTCGGTTTGGACATTTCACTCCATCATCTGCAGTAAATCATACAATGAAACCTAAGAAAACAATTTCTTCCAAGAGTTTTGAAGCCAACTAAGTCCTATTCTTTTAAACATCAAAAGACACAACTAAATTCTACTTCGAGCACATGGTTTGTACATTTAATCTTTTTAAAATTAAAGGGATATTTGCTTTGTTTTACCTGTTTAGGATTTCGGTGAGTTTCACAAAGCCAGTGTAAGCCAGTTCAAATGCTCCTCTGTGCCTGGACTGTAAAAGGTGCTGTTTAAAGTAATCTCCTATTTCTTTTACCTTCAAAACAAAATCAAAAATAAATATGCCATTTATGTTTACACTGACAGATGTATTTATGTCAGTAACATCATTTAGAACTCAGGTCTCGATGCCCATCCATTTAGCACCTATTATGTAACAGGTAATATTTTAGCACCTATTATGTAACAGGTAATACTAGCGCAATTAATTCTCACAATAATTCCACGAAAAAAGCACTATTATTATCTCCACTCTACAACTGGGAAAAATGAGGCCCAGAAAGGGTAAGTAACTTATTCAAGGTCACACAGCAAGCAGGTGGTAGAACTAGTACGTAAATCCAGGCAATCTGGCTCCAGAGTTGGCCATCTTTAACTGCTAGGCTAGAACTGCCTCCCTATGCCAGCTTCACAAATCTTGCTGTGTTCTCTTTGTTAGCTCATATCATTCAACACCAACAGCAAATCACACAAGGTGACAACCCTTACACACCTAGGCCTACGTGAAATAATTACCTTTTAGTCCCCACTTCAAAAAAATTTTTTTTCTATTATGGTTAAAATATACATAACATAAAATTTACCATTTTAACCATTTTTAAGTGTACAGTTCAGTGGCATTCAGTATATTCACTTTACTGGGTAAACACCATCCATCTACAGAATTTTTTTCATCTTCCCAAACTGAAACTCCAACCCATTAAACAATACTTCCCAATAATTACCTTTTAGAGATATACAAATATTAATGGCCACACAAGATTTAGTGCAAAGGGCCTCCTGAAAATTGACAGGCTTCATTTTGAGTCAGAACCATGGAGTTTTCCAGAATGCTACCCAATCGCTTTCATACATGCTGCTTTTCTCCATGCAAGTTTAAACAAATAACAAATATGACAATCTACTTTAAAGAAGACATGACTGCAATTAGTTGCTGATGAAGTTTTGTATAACATTAACTCTTAAAGTGGTTGGGTTGATTCTACATTTATACCATAAGATTTGGTAGCTGATAAGCTTTAGAGAATCCAGATTTTGTATAAAACTCAGGACCAAAGCTACAACTGGCTCTCTCTTGATCCAGGTCTCCCCAGCAGGTCACAGAATGGTGAAAAAGCAAGCTAACCCAAGACAGCTCACATAGGCTTATCTAGAAACAACTTCTACCTCAGCACAGTGACTGGTATTCTGCACACATCAGAGATGATAAACAGTAGAAAGAGTAGTTAAACATGTAACCATGGGCAACTGCTTCAGTCTCATCTATAAACTGGGAATAATAATAGCACTTGCCTCACAGATTGTGTATTAAAATGAGTTAATAAATCTAAAAGCTCAGCACAGGCCCTTAACTTATAAACCAATTCAGTTCAATGTGACCTCTGTCTGGATTTCCAAATAGAAGAAAGCTAAAGGCATACTCTAAACTCAAAATATATATGATTATAGAAAGATGGGTGATACATTTAGAGAAATAAGAATCAGATATGAGATCAAGAAAGAACCAGAAAAGCAGGATATAACAGAAGTTTTAAAATTCTAACAATTTAATATCCCCAAAGAGTGCCATGTCATGTTCTTCAGCTAAAGTTTTCAGGTAAAGATCTGATGATATCCTTAATTTTTAATATTTTTTACAAGCTACATACTACTAGTCGTCAAAAGTCAAGAGTCAGGGTAAGCCTTATCATTTTACCTTCAATACGTAATTTCAGAGTATATTTTGAACAGAATTATCAAGCACAAAATCTGAATTTAACCCCCAAGACATACCTGAAGCTCAATAACGCTACAAAACAGGACCAGAAGAAACATCAGTTAACTAACTTGTTATGACCATCATTTCTATTATTAGAGAAACCAAAGAAGATTTCTAAAAAGGTGTACTAAGGCACAAAAAATAAAAACAGGAAGTCATAGAGATGGGGTCTCTCTAACATCCTTAATCTTTTTTTAATGTTACAGATATTAAAACATACTTCAGGAAAACAGAAATGTTACTGGTAAAGTGCTTCTCTGTGGACTTACAATCTAGTTCTTAAACAAAGATCAGATTTTCATTGCTTCCTTTACCTTAACTCTCTTCAAAGGGGCTTAAGTCAAAAAGCATATAATAATATCAAAGACCTCAGAGGTGAATGAGACCAGTGGATGGTCTCTCTTCTGAAGGGTAGACCTCAACCCTAGATAATCCTGGCCTCAGAAAACAGAATGAGATTCTAAAGACAGAAGTGAGAGGTAGACCATTTTTTCTCATTTCATTTTGCACTTAATTTCCCAACAAACCCACCTAGGTAACACCCAGGCTTAATACAAATTTTTCCCTTTGAAGAGAGTATATTTCTATTAATCAGACAGTAAGTACTTTTTTAGCACCCTGTCAAATGCTTAGCAGCTTAGCGCTGGGTAGACAAAGAACAAAACAAGATGTTTGTCCTCCAAAGGCTTTCAGAGAAAACCAATATGCTGGATGGTACCCATCAGAAGCTTAACAGCAGAGCTTAACAGCACTAAGAAATGACAGCTCTTTTTGCATTGAAATGAATTAGAAAAAGCTTCATGGCCAGACCTTAAACAGGATATACATGAGTGAACCAATACAGAAAAGGGTAATTACCATGAGAAGAAGCTGGCATACTAGAATAAATGAACAAACATTTATTAAGTAGCTGCTACCTGTCAGACACTTCACTGGGTCTTTTTACATGAATGAACACAGACTATACAGGAGAGTGATAGCAGACCTGGCTGAATGGCCTCAAGATTTCACGCTAGAAAATAGTGGAAGAAGACAGGGTTGCAAGGTAAGGATGTACCCTATCACAGTGGGTGGGAGGAGTCAACAGGGCAATGTGGTCCATGAGCAGCTGGACAGGGAACAGGGGCCATGCTGACACTCTCCCCTTGGATGATCAGACTATAGGGAACATATTTAACCCTGTAGAAACTTATGACAACAGTAGAATCAGAAAAAGAATTTCAAAATTTTATTTAAAAAATGAAAAACTACTCTGAAAATTCAACTCGATTGCCTTTCAATCTATCTATTAGATACCTAGCTCCTATTTAAAGTTCATAAAAACTTTTCTTTTAACATGGATGATGTCTTTACAAAATATTTTCTTAATGAATAATATATATCTCAGAATTTCTGAAAGGCAATTAAAGTAAATATGAAAAAAAAGGGCACTGATTTCTATTCTTCAAATGAAATTCTAACCACTATCTTTTTAAGTTTAGTGTATCCTGGTTCTAACCTTCCATAAAACCTACTTCTATAGGCAAATTAACATGCTTTATGGATTTACAGGGTCTAAATTTCCACAGGGGAGGACAGCTACGTGCTATGTCTCTAGGCACCTATAATTCACCAACAGACTAAACAGGGGAGCTAAATGCTCACCTAGAGCATAAAACCCACAAAGGGCAAATGTAAATATATTTTTTGTTTGTCCTTTATCTAGATAGTAGAGAGAAATACAGTAGAAAAATCAAAGCTAATTACCCTCATTATAAGTTAGCAAGCCCCCAAAGATTCAAGTATACAGGTGGGACACTTCTACAAAGAGCATGTGCATTGGTTAAGATCTGGGATTCTGGAGCCAAGACGGCTGAGTTCAAGAGCCCTACTCAGCCTCCTTACCAATACAAGCTAATTACATAAGTAACAGAGTTCTCTCATCTGTGAAATGGGGATAAAACTAGAACCTACTTCACAGGATTATTCTGAGAAATAAATGAGATTATGCAAATAAGCATTTAGCAGAGTACCTGGCAGAGTGTAGCAATCAATATTGCTAAATGTCAATTTTTGTTTTCATTTTGTGTCATCAAGTAGTGAGACTTAATCCCTAAACCTTAATTTAAATTTTACTTTAAGACACAGCCACAACCTTAGGAATGTCAACAGGAGTTTCTAATTCCACTTTGGTTAAATGGAATAGTTTATAAAAGTTTACACTACAGTAAGATAATTAACATTTTAAACTGGACATTCTCTACTATAGTGATTTCTTACTAACACTTGGGATTTCGTGCAAGCCCAAACATTGTCCTCCTACATAATAACAAAGATGATGGTTTCCTGGTATTCAGACGTCTTCCCACCAGAACGTTTATTCTTTGTTTTCTGGAAAATCCTTAACCATGTGACATTTTAACAGTTGCCCTTTAGTCTGACTTTTTGAAATGAATTCGTCTTGTATCCCCTATTACATTTCCAAGCCCTTTGAGCTCAGAGAACCACATATTCTATTTCTTAATATTCCCACAACACCCTTGTAGTAAGGCAGTCAATAAATAGTTGACTAAATGATGTAATTACATGCTCAACTTCACTTCACAGCTTAAAAATGGTAACCTGCACTCAGCACGGTTCAATGAATACTTACTCATAGTTTCTAAAAAATAAACTTTGGTAAAAGAAAATACAAAAGGTAATTTCTTTAAGACTGACAAATGCTAATAAACATACATCCCACTTATAGTTCATTAACAAAAATCTAAAACAGTAACAAAAGGTACTGAGGGTACATATAAACCCAGTTAGCCATGTACATCAGGAAAATTACAATAGAATCTAAAGTAGGAGTTTTTTAAATTGCTCATTTCTAATGGTTGGTAATTATTCTTAATCATGTGATTTCTGTGGCAGTAATTCCTAGGAAGCGGAAAGCAGATACATTAAAAAAAAAAATCTACCCAAAAGCTTCTTTTTAGGAATATTAGGGGAAATATATAAACATATGAACTGATAGCCCAGGTGGAGGAAGTTTAGAACAATCAGTAGGTACTGGGTATCCCATATCCCATGGAAAGAGGACCAACAATGTATCAAGCAAAAGCTCTGCATCAGCAAAGCGCCCAGCTTGAAACCCAGACACACACCAGTCAGGAAGTTTGTGAGATAAGGTTGCATGCACTGCTCACTCTTTAAGGGTCTCGACTTACATCCCTCAAAGCTGGTTTTATCTCTGCCTCTTGGACAGGGACATTATGAAAGAACCTTTCATAATGTGATTACAGCGCAGGAGAAGGGTCAGACATGCCTCTGAACGAACACATTTTCTTCTTGATGAAGTCGCAGAGGACACACTCCTTCACAAGCAATCATCTAAGGGAATGGATCATTTGCTATATAAAGTTCAGTAGCAAGTTGCCTTACTGTCCTGTTGCTTGCAAAAATCTGGTTGGCTATGGGAAGCTGGGAAAATTAAATTTAAAGAAAAATTAAATGAGCCATTCAGAACAAAGGCAGCACTGTGTCATGTCGGAATACAGGCTGGGAAGCAGAAGAATCAGGTTCCTGTCCCAGAGCTGCCACAAACCAGCTTTGTGATCTTGGGCAAACCAGGTAACATCCAAGGGCTTCAGTCTCCCCTTGTGCAAGAGAGCTGGATAATATCATCTCTGTGAGCCTCCCAGCTCGAACAGTATGTGAATACAGCACTGAATACTCAGAATTATAAGCGAGCACCAGCTCCTCTCCTCGTACAGCAGCAAAAATCCCCAAATTGGAGTCTCACTACCTGCTGGCCTAGTAGAAACTATACTCATGTATGGGGGATTGAAGTTGTCACCCCTTTAACAGAGGGCTGTAAAATCAGGATGGGCTTAAAGGAGCTGAGTTCCATGAGAAGTCCTCTACGTCGTCTAAATGTGAGACCTCAAATATAAATTGGCAGGAGAATCCTATTCCTTTTTCAGTAGTGAAGGGTGAGTGGAGAGCAAGAGAAGCAACAGGCTGAACACCAGTATTTCAGGTTCTGTAGAACAACTTCCTTCATCCACTAAGAGAAAAGGAGATCACAGTTTTTATGATTCTTGGGAATAAGAAATCCAAGTTCCCAATTCTCCCCAACAATGCGGAGCGTTCTGCCCGTAAGTCACTTCACTGCCTCTGCAGGTCTCTTGTGGTCACATTCACCTACACTGCTGACGCTTACATTTGTAGCTTTGCCACAAGGTGCACAGAAGAACTAGTGATGCCAGGGCGGCTATGCCCTTGGAAGGAAGGTAGACCCTAGGCGTGGCCCCGGCACTCCAATGCAGACTGCATTCTTCTCTGTCATTTATATTTTTAACTCTTAAAAGTACTAAGTACATAGGAATATGTTTAGTTTAAAGGAATTTCACGGAACAAAATTATATGTTTAAAAGCAGGAATCCTCTAGTAATGTAATACTCATTTCTTGATATCTTTAGATTTCATTGACTAAATGCCCCTACATTTTTTAAAATGTAAAAAAATTAAATTTTTTTAAGGAGCATTTTAACTTTTTGAGGAAAATGTAGCATGATCAAGACTAAAGTTTTCCACAGAGGGCAGGGTTTCAATGTCAGAACAGTGCTATCCCATACACTCTTGTTCACTCACTCAGTCATTACTTTCTTCTCAAACATATATATGTGGGGTCACCACATGAATGGCGACATGGAGAAATGACTGGACCTTATTAGAATGGAAACGGATATTTTACAGAAAAACAGGATTCTATTTCTTATTCAAGAAAACAGTCGTCAGAAGAGTTCTTTGATTTAGAAGAGCCTCTCTTTGTTATTGTTTTACAAACATCTATTTTATATTAGTTCCCAATTTAAAAAACTTAATTCCCAATTTTAACCTGGATATCCCACAGAACTTCCTAAGATTTGGGTGCCCTGTAAAAGGTGTCAGGGAGAAATGATTTTCACAGGAAGCTTTCAGGTCTTTCTCAGCTATAGTAAAAGTAAAATATGTTTCCCTTAATTTTGTTTTTAAACACTGGCCAGCAAACCTAAAATACTAGATGTTTTAACTTGTCCTTGAAAAGTTGAGAAGTCAAGGGGCTCTAGCCCATATTTACTTCTTAATGAGATGGTGAACATCAGGGAAGTAATCATTAATCATAGCTGGATTCCTCAGCAAAGACGTTGGCACTGGCACTCCAGCCAGTCACCAGTAAGGACTGCAAGTAACTCTAGGACACTAACGCCTGTTTGATTTGGAAGAGCGTAAGGAACGTAATGAAGCCGGCAGTGTTCTGTTCCCCTCTGCCGTTCTGTCTCAGAGCCTTGCAACATCACAAGCCCAGCTGTTAACCAGATGCAAACACATCAGCCACAGAGAGTGTGAGAATAAAAATATTAGCATTATTTCCATGGAACAGGTCACATGGTTATTACAGAAATAATCAGCATTAGCATACTACAATATTTGTTTTGTTCTTAAATGTCATAACACCCTACGGGAGAAACTATCTTTATTTGAAAAAGGTTAAAAATGAAAGTACGTGTTATGTATCTTTGCTGGAAAATGGTGGGAAATGGATTTGTTGAAACCATATGGAAAGGAAGAGGGAATCAATTAAAAACAGAAATCTAATAAATCTAAAATATTCCCAAATGAAATGCTTGTGGTAAGCTAATTTCTTATAAACACTGCACTCAAGTCACTTGAACAGTCCCAGATGGAACTGACTTTGTGGTCTTAAAATAAAAGTCAGCCAAAAAAACCAAAGTAACTACAACTTTATCATCAATGTAGAGGGAAACATGAGATCCATAATCAACCAATATATAAAGAAAAAAAATATATATGTTTTTTTCTTTGCAAAATTTAAGAGGTTTGTGGAGTTTTACTAAATAGACAAGTTCATTTACATTTGAATTTTAAGTTTGTGTGTGTTAAATGGAGAAATAAAAATTCAAATGTTAATATTGAAGTTAAAAGTGAGGTAAAAGCTATCATTATTTATATAACTTAGAAAAATAAAAACATTTCTAAAAATGCCAAAGTTTGGAAATGGATTGCAAGATCCAATTCCTATACTTTAATGAACTTTCTTCAGTTGACATCTGTAAGATTTTATTCAAGAAAAATGTTAAAAAATTTTTTAAGTTATTAAAAAAATTTTTTTAACTTATTTAACTTTTAAATAAAAGTTTGTGATTTATGCTTTGACCAGAAATTATACCAGGTGGAATAAACAGCTACCCTACCTGTTCCACTGTCAATAATCCATCAGGAGATTCTGGCACAGACTGCATGGGTAGAAGCTGGCACAGTGAGCCTAAGAGTAAAGCGACTTCCTTCATGCTTCTCCAACAACATACCAGCACCATCTGAGCAGTTACGTCACATGTTTTTCCTTCTTTACCTTAAAAAGAAAAAAAAAAAACTATTGCAACACTAGACACTTGATTACTCACATCCCAGGTTTCTTAGAACAAGCTTATTCATAATTTCCCCAAGAATAATCTGCTTGAACAAACCAATTTGTCATATGCTATATTTATTCAGGAGAAAATAACTAACATTTGTTGGGCATGTGTTATGGGTAGGAATCACAGTATTTTATTTAATATACTATATTCAAAATAAACTTAAAAATAAAACACAATATTATTCTAAAACCGAAGTCTAACCTTTGCAAGTTAATGAAACAAACTCTTCCTGCTTCTCAGTCATCCATAAAATATGACTATAATAAATACATTTTATTATTTGTTTTGGTGAGGGTGGCTGCGATGTCAGTAAAAGAATAGGATATGACTTTCCTTTCAAAGGAAAATACAAATTCTCTTTCAAAATATATTTAAATTCCATGGTCAATTAGCTATATGAATCCTTACTCTCTTTTTCTAGCTTTAGAAATATTTTAATGCTGACATTAAAAAAAAAATCCAAAAGAAACTATTAAATTTAAAATGTAAGTTAACAAAATAACCTTTTTAACGTAATCCCATTTGTCCTTTAAAAGGCCACTAAACTCAAAGGATAATTGTACATACACTTAAATACATAAAATTGGTCTGAAATGATGTACACTAAAGAGGGATGAAGTAGGATTGAGGAGGAAATAAGGAAATGAAAGAAAACAAAATTAATTTGTTTTTAATTCATATTTATCTCTGTATTATTTGAAACTATTACAAGCATACATTTGTGTTATTTTGTGTAATTAAAAAAAAAAATCATAAAGAGAAATTTTTACAAGACAATATCCCCACCTAGTGGAGAATGTAGAATATGTTATAAATCAATAAGATATTACTGCTTCTGATGACTTTTTACAGCATTATAGAAAATTATAAAAGAACTAATGAGAAAACAAACAGTAAGAATTTGAATTCTGGAGGCCTGGTACAACAGAGCAGCTCACATTTCTCTGAGTCATAAACTTGTTTCCTTTAAAAGGCTGTTTGACTATGAGGACTCTCACAACATCGAACCATAGTGCTGGGAGAAGCAGACTGGTCCCCAAACCCAAGTTCACTGTGCATCGCTGTTCCTACATCACCTGGCTGTCAAGACAGGTTTCAGCACTGAAAGGCTTTTTGCTGAAGCACCTTATACACTGCACTGGTGAACACCATTTTCTGGTAGTCTTATAAACTCATTCCCCAAAATAAATCATTTATAAGCTCAAAAAAGACTTTATTTTCTAGAAGTGTACTACACACATTTGCAGCCTCTGATTTACTATAGAAAAAGAGCATTTTGCACATTTTATTTGTCGCTTAAATACTGACTACAATACTGATTTTATATATACCTTTGATTTCTGCAGAAGTATCAATATTTGGTACACTGGCACTCAAGTCCTCCAAATCAAAGCTATCACATTCTTTCAAAATTTTAGCTCGATTGAAATAATCATTAGTATCTCGGGGCTGAATCTCATTCAAAATCGTCTGCAAGCGGCTTGCTGACTCTGAGGGAGAGAGATGAGATAATGTAAAATCCCAGTTCCACATCACATGAAGACTTCCCTTGGGGGTATTTGCCCTCAAAAATTTTGTAATTTTCAGTACTTGATAATTAGCACTATAAGAAGGGACTCACAGGATGGATAATGTGAAAATTATTTATATAAGGTCTTCATGACACTTGAGTGTACTTTCAAAATATGGTGAATATTTTAAATAGGGTGAAGATCGGACAAAAAAGCACAACAGAAACTGTCCATAGACAAAGGCTGCCATCTCCCTTACATTGCTTTTCTCAGTGTTGTCTAAGAATCTCAAATACAGTGCTCAAATAGATGAAGGAAGAGCAATAAACTTCAATGAATTTTGTTTTAAGAGGTAAGAAATCCCACCACCAACAAAAATAATCTTTTATGGCCCAGGAATATCATGAAAACTCCATATTTGGCTTTGAAATGCATAAGTAATATACTGCTTTCTAAGTTAGATTTCCAGTCCTAATATTATATTAAACTTCATTTTTCTTAGTAAGCACTCGCTGGATTAGGAAATGTAAACTTCACGAATGCAAGACTTTGTTCACTGCTCAACTGCTAGTGCCTAGAACAGAAACTGGGTCATGGCAGAGGTTCAGTAACATGGGCTGAAGGAATTTATGGATGACTAGGTAATAAAGAGCTAGGCAGGCTCTGATTTTGAAAGAAAATAACAACAGGTAATCATCTGAAACCAATTAACAAATCAAAGAATGGGTTATTTACTGTATACCTATTATACACACTTACATTTTAGGTATTATGGGAAATACAAAGACCCAAACTGCTATCATAATGGTTTGGCCAACATCCTATGTTCACTTGTGGTTTCCATGAAATTTTGCCAAAAACAAATTTTGACAGCCATGAGAAAGTAACACTGGCCCAAAAAGAAACCATAGAAAGACTAAGAAAAAAGAGATGGGTAACCAGAATAAAATTTTAACAACCATTTTTGTGGCTTTCAGGGGAGACTTTTTTCAAAGAATTCATAATGCATGGCAGATAACATGGGAAAGACATAAGAAAAATGGAGACAACCAGAGGAAAAAAGAAAAGGCAAAATTAAGGAAAAGTTAGTGGACCATCGACAGTTTTTGAGACTGACAGATATTTTAAAACTTTAATAACAAACAAAATTTTAGCATACTCTGAAGGCCCTACCCACAACTGGTGACAAACATTCAAGATTTCTCATCCAAAATATATTGGTATTGCCTGATCCAAATATTAGCTATCAGACTGGATGTTCTTTATTCCTATGCACTGTTTAAGTAGGAAAACGAAACCAACACATTTTAGTATTTAGACTATCAGCCAAAATAAATCTATAACTGTATCTTAGTATCATGAACCACCACCAACCTTCCAACTCATTTTTAGTGAAGAACAAAACATAACATTTTCTATGCAACCACACATCTCTAGATTAGTTTAATTATCGGCCCAAAGTATTGTATTGTATGATGCAGTGTGTGTTTATGATTTACTCAGTATGTTTTTAATATAAGCCTCTCATTTGCACTCCAAAATGCATTCACCAACTTTATTTCAACACCAAAATATAAATTTACTTCATGATTTTCTAGGTGTTCAAAGGAACGTTCATGTTGGTATATACCTTTAATGGCCAATCCCTTCTGGCCTGTTGTAGTACAGATCCAGTAATCCCCTCACACTGTCCCTCTCCATCCCACCTGGGATCCCCAACCATCAACATCGTCTGCAGCTGACATCCAACCATCAACATCGTCAGGGCTCCTCCTTCTGATGACACTACGTCATTCACCTCACTTCACCTCAGCACACAGGCATTTTATCATCTCACATCAACACAAGAAAAAGGGTGAGCACAATGTAGTAAGATTTTTTGAGAGAAACAGAGAGAGACCACATTCACATAACTTTTATTACAGTATACTGTTATAATTATTCTGTTATTATTGGTTACCATTGTTAATCTCTTACTGTGCCTAATCTATAAATTAACTTTTAACATAAGTATGTATGTATAGGAAAAAACATAGTATGTATAGGGTTTGGTACTATCTGCACTGTCAGGCATCCACTGGGGGTCCTGGATCATACAGCCCTCAGATTAAGAGGGAACTGCTGTATACACATACCACCAAGGGCATTCCAGGCACTGAATTTAGTTCCTATACTTTCAGGAATTGTTCGTTCATTCTAACAACTATTGATAGTGTACCTCCTTCTGCCAGGCACTGTGCTAAGCACAAGGGAGGAAAACAGACAAGATTCCTGTTAAACTGCAACAACTCCATGAAGGAGAATCTATGGGAAGGGGAGAATGCTAAGAGACAAGACTGGCAAGGTAGCAGGAGCAAAACTATTACAGGACCTGGTCACTAACATATTTTAAATAAAAAGGAAGAGGGGGTGGGCAGAGCACAGGGTTAAGTAAAGATTATGTGTAACGTGATAGATTATATGACTAGAAAAGATTACTTTGGATGTGGTAAAAAGGAAATGGAAGGAGATAAGAGTAGATGTGGGGAAACAAGAGAGGATAAAAGCCTACAGTAAGGTAAGAAGATGCAGATAAAAGAAAAAAGAGATTTGAAAGCTATTTAGGGGGCACCACTGAAAGAACGTGGAGACAGGCTAGATATAAGGAGCAAAGGGGAGATGTCAAGCAGCCCTAGGCTCCTGACTTGCATAAACAGGTCTCTGGTAGGGCCATTTGCAAAGATACAAGGGTTGGGAAGGAAAAGACAGATGAAAGTTCATGAGTTCAATTTTGGACATTTTGACTATCTCCTCCATTTTTTTTTTTTTTAATTAAATGGTCTTTGAATGTCCAATGGTCTTTGCCTATTCAGATTTCTAACAAGTTGCCTTCTCTGACTGAATCCCATCAACTGCTCTCTAATTTACACTGCCTGCCAGAATACAACCCTGGTAGGTTGTATTCTGAAATGACATATTATAAAACCCAATTTACTCCAGAGGAGGAAGTACCTTGCTGATCACCTGGCTATTTTTTTTTTTGGTTATTTTTTCATAGTTAAAAATATTACTAAAAAGGCAGAAATATCACTAGTCATAATAATAATTTCTTTTCCCCCTATTTAGCCTCTGTATCTCTCTGAAGAAATGATTAGGGGAAAAAACATAGTAATTCTAGCTTTCTTCATTTACTGACCTGCATCAGTGTCCATGGGGATGAGGCCTTCTGGGGAGGAGCTCTGAATAACTGGAGACACCACGGCGGAAAGCCTGTAGGATGTCACAAGGAGCTTCTCCACCATGGGTCTCCACTCACTCACCAACTGCAGGCTGCTGCAACAAAGACATTAGGGTAATTTACACTAAGAGCAAAAATCACATTTTCAAGATGAAATTAATAGACAAAAGGGGTCAAAAGAATTTGGGTTTCAAAATCGTGCAATCTATGAAATACTTAAGACATAAAAATACGTGTATATATGTATTTTATTTTTAATAAATTTATTTATTTATTTATTTATCTTTGGCTGTGTTGGGTCTTTGCTGCTGTACATGGGCTTTCTCTAGTTGCGGTGAGCGGGGGCTACTCTTCGTTGCAGTGTGCGGGATTCTCATTGCAGTGGCTTCTCTTGTTTCAGAGCACGGGCTCTAGGCGCACAGGCTTCAGTAGTTGTGGCTCGTGGGCTTCAGTCGTTGTGGCTTGCAGGCTCTAGACCACAGGCTCAGTAGTTGTGGCAAACGGGCTCAGTTGCTCCGCAGCATGTGGGATCTTCCCGGACCAGGGTTCGAACCCATGTCCCCTGCATTGGCAGGCAGATTCTTAACCACTGCACCACCAGGGAAGCCCTATATGTACATTTTTAAATCTAATTTTTAATTACCTTTAAGGCAATACATTCCTTTCCCAGGACACATTCCAATAAGAGTTTAAAGCTCAGAAGTGAGTACTGAGGAAAGAGCGTGGGGTGGGGATATACTTACTTTAGAGCTAGCTTCCGAAAAGCTCCTGTTATACAGTGGACCCGCCCATACATTGGAAACGATGCTGCTGCCTGAAGCAGAGAATTTTCAGCCCGAGATACTTCTTCCTCAAGATTTTCCAATAAGCATTTGATAACTAGAAAAAGCAAAAAAAAAAAGCAAAACCCACCAAAATAACACCAGTTTAAAAACACATTTACAAATTTGTGCACAGCAGAACAGTTCCCACAAAAGCACCCAACTCAGTTGAACTTTATACTAGAGGTTTTTGAATGAAAAAAGAGATCTTCCAAGGTTATCCAGCCTGTTCTCCATTTCCAGTTAAGGTAGTACTGTGTCTTTGCCCTAACTTCCTTCCATTTACAGCATTCATTCTGGATCATTTCTCCTAGACATCCTCTATCTGGGTTAACAAACCCCAGGCCCATGTGCCATGTGCTATTTGGACAGATTTTAAAAAACAATGGCTTTACTGATATATTACTCATATACCATACAATTTATACACTTAAAGTGTACAAGTCAAGGATTTTTAGGATATTCACAGCTATGTGCAACCACCACCACAGTCAATTTTAGAACATTCTCATCATCCCCCCCTCAAAAAAGCCTCACCCATTATCAGTCACTCCCCTTCCTGCACCTCTCACCTTCTCCAGTCCTAGGCAACCACTTAAGCATTTTCTGCCTATTCTGGACATACCATATAAACAGAATCATATAATATGTGGCTTCTTTCAAAGTTCATCCATGTTGTAGCATGTATTAATATTTCATTACTTTTAACAGCTCAGTAACAGTCCATTGTATGGATATACCATATTTTTTAATCCATTTATCAGATGATGGACATGTGAGTTGCTTCCACTTTTTGGCTATTATGAATCATGCTGTTATGAACATTCATGCACAAGTTTTTATCTGGACATAGTTTTCATTTTTCTTAAGTATATGCCCATTATGGACTGAATGTTTGTGTGTCCCTGCCTGTCCCCTTGCAAATTCATGCTGAAACCCTCACCCTCAATGCAAAGAAACTGAGAGGTGGAATCTTAAGGAAGTAATCAAGTTTAGCTGAGGTCATGAGGGTGGGACCCCCATGATGGGATTAGTGTCCTTATAAGAAGAGGAAGACAGACCAGAGCTTACTCTCTCCTCCATGTGAGCACAGACTGAGACGGCTGCTGTTACAAACTAGGAAAAGGGTTCTCACCAGGAACCAAATCTGTTGGCACCTTAATCTTAACCTTCCCAGCCTCCAGAACTGTGAGAAATAAATGCCTGTTGTTTAAGCCACCCACTTTATGGTATCTTGTTATAGCAGCCTGAGCTGATTAAGACAATGCCCAAGAGAGGAACTGTGGAGTCATATGGTAATTATATGTTTAACCTTTCAAGAAACTACCAGATTGTTTTCCAAAGGGGCCAGACCATTTTACATTCCCGTCAACAGTGTATAGGAGGGACTTCCCTAGTGGTCCAGTGGGTAAGAATCTGCACTCCCAATGCAGGGGGGCTGGATTTGATCCCTAGTCGGGGAACTAGATCCCACATGCATGCAGCATATGGTGTGCAACTAAGAGTTCACATGCCGCAACTAAGAAGACTGCACGCCACAACTAAGACCTGGTGCAGCGGAAGGGAGAGAGGGAGAAAGCGAGGGAGGGAGGGAGGGAAGAAGGAAGGAAGGAAAACATAGGGCAGTAATTACATGGTAGGAGGAGGCAGCTAGGAAAAAGAAGAGGCTTCAAAGTTATGGGTGCTGTTGTATTAATACTTCTTAAGCTGAGTGTTATTACCTAGCATGGGGACAAAACTTGTGAAATTTTTATATTATTACTATTTAAATCCTATATATATATATATATATATTTAAATATTCTTTGTATGTTTGAAATATTTCAAAAAGTTTAAAAATGTCTTAAATTTGAAAGCCTTTACATGAAGTATGAACTCCCCAGTTTACCCCAATTGTAGACCTCTTCTTATCATCTTATCGGGGTCTCCTCCTCTGGAATCCAGCCCTGAAGCAATTAGAGTTCGGCACATGTCATGTTCCATGGCACTGTCATATCTCTATCCCCAGCTCTGTGGCCACGTTTCCACCAGAACTATCCATGGCCTCCTAATTTTCTCCCATTATTAGTTCTCTTTTTCGTGGCTTTTTCTACTATCTTGGAGAGAATAACTGTCAACCCTCTTTCAACATCTGACCTCTGTTTTGTTTAGTAAAAATCTCTATCTATCCTTATTTCTAGTACAATTCCAAAATGAAGATTTACTAGAATCAAATTAACTACATGAACCCCCAACAAATATTTGTTTAAAATCATTAGATCTAAACCAACTCAGACCTAGGTTTTGGAACTGACTATATGGGAAGAGTAAAAGGCAAGGGTATGACAGCCAGTTAAAACATAAACCCCAACAGACAAAGGAACTCTGCTCTATTTAGAATTAACAAACATGATTTGGCTATAGTCATAGTAAAATTTCTGTAGAAAAAAGTACACTTTTGGTAGAGAAAGAGGTCTTATTTAAATAAAAGCTCTATTAATGTACATTTGCATATGTACTTATTTAATGTGAATCCTCTGTTTAGAAGCAATATAGTTTAGTAAACTATTTATTTGCAAAGGAGAAATTCATGATATACTTATATGCTGGTAAACTACAAAGCTGGTAAACTCTTAAATAAAAAAAAACACAAAGTAAGTGTTTAACCATTAGATAGCCTAACCATATGAATAGTGAAGCAAGTAAGATACTGGTTGTTTTTTTTTTTTTTTTTTTTTTGCTGTACGCGGGCCTCTCACTGCTGTGGCCTCTCCCGTTGCGGAGCACAGGCTCCGGACACACAGGCTCCGCGGCCATGGCTCGCGGGCCCAGCCGCTCCGCGGCATGTGGGATCTTCCAGGATAGGGGCACGAACCCGTGTCCCCTGCATCGGCAGGCGGACTCTCAACCACTGCGCCACCAGGGAAGCCCCTGGTTTTGATAAATAAGAGCAAAAGGTCATTTACTCAATACGAACCTATTAATGTGTTACTTTCCACCAGAGCAGCAGACTTAGCTCCATCTCCACATGCAACCCGCTGAGTTTTTAAGTAAGCAGACAGGGATGACGGCAGAGCGTTCTGCCAGATTAAGAAGTTCAGTAGGTAGGAAGCTGTTACACAGTCATATGGTTTGGTGCTTGTGCTGAGCTCCAGTGCTGCCTGGAATAAGCCCTGTAGTTTCTCTGAATCCTAGGATAAAGCAGAGACTCAGTCATTATCACTAAAACATTTCTTTAATTTGAAGGAATAACACATATTTAAAGACAGAGCTTGCCACACAACTGACACTCGATATGGACATTAATTCTCTGAATACAGGTTGGAGTTTGTTTTTTTTTAGGCTGTGCCAAGTGGCATGCAGGATCTTAGGTCCCCTGCATTGGGAGTTCAGAGTCTTAACCACTAGACCACCAGGGAAGTCCAGATAAAGCTTTTTTTTTTTAAGTACCTCTTTCTTCAGCAAAAGTATACTTTTTCCTGTAGAAATTCTGCTATGACTATAACCAGATCATCTTCGTTATTTCTACATAGCCCAGAGTTCTTCTGTGTGTCAAGGTTTGTTTTACTGGGAGTCATGCTCCTGCCTTTCTCCCCACCCTCTTCCCATACAACTAGTTCAATGAAGAAAAATACACATACATATGAAAATACAAATTCACCAGGCTGCTCCTGGAAAAGCTCCATGTATATGTGTGAAAAATAAAGTGATAAGATCAACCTCAGAAATTCTGCATTAGAGCTCCCACACCTATATCTCATCTAAACATGCACTCACACAGCCTGTCCTCAAGAAGACAGAACAAAGGGCAGTTCACTGTAATACGCATGGAAATCTACGGGCTGAGGACAGGAGACATGGATCCTAGTCCCAACTCCACAGTTGACAAGTTGCATGTTCACCACGCTGGAACCTAGGGTTTCGTTGCTCAACAATATTGATTCTACTAAGATTATCTCATAACTGTCTAATATAAGGGAAAAAATCATTATCTAGGTATACCAATATTTAATAATATCTTCTAATATCAAATAATAGACTCAAATATCAGCCTATTTCTATTTAAATTCTTTGCTGTTTAATTTTCTATGACCTAAAAAACTGAAAGACAGTGGCTAAAACTCAAATCTAAATAAATATTAGAAAGAATCAATTAAGCATCTCAACCATTTTTTGTAACTGACAGTTAAGTCCCTAAACTAACTAACCAATTAGTAAGAAACAAAAAAAATAGCCTTTGGAATCTAAAAGAGCATCTTTGTTCTATCATCTCAGGTCAATCAAAATATAAAGACCTTGGATATGTAGCTCCACAAGAAAGAAGGGCAAGAGACTAGGTGAGTAGTAAAGTCATATATTAGAAAGATATGCCATCAAAATATGAATATACAGATCCTTAGAGAGATTAGGCTAGCATTCAAAAAATGTTTTCAAGTTAGCTATATTAAAAAAGTTAATTACATATTACATAGGGTATACCCAAAGAAAGACTTTGAAAATATAATACATAACTAATATTTTAAAATCTTGAATTTAAAATCTTGAATCTGGGACCATTTACTAATACACAAGTCAGACCAGATATATAACTAACAGAATCCTATAGCAAGCCATATGTGCTACTAAGCTTCCTGAGTTCTGTAAGTTGTGTCTATATACCAAGCATGTGTTTATCAAATTAGATACACAGAGCCCCACTGAGGGGCCTTCCCAGTTCATGTAAGGACCAGGTCTTTCATATAGGCGCCATAATATATACCTTTCCCCACTCCAGATACTCTCAAAATACTAGCCAGGAATGAGGCATAGTTATACATATGATACGAAGCTACAGTGTGATGAATGGTAAGAGGCAAGGGTTGGTGGAAGGGGAGATAGAGAAAGAGAAAGCATCTTCTTTAAAAACGCTTATAAAGTACAAAAGTTAGCAGCCTAAGCACCAAAGAAGTTTCTGCTCATCAGGGCACCTGAAAGACCACCAGGATAGGTGGACACTAGGGAGCAACTCTCAATGTGAACCCAAGTCAGAAATGTTTGAGATTTTGCAATGCCGTCCAGAAGCAGTGGAAGCAGACACCTTAGGCTCTCTGACATATGCTCCGACAGAATCCCACTGCATCTACAAACTGCCATACCTAAACAGAGCCTAATAGCTAGAGCCCAGACCATGGCTCAGCTCCCACACCTAAAGGCTCCCGTGGCCTGTATACAGCTCCAACAGGGAGCCATAGCAAAGCTCTAGAGCCAGTGACCCGACAGCTGCTGGTGACCTCACTGCCCCAGAATAAGTCTCAAGGGTAGAGCCAAGTACCTGGGCTATGGGGTCTGCTTAAGACCCATCCCCAAGCTTTGCCTTCACCCCTGAGCCCATCTTTGATTCTCACCCCATGGTGGGAAGTGCAAGGCATGAGGAAGAGCATGGGGGCTGGGGCTGGGGTAGAACGCCCAGGGAGAGAAATGCTGTTAACCTCAAGTACTCTGAGTTTCAGTCTCAGTTTAGCTATTACTTGTTGGAAGATCAGAAACATGTTCTCTACCTCATTTACACTAAGCTTCCCAGTCTACTATGCAGGGAGATTATCTAAAAAAAAATCAAGTTACTGTAAGTGATGTGTTTTGATCGAATATTAACATGTCCAAGGGAACTGAGGAGACCACAGTTAACTGAAATCTACCAATAATCTTGTAAACAATATAACCTACTGCCTCCTACACCTCCCTTTTTATCAAAACAATTTTTTTTTAAAAAAAGCAAAGATCACTGATTTGGATTTTGTTTCTCTTACAATATTTCCTCCTTCCCCACTACCCATTCCTACCTTCTCCATTCCACTACCTGCAACAGGAGAGGTATTAATGATAACTGAAACAGAAGATGTAAGAAGGCAGATGCAAAGAGCCTGGACAATCCACAGACTACTTTAACTGCTGCTAAGATAGAAAGTTTTCATGCATACACCACATTTACACTTAGAGAAGAAAAGTCCAAATACCTGAAATTGTACAAATGTTTTTGGTAACTTCATTAGAAGATCAAATGCTAAAATTTTCACTTCTTCAAAAGTGCCAGTTAAACATTCCATTAGCGTTTGGAAACGACCAACATCAATATCATGACTCAGCTGATATACTGTTTGGACTCTACCTAAAAATTAAAAAAAAAAATTTTTTTAAGTTAACAACAGGAAAAGGAAATCAACATTTTGAAGTTATTTGGCCAGATTTATAGAAAATTCGTGTAAGAACTCATACCTTATATTTTACCCACAATAGTGTAAAAAATATTTCCAATAATTTATTTACTAAAATGATAAAATAATAAGTATTACAAATCTACAAATAGGAAATATTTTCAATAACCATTTTTAAAAATTGAAGAATAGTTCACATACAATGAGTTAGTTTCAGGTGTACACCAAAGTGATTCAGATATATATATTTACACACACACACACACATACACACACACACACACACACACACACACTCCTTTTCAGATTCTTTTCCATTATAGGTTATTACAAGATATTGAATATAGTTCCCTGTGTTATACAGTAGGTCCCTGTTGTTTATCTATTTGATACGTAGTAGTATGTATACATTAATCCCAAACTACTAATTTACACCCCCCCCACACCCCACTAGCCCCTTTGCTAACCATAAGTTTGTTTGTCTGTGAGTCTCTTTTTTTTTATATAAATATATTTATTTCAATCTCTTTCCAGCTGTTAACCAGTGTATGTGTAGGTTTATTAAGGGATATAAGAAACACTTTTATTTATTTATTTATTTATTTATTTATTTATTTATTTTTGGCTGTGTTGGGTCTTCGTTTCTGTGCGATGGCTTTCTCTAGTTGCAGCGAGCAGGGGCCACTCTTCATCGCGGTGCGCGGGCCTCTCGCTGTCGCGGCCTCTCTCGTTGCGGAGCACAGGCTCCAGACGCACAGACTCAGTAGTGTGGCTCACAGGTCTAGTTGCTCTGTGGCATGTGGGACCTTCCCAGACCAGGGCTCGAACCCGTGTCCCCTGCATTGGCAGGCAGATTCTCAACCACTGCGCCACCAGGGAAGCCCTGTGAGTCTCTTTCTGTTTTGTAAATAAGTTCATTTGTATAATTTTTTAAGATTCCACATATAATTGACATCATATTTGTCTTTCTCTGACTTCACTTAATATGATAATATCTAGGTTCATCCATGTTGCTGCAAATGGCATTATTTCTTTCTTTTTTATGGCTCAGTAGTATTCCATTGTGTGTGTGTGTGTGTGTGTGTGTGTGTATGTCTATGTACACACACACCACATCTTCTTTATTCATTTGTTAATGGGCATTTAGGTTGTTTCCATGTTTTCTTATTGTAAACAGTACTGCTGTGAACACTGAGGTATATGTATCTTTTTGAATTAGAGTTTTTGTCATTTCCCGATATATACCCAGGAGTGGGATTGCAGGATCATATGGTAGGTCTATTTTTAGTTTTTAAAGGAATCTCCATACTGTTCTCCATAGTGGCTGCACCAATTTATATTCCCACCAACAGTATAGGAGGGTTCCTTTTTCTCCACACTCTCTCCAGCATTCGTAGACCTTTTAATGATGGCCATTCTGACTGGTGTCAGGTGATATCTCATTGTAGTATTTTTTTTTTTTTTTTTTTTTTGCCACACCACACAGCTTGGGTTTGCAGGATGTTAGTTCCCTGAGCAGGGATCGAACCCAGGCCCCCTGCAGTGGAAGCACAGAGTCTTAACCACTGGACCGCCAGGGAATTCCTGCTCATTGTAGTTTTGATTGCATTTCTCTAATAATTAGCGACACTGAGAATCTTTTCATGTGTCAGTTGGCCATCTGTATGTCTTCTTTGAAGAAATGTCTATTTATGTCTTCTGCCCATTTTTTGATTGAGTTGTTTGTTTTTTTGATATTAAGTTATATGAGCTGTTTGTATATTTTGGAAATTAATCCCTTGTCAGTAGCATCATTTGCAAATGTTTTCTCCCAGTCTGTAGGTTGTCTTTTCATTTTGTTTGTGGTTTCCTTTGTTGTGCAAAAGTTTTTAAGTTTAATTAGGTCCCATTTGTTTATTTGTTTTTATTTCCATTACTCTAAGAGACGGACCCATAAAATATCATGCAATTTATGTCAAAGAGTGTTCTGCCAATGTTTTCCTCTAAGAGTTTTATAGTATCTAGTCTTATATTTAGGTCTTTAATCCATTTTGAGTTTATTTTTGTATATGGTGTTAGAGAATGTTCTAATTTCTTTCTTTTACAGGTAGCTGTCCAGTTTTCCCAGCACCACTTATTGAAGAGAATGTCTTTTCTCCATTGTATATTCTTGCCTCCTTTGTTGCAGATTAACTGACCATAAGTGCATCGGTTTATTTCTGGGCTTTTTATCCTGTTCCATTCATCTATGTGTCTCTTTTTGTGCCAGTACCATATTTTTTGATGACTGTAGCTTTGCAGTATAGTCTGAAGTCAGGAAAAGTGATTCCTCCAGCTCTGTTCTTCTTTCTCAAGATTGTTTTGGCTGTTTGGGGGTCTTTCGTGTTTTCATACAAACTTAAAAAATTTTTATTCTAGTACTGTGGTAATCTGATAGGGATTGCACTGAATCTGTAGATTGCCTTGGGTAGTATGGTCATTTCAACATTATTGATTCTTCCAAGAAAATGGTGTACCTTTCCATCAGTTTGTGTCATCTTCAATTTCATCACTGTCTTACAGTTTTGGGGGGGGGTATAGGTCTATTGCCTACTTAGGTAGGTTTATTCCTAGGTATTTTATTCTTTTTGATGCAGTGATAAATGGGATTGTTTCCTTAATTTCTCTTTCTGATATTTCATTGTTTGTGTATAGAAATATAACAGATTTCTGTATATTAATTTTTTATCTGGCAACTTTATCAAATTCATTGATGAGCTCTAGTAGTTTTCAGGTAGCATCTTTAGGATTTTCTATGTATAGCAACATGTCATCTGCAAACAGTAACAGTCTTACTTCTTTTCCAATTTGGATTCCTTTTATTTCTTTTTCTTTTTCTGACTGCTGTGGCTAGGACTTCCAAAACTACATTGAATAAAAGTGGTGAGAGTGGGCATCCTTGTCTTGTTCCTGATCTTAGAGGAAATGCTTTTTGTGTTTCACCATTGAGTATGATGTTAGCTGTGGGTCCGTCATATATGGCCTTTATTATGTTGAGGTTTTTTCTCTCTATGCCTACTTTCTGAAGAGTTTTTATCATAAAAGTTTTACCATAAAAACAAAAGGGGGGAAAATAAGACCTACGAAAACAAATCCAAAACAATTAATAAAATGGCAATAAGAACATAACATATCAATAAACATATCAATAATTACCTTAAATGTAAATGGACTAAATGCTCCAACCAAAAGACACAGACTGGCTGAATGGATACACAAACAGGACCCATATATATGCTGCCTATGAGAAACTCATACAGATCTAGAGACACATACAGACTGAAAGTGAGGGGACAGAAAAAGGTATTCCACATGAATGGAAATCAAAAGAAAGCCAGAGTAGCAATACTAGCATCAGACAAAATAGACTTTAAAATAAAGACTGTCACAGGAGACAAAGAAGGACACTACATAATGATCAAAGGATCAATCCAAGAAGGAGATATAACAACTGTAAATATATATGCACCCAATATTGGAGCACCTCAATATATAAGGCAAATGTTAACAGACATAAAAGGAGAAATTGGCAGTAACACAATAATAGTGGGGGACTTTAACACCTCACTTACATCAATGGACAGATTATCCAGACAGAAAATCAGTAAGGAAACACAGGACTTAAATGACACATTAGACCAGATGGACTTAATTGATATTTAAAGAGCATTCCATCCGAAAGAAGCAGAGTCCACATTCTTTTCAAGAGCACATGGAACATTCTCCAGGATAAATTACGTGCTAGGCCACAAAGCAAGCCTTGGTAAATTTAAGAAAACTGAAATCACATCAAGCATCTTTTCTGACCACAACGTTATAAGGCTAGAAATCAACTACAAGAAAAAAATTGCAAAATTCAAACACACAGAGGCTAAACAATATGCTACTAAACAACCAATGGATCACTGAAGAAATCAAAGAGGAAATCAAAAAATACCTAGAGACAGACGAAAGGAAATAAGTAGTTTTTAAAAATTTGTTTAAAACTATTTCATTCTCTTTCAAAAAGTTATGTATTATATACAAGATACCTAAGTTATTTTTCAAATAAACAAGTACAAACAAATTCAGGAATACATATTTTTAAAAAAACCTTCATAAACTTTGTCCTAGAATTCAAAGTCCTACCATGTCTTAGGTGAACTGACATAGAATAATCAATACAATGACATATCCTTTAAATAATTTAAAAATCTGCCTGTTTGATTTGAATCTTATTCAAATATGTAGTTTTCCCTAGGCACCCATTCAACTACATGTATTACTTGCACTTAGGTTTGGTTGACTGAAAGAATCAGAGTGGAGGATGGAAGAGGAGGCAGTGATGTAAACAAAACAGAATGTTAGGTCTCCCTCAAATAAATATCTGAGTAGGTGGATTACTCTGTGAATTTCCTATTATAACACAGATAATCATAATTGATGGATAAGTTGCGGTATCTGCATTGCTCACAGTCTATTATAAGAATATTACCCCCAGTTTTTTTTAATAAAGATTGACTATTACTTACAAAAAAAGGTTAAAATTACTATCAATATGGAATAATCATTTCAGTGTTTAATATACAAATGTGTGAACAGGTTGATTTTTTTAAAGTAACATTTACATTATCAACCATTGAAATAAACAATTATATTTATTGAAAAAAAAAAGGCATATCCTAATACCATTCCTGGGCATCAACAGTAAAGAAGGAATCTTTTTGCCATTCAGGCAAAAAGTTCAATTCATCTACAACGTGGAAAAAATCAGGCTGGCTTCACTCTTTGCTGCAGCAGTATGTAGTGCTAGAAGATAGTGGAGCAATGCTTACCAAATCCTTAGGGAGAAAAGGGGTGATGAAAATCTACACATCAAAATCCCATTCCAGTATCAAGTGTAACAGCAATATAAACATTTTTGAATGTGCAAGAAATTAAGAACTACATTTTCCCAAAAACTCTTCTCAAAAAAAGATGAATTTCAACCAACAAAGAAATTAACAGAAAAACTATCACTAAAGAATGATGACAGTCACCAAATCTATTTAATTCTTAAGGCTAAGACTAAACCTATGGGAATAATGGATTTC
This sequence comes from Mesoplodon bidens, assembly GCF_964165515.1. Taxonomy (NCBI): domain Eukaryota; kingdom Metazoa; phylum Chordata; class Mammalia; order Artiodactyla; family Ziphiidae; genus Mesoplodon; species Mesoplodon bidens. The sequence goes on along the minus strand of NC_138170.1, from coordinate 53,932,563 downwards.
ATAGCAGGATGTGAAGAAACTTTAACATTTAATGAATTAACCCCTTTAATACCTGAAAACATTTCTATGCTTAATTAGAGAAATGTTGCTCAATATAAATCAGCATGTGAGTTCATTTAATCTTAACTCGCAAGTTAGTCCAACCCTGTGAACTTCATAGGGCAAGCAAATGAAGTTTTTGTCACTTCAATCACACCTCTGCTCAAATCTGCCTCTTCTTTTCCAATTCGGACACTTTTCCTTTCTTTTTCCTGCCTAATTCCTCTGGCTAAAACTTCTGGTACAACAGTGAATAGCAGCAGTGAAAGTGAGCATCTTTGTCTTGCTCCTGATCATAGGGGAGGGGCTTTCGGTCTTTCACCATTGAATATGGTGTTGTCTATGGGCTTTTCATGAATGTCCTTTATCATATTGAGGAAGTTCTCTTCTATTCCTAGTTTGCTAAGTGTTTGTCTAAAAGGGTGTGGAATTTTGTCAATACTTTTTCTCCATTGAGATTATGTTTTTTTTCTTTTGTTCTAATGTGGTGTATTACATTTACTATATTTTCTTATGCTGAAACACCCTTGCATTACTTAGTCATGGTATATAATACTTTTAATATGCTGTTGGATTTGGTTTTCTAGTATTTTCTTGAGAATTTTTGCATCTATATTCATAAAAGATACAGCTGTAGTTTTCTTTTCTTGTGGTATCAGAGTGATGCTGGCTTCATAGAATGAGTTAGGAAATGTTCCTTCCTCTCCAATTTTTTTGAAGTTTGAGAAGCAATGGCATTAATTCTTCTTTAAATGTTTGGCAGAATATACCAATGAAGCCACTCCCCTTGGACTTTTCTTTGCTGAGAGCTTTTCTTTTGAGAGGCTTTTGACTCCATCTCTTTATTTGTTATAGGTCTGTTCAAATTTTTTACTTCTTGAGTCAGCAATTTGTATATTACTAGGAATTTGTCCATTTCATGTAGGTTACCTAATTTATTAGAAATACAATATAATTGTTCACAGTACTGTTTTATAATCTTTTTTATTTCTGTAAGGTCAGTAGAAATGTCTCTAGTTTTATTTCTGATTTTAGTGATTTACATTTTTTTTTATTCTTAGTATAGCTTAAACTTTGTCAATTTTGTTGATCTTAAAAAAAAACAATTTTTGGTTTTGTTGATCCTCTGTATTGTTTTTCTGTTCTCTATTTCATTTATCTCCATTCTAATCTTTATTACTTCCTTCTTTCTGTAGCTGTGGGGTAAGTGTACTCTTCTTTTTCTAATTCCATGAGGTATAAAAGTTAGGTTATTGATTTGAGATCTTTTTTCTTACATAATGTAGGCATTTACAGTTATATAAATCTCTCTATTAGCACTGCTTTTGCTTCATCCTATAAGTTTTGGTAAGTTGTGTTTTTGTTTTCTTTCCTCTCAAAGTATTTTCTAATTTCCCCTTTGACCCATTGGTTAGTTAAGAGCTCTGCTCAAATTGGAAGCCTTCTCTGACACCATTGTATGAAAGAGCTATTACTCCCAAACTCCCAGGCACTCTATACTTCCCTGCACTTTTCTTCTTGAAATATTTTTTCATACTACTTATCTCCATCTGAAATTCTATGTTATCACTTGTTGACTTACTTAGTCTGTCTATATTCACTAAAGTCTAAGCTCTAAAATGGGAAGCACTCTGTTTTGTGTATTGTGTATCCTTGGCACTAAATAAATTATTTGTTGGGGCTTCCCTGGTGGCGCAGTGGTTGAGAGTTCGCCTGCCGATGCAGGGGACACGGGTTCGTGCCCCGGTCCGGGAAGATCCCACATGCCGCGGAGCGGCTGGGCCCGTGAGCCATGGCTGCTGAGCCTGCGCGTCCGGAGCCTGTGCTTCGCAACGGGAGAGGCCACAACAATGAGAGGCCCACATACCGCAAAAAAAAAAAAAATAAAAAAAAAATAAATTATTTGTTGAACAAACCCGTTTAATCTAATTGTGGAATCCAATTTTTCACCATGAATACTGTGACATTTTATTCCAAATGAGAAAGATGCATGTGGCTTATTCTTCTTGAACTGGGACATACTTGAGGAAAAGCAAAAGCCATTTTAACTAATCCCAAATCACAGTCTTTCTATAAAATAATATAAAAACCTACATTAGAATTCTTGAGATAAAGATGAAGAATGAGTTTACATTTCCTATCCTGTATTTTTCAGTCATGCTTCTTTAGCCTCCTTTACAGTTAATGGGTACAGTATGGTTTGCTCTATTTACACTACTTCCCAGTTGTTTAATTAACATCATTACTGTGCCATCAGTCACTGCCCGATTATACATGACTCATTCATTAGAAAGATGACACAGGTTTTTCACTTTTAAAGTATATTTAAATATATTAAACTATTCTCTCAATTGAAAAATTACCAGTATAATTCAGCCTAGATATTTCCCACACAACTAGGTGTAACTATAAATATAGGAATGCACAGAAAACTTTTTGTTAAATGGATAATCAATCACTCTCAGGTAAAACCTTATTTTCTAAATTCAGTTGTAGTACCACTGAAATTCCCTAAACTGATGGGTACTCCTGTATTCATTTTCTGTGGATGCTGTAACAAATTACCATGACCTTGGTGGCTTAAAACCACAGAAATCTATTTTCTCACAGTTCTGGAAGTCAGAAGTCTGAAATCAAGGTGTCTGTAGGGCCAGGCTCTCTCTCGAGTCTCTAAGGGAGAATTCATTCCTCGTCTCTTTCAGCATCTGGTGGCTGCCAGAATTCCCTGGCTTATAGCCACAGCACGCCAATCTCTATCACCACTGTCACAATGACTCCTCCTTTTCTTTTTGTCACATTTCCCTCTACCTCCCTCTTACAATGCCACTTGCAATGGCATTAAGGCCCATCCAGATAATCCATGATTATCTCATTTTAAGATCTTTAACTTAATCATATCTACAAAAACCCCTAAATAAGTAAGGTTTAAATAAATAAGGTTCACATTCACGAGTTCTAAGGATTTGGTATGGGTTTCTTTTGGAGGTCATTTTTTGTCCTACTACACTTACTTAATCAGGTGATCCAATTTATCAAGAATAACGGGACAAACTAACATCATGTATCTCCTGTTATCATGCCCTGAGAAAGAAACTACATCACCTATGCAGTATTCCTGCCAAAAATGCATAACATGAATCAAGTCATAAGAAAACAATCAGACAAACCCAAACTGAGAGATATTCTTCCAAAATGTTAATGTCACGAAATAAGAAAATTTCCAAATTGAAGAGGTTCAAGACGCATAACAATTAAATGCAATGTGTGATCTTAGACTGGTTCCTGGATTGTGAGGAAAAAATTTTTTTCTACAAAAAGCCACTTATTAGGACAACTGGTACAATTTGAATATGGATTGTATATTAGATAACAGCATTGTATCAACATTAATTCCTGAAGTTGATCATTGTGTTATGGTTAGAAAATTAATGAGAGGGCTTCCCTGGTGGCACAGTGGTTAAGAATCTGCCTGCCAAGGCAGGGGACACGGGTTCGAGCCCTGGTCTGGGAAGATCCCACATGCCGTGGAGCAACTAAGCCCGTGCGCCACAACTACTGAGCCTGCGCTCTAGAGCCCGCGAGCCACACCTACTGAACCCAAGTGCCACAACTACTGAACCCTTGCGCCTAGAGCCCATGCTCCGCAACAAGAGAAGCCACCACAATGAGAAGCCCACGCACCGCAACGAAGAGTAGCCCCCTCACTCCACAACTAGAGAAAAGCCCACACACAGCAATGAAGACCCAAAAATAAAATAAAAAATTCTTTGAAAAAAGAAAATTAATGAGAGAGAAACAGTGAGGTAAAGCAAATATCGCAAAAGAATAATTTATGAATCTAAGTAGAGGGTTCATGGCTGAACTATTCTTGAAACTTTGTTGTTAGTTTATTCACTGAACTATTCTTGAAACTTTGCTGTTAGTTTCAACTTTTTCAAAACAAAAACTTGAAAAAAATGGTTTTCTTCAAATGAAGCAAAAATGGTTTTCTTCAAATGAAGCAAGTCTGTATTAACAGCAAATAACTGCCAAAAAATTATACTTTGCCTAAAAATTTAAACTAAAAAAAAAAAAAAATCCAACTATAGTGTAAAGCTTCCTGGTCCTTTGGCCATTCCCTCCAAAAGAGCAGTACATTTTCCTGTTTGTCCACCATCAAGGAAGACTGAGCACAAACAAGAAATCATCATTAAAATACACATACATTCATGTATGGAGATAAAAAGAATCATTTCTTGTCAAAAAGGAAAATAAGGGCTTCCCTCGTGGCGCAGTGGTTGGGAATCCACCTGCCTATGCAGGGGACACGGGTTCGAGCCCGGGTCTGGGAAGATCCCACATGCTGTGGAGCAGCTGAGCCCTGTGCGCCACAACTACTGAGCCTGCGCTCTAGAGCCCGCGAGCCACAATTGCTGAAGTCCGTGCATCTGGAGCCTGTGCTCCACGGCGGGAGAGGCCACTGCAATGAGGGGCCCATGCAGTGCAGCGAAGAGTAGCTCCCACTCGTGGCAACTAGGGAAAGCCTGTGTGCATTAATGAAGACCCAACACAGCCAAAAATAAATAAATAAATAAAATTTTTTTAAAACTTAAAAAAAAAAGGAAAATAAAACAACGCAAAGAAAGAAGTTAAATATTCATCCTGTTGAGCACCCCACAGAGGAGATACAAAGTGTATGATTAAACCAGAATGCCTGGAAATGACATCCCTATATTGTCTTTCCAAAACCAGATTCAGACTTATGAAACAGACAGCATATAAGGGAAACCACATTTTAACCACAGAGACTCACTGAGGAATGTTATACATAAGAGAAACTATTATTATTTTAATTTTTTAAACTTAGAGAACAGATTGGGCACTATCCTAAAGTAGCAACACACAAATTAGGGGAGAGAGGGCAGCAACTCATCTCATAATAAGCATAATCCATGACTCTAGTTTCGGGTCAGCAAATAACAATCACTGAAAAGTTTCTCTCCCTTATGCCCCTTACTGGCAAATTGAATTATGTCCAAATAAGAATTATATAATCAGACTAACACCTCCCATAAGAATCTAAACAAAAGACAACAAACCTGAAACTTCAAGTAAAACAAAATATTGAAAAAGCATGTCTTGCAAGAAAACAAATACCTTCCCCAAACATGATTGAAAACTTACCTTCTGGCACAGGAAAAACTTCAGCTATTGAGCCTAAAATGGTTAAAGCTGAAAATCTAGTTGGGTAGGAAGAGCCAGGAAATAATGCTTCAAAAAGACTGTTGCAAATGGATGACATGAAATTCTAAAAAAAAAAAATTTACAGTAAGTATAATTGAGCTAACTCACAATAGGTTATCTTGAAAGTATCACTACTATTACTCTGAAGAGTGAATTTTTTTCTAATTTGGAGAGAAAAGATATTTTAAAACAATACTAGTTGTTCACTTTGCTTGACAATTCAGATTGGCACCCTTGACCATGAGCTCATGACTTCAGTGAACCCTATCTTTATAGAGTCAACAAGAAGGACAGAAGAAAACGAAAACACTAATTTAAAAAGATATGTGTGCCCCCATGTTCACTGCAGCATTATTTACAACAGTCAAGATATAGAAACAGCATAAGTGTCCAAGGATGGATAAACAGATAAATAAATCAGACAGAAAAAGACAAAGACTTAATGATCTCTCTTTTATATAGAATTAAAAAATTAAAAACAAAAACAAAAACCAACCTCATAAATACAGAGAACAGGCTGGTGGTTGCCAAGGGTCGGGTGCAGGAGGATTTGGAAAAATGGGTGAAGAGAGTCAAAAGATACAAACTTCCAGATATAAAATAAAATAAATAGGCCATGGGATGTAATGTACAATAGAGTGACTATAGTTAATACTACTACATTGTATATTTGAAAGTTGCTAAGAAAGAAACCTTTTTCTAACTTTGTATGGTGACAAATGTTAACTAGACCTAATGTGGTAATCATGTCCCAGTAGATACAAATGTCTAACCACTGTATTGTACACCTGAAACTATTATGTCAATTATACCTGATTTAAGTTAAAAAACAACAACAACAACAACAACAAAAAGTACAGTTCTAAACGTAGTCCAGACCAGAAAAAACATTTTTCTGGTGAAAACATGATCCATTCTGCCCTGACTTGTATTAAAGTTGTATGAATACTGATTTTCTTCACCAGAAGCATTCAGGCATCAAAGGTATATATACTTTTTTTTTAAAGTTTTAAAATGACCAAAGATATATCCAATATATACTACTTGATACATTTGATAAATACTTGATATCTGGCTATAATGACATATTTCATGACAAAGATCTAGCTATTCCACTGTCTTCTATCTGCCTCTCTGAGACTCCTATTCCACCTTTCTGTTTATACAAATGATTAGAAATGAAAACTTTTAGTGAAATGCAATAAAAAAAGCAATGTGGGAAATAGTTTATCCAGGATAAAGTCTTCTTCCTCTAATTAAAAAAAAAAAATAATTTCTCCCTAAGGCCAAAGGAAAAACATATAAGGAAAAGCTGTGATTCTCAAGCCTCTCATACACTGCTATGCCCTGACAACATATATTTATAACTAAGCAGCATATAAGCAGCCCTAGTCCCAACCATCTTTAGATAGGATTTCTGCATTCATTTCCTTGGTCAAGGACATACAATCTTGGGGATTTATCCTGTAGGCCCTTACAAGCCCTAAATAAGAGTTTACTAGTGTATTAATTCTATTGGGTTTCAAAGGAATAGGGTAGTTATTGAAAATATCCTAGTTAAACTAGTGTTAATTATAAATGAGTAGTATAGTATTCACATTAAATGGCAACAAGTTCATCCTTTAGGATTTATCTTATCCTAACTGCAGTGTCAATTGTATTTTCAGATATAGTTGTTCTTTCCCTCAACCAGACTGTAACCACAATGGAGGCAGGAACCACAATTTAGACATTTATGTCCTGAACACACTGTACTACACACATAGTAAGGGCTCAATATATGCTCTAGTCCCTTTTAATGGCCCTTGGTGAGGATTCCAGATACCATGGCCTAGCATTCAAAACTCTCTGCTACCCATCTCCAAACTGATTTTCTAACTCATTTCCCATTATTCAATTCCTCTGTCCGGGGACTTCCCTGGTGGTCCAGTGGTTAAGAATCTGTCTTCCAAAGCATGGAACACGAGTTTGATCCCTCATTGGGGAACTAAGATCCCATATGCTGTGGAACTCGCGTGCTGCAACAACTGAGCCCAAGTGCTCTAGAGCCCACGTGCCACAACTAGAGAGACCATGTACTCCAGAGCCCACATACCACAATGAGAGAGAAGCCTGCACGCCACAACAAAGAGCCTGTGCACTGCAACGGAAGATCCTGCATGCCACAACTAAGACCCGACACAGCCAAATAAATAAATAAATATTTTTTAAAAAAACCAAATAGTTAAAAACAAACAAAAAAAGGACTCTGTGCTTCCAATGCAAGGGGCATGGGTTTGATCCCTGGCCGGGGAACTAAGATCCCACATACTGTGGGGCGTGGCCAAAAAACAAAATCCTCTGTCCCTCAAGTATCTTATATGTCACTCATACCAGTGAATTCACCATTCTCCAAATTTTCCCTGTACTCTCTTACCTCCAAGCCTTCCCTCAAGCTGGTACTAGGGAAGAAACTATTCCGATTTGGTTGTCCAGAGCAGATCTGGATTGTAGTCAGGCTCTACCACTTCCTGGCTGAGGACCCTTGGATAGTTTGCTCATTCAACTTTTCCAAGCTTCATTTATCTCACTTGTTAAGTGAGGATAATAATGCCTATCTCACAATTTCACCATTAAAGATTAAAGGAGAACACGGATATAAGGCATTTTATACTTGAAAGTACTCTAGCTAACATATTTTTAAGTATTCTAGCTATTATTTAGGTATGAAATAACCTCCTTCATTAGACTAGAAGACACTTTTTCCCACTCATAGCCTTCTCTTCTCCCAGCACTTAGTCTGTTGACTGGCACTGAGTCCACCACACACCGCATGCGACACCCACTATTCTAATGACGATGATACAACAGTTCCAAAGTTGCAACCTCCAAAAACCAAAAGAGCCTACAGGTGGGAGAAAATATCAGAACTATGAGACTGACTCAGATCAAGACTCTAAAGGACTAGTTTTCAAAAATATATATATTCATAAGCAAAACGAAGAAACCACGCATACATGAACATTCAGAATGTCAAACCACAAAATCAGTTTTGTGTTTGTAAGTACCTAATTGAGATTTCACAAATGTCATTTTATCCCCTGCAAAAAGAAGTAAGGTGTTTCTGAGATCATCTAGCAATGATCTAAAAAGAGCTAAAATATAACTGTTACACACACACACAGTAAACGCTCAATATATACTCTAGTTACTTTTAATGATACCCAGGAAGGCTTTTTAGAGTGACTTAGAGTTTGCAAAGAACATTTCTTGTTTAGTCCTCAAAACCAACCTTTTCAGAGAGGTTACTCATCCCACTTATAGCTAAGTAGACTCATGAAAGTAAGCCAAGTAGTCGGTGGCAGAATTGTTACTAATCATGTCCTTCAAGTTTAGGTTGTGACTTTCTCATCTTTTGTTGAGATTTTACAAAGATGAAGCTGATTTCAGCCTTTGTATAGGAATGTTCTTCTTTAGATGATTTTTAACCTTTAGTAGGTGATAAGTATAACATGGTTCCAATATATCGTTTATTATACTTGTTTCCCTAAATGAAATAAAATAGATGAGCTCTGTCCTCTATCTGGGTCTTAGGAGAAAATAAGCATCTGCTTCTGAGAGGAAAGATTTGGAGTAAGAAACCAGTGAAAAGCTCATTCTGTTCTGATGGGACAGAAATTGAAGGTTGTCAAGCTGAGCCCTGGCCCAGACTGGAGCTGCTATATCTGGGGATCCATCCATGACATTAACCTGGTGCCCTGAAATCCAGTCCTATTCTTCAAGTTCATTCCAAAACAGGGTAGAGAGGAAGCTCTGTAACTGGACCGTGGGCCAGGAGTCACAAACATCAAGCCACTGTTAAGTCATGTTAGACGAAAGGGGAAACAGGCTCAGATGCAGCAGTCATCTACCCCAGGAACGGGTGGAGGAATCAGGGCTGCCAATTACTTTTTAAAGTACTAAATTCATCTGGCTCACATAAGCTGTAAAACATCGAGGCTAGCTCATTAATGTTATTCTTTTTTTAAACATCTTTATTGGAGTATACTTGCTTTACAATAGTGTGTTAGTTTCTGCTTTATAACAAAGTGAATCAGCTATACATATACATACATTCCCCATATCTCCTCCCTCTTGCGTCTCCCTCCCACGCTCCCTATCCCACCCCTCTAGGTGGTCACAAAGCACCGAGCTGATCTCCCTGTGCTATGCAGCTGCTTCCCACTAGCTATCTATTTTACAATTGATAGTGTATATATGTCTATGCCACTCTCTCACTTTGTCCCAGCTTACCCTTCCCCCTCCCCGTGTCAAGTCCATTCTCTACGTCTGAGTCTTTATTCCTGTCCAGTCCCTAGGTTCTTCAGAACAATTTTTATTTTTAGATTCCATATATATGTGTTAGCATATGGTATTTGTTTTGTCTCTTTCTGACTTACTTCACTCTGTATGACAGTCTCTAGGTCCATCCACCTACTACAAATAACTCAATTTCGTTTCTTTTTATGGCTGAGTAATATTCCATCGTATATATGTGCCACATCTTCTTTACCATTCATCTGTTGATGGAAACTTAGGTTGCTTCCATGTCCTGGCTATTGTAAATAGAGCTGCAATGAACACTGTGGTACATGACTCTTTTTTTTTTTTTTGGCAGTACACGGGCCTCTCACTGCTGCGGCCTCTCCCGTTGCGGAGCACAGGCTCTGGACATGCAGGCCCAGTGGCCGTGGCTCAAGGGCCCAGCCGCTCCGCAGCATGCGGGATCCTCCCGGACCGGGGCACAAACCCACATCCCCTGCATCAGCAGGCGGACTCTCAATCACTGCACCACCAGGGAAGCCCCCATGACTCTTTTTGAATTAGGGTTTTCTCAGGGTATATGCCCAGTAGTGGGATTGCTGGGTCATATGGTAGTTCTTTTAGTTTGTTAAAGGAACCTCCATACTCTTCTCCACAGTGGCTGTATCAATTTACATTCCCATCAACAGTGCAAAAGGGTTATCTTTTCTCCACACCTTCTCCAGCATTTATTGTTTGTAGATTTTTTTGATGATGGCCATTCTGACTGGTGTGAGGTGATACCTCATTGTAGTTTTGATTTACCTTTCTCTAATGATTAGTGATGTTGAGCATCCTTTCATGTGTTTGTTGGCAATCTGTATATCTCTTTGGAGAAATGTCTGTTTAGGTTGTCTGCCCATTTTTGGATTAGGTTGCTTGTTTTTTTGATATTGAGCTGCATGAGCTGCTTGTAAATTCTGGAGATTAATCCTTTGTCAGTTGCTTCATTTGCAAATATTTTCTCCCATTCTGAGGGTTATCTTTTCGTCTTGTTTATGGTTTCCATTGCTGTGCAAAAGCTTTTAAGTTTCATTAGGTCCCATTTGTTTATTTTTGTTTTTATTTCCATTTCTCTAGGAGGTGGGTCAAAAAGGACCTTGCTGTGATTTATGTCATAGAGTGTTCTGCCTATGTTTTCCTCTAAGAGTTTTACAGTGTCTGGCCTTACATTTAGGTCTACAGTTTTTTTTATTTGTTTGTTTTTGTTTTTGTGGTACGAGGGCCTCTCACTGTTGTGGCCTCTCCCGTTGCGGAGCACAGGCTCCGGACGCTCAGGTCCAGCGGCCATGGCTCACGGGCCCAGCCACTCCACGGCATGTGGGATCTTCCTGGTCCGGGGCATGAACCCGTGTCCCCTGCATTGGCAGGCGGACTCTCAACCACTGCGCCACCAGGGAAGCCCCACATTTAGGTCTTTAATCCATTCTGAGTTTATTTTTGTGTATGGTGTTAGGGAGTGTTCTAATTTCATTCTTTTACATGTAGCTGTCCAGTTTTCCCAGAATGTTACTCTATAACAGACTTCAAGTCCAGCACTGGTTCCGCAACTCAGGCTACCTTAAGAGAAGTTCCAAAGCACTAGAAGGAATATGTAAAACCCAGCTTGAAGGAAAAAAGCACAGAAATACTATTCACCAAGAGTATTTACTTCTCTTTAATGTTTATTCAAAACTGTTTTAGGTTTCTTAAAAATCTGTGTATCTAGAAATCTATCACCTACCTTATATTGCTGTAAAGATACAGAAGGGTGCTGTCTGGTTAACTCATTCTCTGGTTCATGTTTGGATTTACTTTGTTCCAGTTTATAAAGTACCTGAGAACTTTCCTGTATCCTACAAAACAACTTTGAAAAGAAAAATGAAGCACACGTGAGCCACATTAACCTTAAACATCAGCTTGAAAGGCAAAGGAAGAACTTTCTAAACTCTTTAGACTAAAACTTCAGGCAAGGGGAGTACTGTTTTTTAAACTCAATATTTAAACAGTGTTTCTTTTTGACAGAAAATTAACCTTTACATTTTAAAAACCAAAAACCAAATATTACTGCAAATCAGAATCCACAGTCATAAAGCCACAGTTCTATTTCCCGTAGGTCGGCATGAACCTAAAGATGATATACTCACTTCTACTCTCTACCAACTCTTCACCCCAGAAGTGTGTCAGATGATTAATTCAAGCTGAATTATTCAATAATGACCATTTCTTGAGGCACTTACAGGAACGATAAAAATACAAAGACATCCTTCCTCCTCTTACTAAAGTTTACTTAAAATGCCTTATACCCTGAAAACTCCAGTGCTAGATTTTTTTTTTTCCTTTCAAAAAGAGAGTTCAAGGCTGATTTATTACACCAACGTGAAAGGACTTTTCACTCTGGATTTTAACCCCAAATATAAACTTCATGGAATCACAGAACAAAGCGTTCACAGAAGGGCCATGAAGAGCTGTGGTAGTCCAATCCCATGACCCTTATTCCCACACTCTCCTCGGATCTGGGCTCTTTTTAAAAATAATTCCAGAGCAAAGTTCACCACTTTCCTACACTTTCTGAAAAGAAAGTTTACCTTTTTAAGAAGAGAACAAATCTGTTGCCGCACTCCTGGAGACTGACTGTTAAGATTGTATGTGATAAAGAACTGAATGCACTCCATTTCTTCTGTGGAAACAATTTCTGTGCTTCGATTACTTTCACAAAGCAAGCCTAACGTATCGATCCGTACCTAAAATACACCAAGCAATAAAATGTTAACTTTTCAATGAAATAAGCAAAGCCTAAACCACTTGATGGGTTTAATTATTTACACAGGCTACCAAAGGTGGGGGGGGAGGGAAGGTAAACCTCAGTTTACCCACGTGTACTTCAGAAAGGTTCCATAATCCCAAAGTTCCTGTGGTTATTTCCTATAAAATTATTTTATTAAATGTGCAAATTGGGTATTTTATTACAGTCAAAAATCTTGGGCTTCAAAGCCAAAAAAATTTTATTAAAGTCAAAAATCCCTGGTGGCGCAGTGGTTGAGAGTCCGCCTACCGATGCAGGGGACACAGGTTCGTGCCCCGGTCCGGGAAGATCCCACATGCCACGGAGCGGCTGGGCCCGTGGGCCGTGGCCGCTGAGCCTGAGCATCCGGAGCCTGTGCTCCGCAATGGGAGAGGCCACAGCAGTGAGAGGCCCGCATACCCGCCCCCCCCCTCCCAAAAATCTTAGAGATTCTTATTTCACAGTAATGCTCAACTTCATTCTTTTTTCTCAGTGACCACTCTGCCCCAGGACCACATCATCTCACTCTCCAATTACTGTCTTGAACATGTCATTGGTTTCTTTTTGCTCCCACTCTGGAAATGCATCTCTGTTTCCATTCATGCCACTTCCTGGCTGGAGGCAGAGTGGCTCTGCTTCCCAGTTACCAACTGGATAAAATCCGAAGTCTTCAACCAAGCATTGGAGGCTTCCATAAAATGGACAAAATACTCCACTCCTGCCAAACGATGTCTTTAGTCACCCTTCAGCCCTTGTTTACTGTGTCCTTCCATTTTGAGTAGGCGCCAGTGCTTCCCCTCCTCAGATCACATTTATCACTTTCCTACTCAATCACCATCTATAATCAGATCAATCTCTTCTTCTAAGCTTCCCCAGTCTTTATGCATAAAGGTACACTTGTATCTGCATTGTCTTCTAAGAGTTTCCAGTTGTCTTATGCAGGTTTCCTTATTCTCTCAACTAAACTTTAAGTAGCCTGAGTACAATGTCTATACTCTTCCCTTTCTATTCATCCTTCTTATGGAGCCCTTAAAACAGTGCTGGGAATAATGTAGGGGCTTCTATATCACACTGTTAAATGAGTAAATGAATAAGCAATCTACCGCATGTATATGAATTCCCAGTTATTTTGTTTACTTACTTGGCAGTGCTGATGAATTAAGCCTTGCTTTATTCTTGCACTGGACACAAGGTCCCTCCAGGCATCAGTTGCAGACTGAAGATGTCCATGAGCTCTAGCTGTTCGTAGACAAGCCATCAAAGCTCCCAGAGCCCCTCTGCTGTCATAAGACCCTAAGGATGGAAAAGATTACTCGTGGCTCAAAACTCAGTAACAAAGACCACCACTGTGCTATTTAAAAACTACAAAATTCACATGTTTCCAATTAACATTTCAAGAAACAAAAATCACATTTTAAGCTAAATTCTAACATGAATTAGTGTTTCTATTATAAAATCATTATTTAAAAGGATTTAATAGTTCTTAAATCAATAATTTCAGTAAGCATAATCCATTTATTGTTAACTTAAAAAAATCATAATTTTTGGCTGATATTTTTACCTTTCCCTTGACAGTTAGAAAACAGACCATCAAGTCAATCAGGAAAAAAATCAAGTGAAGAAATATTTAAAACAATAAAAATAACTAAAATGACTTTCAGCCGAAAATAGGAAAAACACTTCAGTGGCTAAAGACCATTATTTCTCTAAAAACAAACACTGAACCTCTCTATATTTTGGAGTTACAGTTTCTTCTTAGCAAAGGAGATAAAAGGGGGATCACGAAGAACCTGATGCTTTCAGAGGCCAGGACATCAGCCATTACTAAGGGGACAGGGAGCTCTGGCTCACAGGACACCTTGATTTAAAATAAAGACTGCCTAGCTTCAGAACAGATTCACGGATCCTCAGCTTTAGATGGCTTCTCAAAAATGCAAGGACAATTATTGTTAAAAATTATAAATAAGGCTCATTTTTGTGTACAGGAATCCAATTTTCCAGCTATCTCATGGTTATTCTTTGAAGGATTGAAAGATTTTAACTTAAATTTTAGTTAGAAATACTCTTAAAATGTGGTGTAGGGTACCATATTCCTGCTTTGTTAAACAGAATATGATAATTTTAACATTTACATGAGGAGTCAGGATCATCGTTTTATATATTAATTACTAAATTATGCTTCAATGCAGTGATTCTTTCAAGGTTACTGAGTTTCAATGGGATGTTTATGCTTATTCTAAATGACCAGAGAGAGCTGTTTCCTGAGGTCATGCTTCTAAATTTTTTATCTCTTTCCCAGAGACAAATACTTGCTACTGCCTATTTACCTGTCTTTAACCTTGCCTAAAACAATTTTTAATTACCATTTCAATCACTTGAATAAGCAAATTATATAAAACACACAAACGTTTACTCCAGTCTGACAACCAAATAATAAAAACTTGGTAAAATGAATTAAAACCTAGTAATAAAGGAAACCTCATAATCGTAACTGGGATCAATCCTTAGCCTGTAGAAATGACTTCAGCCAAAAAACTCTATTCAGCTAGGTACAGGAACATTCGTTTCAATCCAAAATTTCTGTCTTTAATATCCTCCTTTACTATTCATAGAAATGGTAATATTTAAATTTGCATATGGGCAACATCTGCCTAGGTACCTAAACTTAAGCATCCTAACTAGAAATTACTAAAACAAAAAAATTCATTTTCTTACCAGTTTTAGCATCAGCAGAAGTCTGAAGAATCTTTACCATGTAGCTTAAGCTTTCAGGGTTGCAATTCAATAATTTTGGCAAGTAATAATCAATCACGTAAGATTTTTGATCCAGATTTCCTTCACACAATATAAACAGGAGAGGAGAAACCCAAGTCTCATGCCACTTGTCAATCCAAGTGCTGTCAAGAGCCTGGGATTTCAAACAATTCTTATGATTTTTAAACATGGTTTCCAAGAGGTCACTTGCATAAGGCACCAAGGACTGGTCCCCCATCACCTCTAAGATTTGCGATGGAATAGTTTTAGCTAATGCCAAAATATGTTCAATTCCTATGTAATCTACTAAACAACCAAGGCATGTGTACTTTCCTTTACTATGCCATTCCAATCGCAAAAGACTCTCAGTCAGTTGAAAAATGAAACTATCAGCAGCCAAATCTGAACCTGACTCTTCCAGGGCAAGCTGGTGCATTTGGAGAATATTTCTGAATATGATTTTGGTTTGGTGTCTCAAAGCATCCAAGGGATGTTCCCAGTGGGTATAGACATATTCCAAAAGTCTCCGAACCACATCTGAATTCCCATTCAGACGGTCCTTTAGGCTTGGGGAACTTGATTCAAGGACTTGTATAGCTGAATTAGTCCAAGATGCCAAAATTCTAGACAGAAACATTTCCAGAGTTGACTCCTTGATCCTGAAGAAAAATGAGTCATATTATTTTATACTGACTAGTAAAAGGAATTTCATTTTATAATCACTCAGACTTTAAAAATATCAATACAAAATATAAAGAATGATCAGAAAATTGAATCATTATTAAATTTACAACAAAAAATTACAAAGCCAAAACAGATCTCAAATTTGCATATGAATCTTTCCATTTCGTAAAAACTAATCCATAAAAGGACACAGGGAAACTTTTGCAGGTGATGGAAATGTTCATTATTTTGACTGAGATGCATCTTTCACAGGTGTTTTAAAATATACTGAGGGGCTAGGGAATATTAGTGGGAATGGAGCTTCTTTCTGGTGTAATGAAAATATTCTAAAGTTGACTGTGGTGATAGCTGCACAACCCTGTAAATACACATACTAAAAAAAAATTGAACTACATGCTTTAAATAGGTGAATTATATGGTATATAAATTATATCTCAATAAACTGTTATAAAATAAACAATGAAGAATAATTTTTAAATTACTTTAAAATATGCACAACTTACATCAAAAAAACACAAAATACAATCCAGTGAAGTCAGAGACCTCATTACATTTCTAGCTTAGGTGCTTAAAAGCAATATGCTATTAGGTAAGCATTTACTTTTCTAAGCTTCACTTTACCCATTCAACAGATTAGATTTCCTATCCTATCTATCAGACATGTGAGGATCACACTGAACTACCTATGCTGAAGTTATTCATAAACTCTAAAGCATTATATGTATAGAAGTGTTTATAATTTTTTTAAATGCTTGCATTAGAGACTGAATGTTAAAATTAATTTTACAAGTGTTTGCTACAGGTTAACCTGCACCAATAATTTCTCTCTCTCTCTCTCCCACCATCCCATCTTCTCCTGTTCTACTTTCATACCCACTTCATTCCCTACACATATCTCCCTTCTAATTTAAGATTATCCTGACCACTTTTCATGGAATTACTAAGTAAGCCAGCTCAGCTGCCATCTTTTAAATGTTTGACAAGCAAAGCAAAATATGAGACAAAACTCACTGTGAACTCAAGGTGAACAGAACACGCACAGTATCCAAGAGCAGGGCCTCCCCACTGGGGCCCATCCTCCCATCCTGCCAATCCAACATGGTGAGTGTCCCCTGACACAGGAATAAGAGAGCTGACTGGGAGACATCAGCACAACAAAGGCTCCTGCAGCAGTTCAAAAGCCACTCGGGGATGCTGGTGTGGTCCACTGAACGGAGAAGCAAACTACTAATCTGGAAAAATATGACAGAGCTGATACACATAAAGCCTCTAAAACTTTCCAGATATTCCAAAATATAAATCCAAAATTCTCTTTCCCCTGAAATGTCCTAGGAAAAACACTGAATCTAAAGGTGAAAAACCCACAAGTGTTAAAATTATCATATCAAGAGGAAAAAAATTGAATCTAAATACATGAACAGTTTTGCTGGTTTGAATGTACTGGGAGAGCACAACACATTGCCACCTGCAGGTGGATGAGATTATTAACTAATGCTTTTTTAGAGGTGATTTGAGAAATTAAAATTTTTAACTTTATCCAATGATAATTACTTTGTGTGAGCTCGTAAAACAGTATACATCTATTTTGTATAAAGTCATTTTGCTCTTAGTAAAGAACTAAAATAAATTCCTAGATAAAACAGCAAGGAAAAAAAAACTGCTAGTACTAAATACAAGAATTGTATTATCAACTTACACCTTCCATACAATCAAATTCCCTGAACAACTGATTCTAGTACAATATTTGGGTTATTCTTAATAAAAATAACATTTATTTTAAAATTACTGTATATATCTATACATTAATCTCTAATTTTAATAACACAAATATCTTTTATGATACTGAGAGATGGAACTGAACAACACTAGAAAAAAACAAGGATATATACCCAAAAATGTTGATAATGATTATCTTTGTGAGACAGATTTACAGGTGACTATTATTGTCTTCTTTCTGCTTTATCCAAAGTTTTGGAAGTCACTTATTATAAGGGAAAAAGGTCACCAGAAAGATTCTGACTACGCAAAAAAAATTTTTTTTAATTCACTTCTTTAAAAAAATTTTTTTAAATTAATTGATTAATTTTTGGCTGCATTGGGTCTTCGTTGCTGCATGCAGGCTTTCTCTAGTTGCGGCAAGCGGGGGCTACTGTTCGTTGTGGTACGCAGTCTTCTCATTACGTTGGCTTCTCTTGTTGCACAGCATGGGCTCTAGGCACATGGGCTTCAGTAGTTGTGGCATGAGAGCTCAGTAATTGTGGCTTGCAGGCTCTGGCGCACGGGCTTAGTTGCTCCGCAGCATGTGGGATCTTCCCGGACCAGGGATCGAACCCGTGTTCCCTGCATTGGCAGGCAGATTCTTAACCACTGCGCCACCAGGGAAGTCCCTAAAAATATTTTTTAAAACATGTGTTGGGACTTCCCTGGTGGTCCAGTGGTTGAGACGTTGCCTTCCAATGCAGGGGGTGTGGGTTCGATCCCTGGTGGGGAGCTGGGATCTGCATGTCTCGGGGCCAAAAAACCAAAACAACATAGAACAGAAGCAGTATTGTGGCAAATTCAATAAAGACTTTAAAAAATGGTCCACATCAAAAAAAATCTTAAAAAGAAAAACGTGTCTATCAATAAAGTACAATTCTAAAAAGGAGATGGACTTACCAAATCAGGAATCTTTTCGGGTGGATGAAACATAGCCTTAATAAAAAGAATAACAGCTAATCCAGATGTACTCTGAATTGTCTGTAAGAGGTCATCTATTTGGCAAAAAAGTAGAAAGCATGTATTAAATGATGATGGATACTGTGGTACAGTAGAAAGAGCAGATGCCATGGGGTCAGACAGTCCTGGGTGTAATTTCTAGCTTGACCACTTCCTAGGTGGATAGGCTTTGACTAAGTTATTTAACGTCCCAGGGATTCAACTTTCTCTTCTGTAAAATGGGAAAAATATAACCCCTACCTGACACAGTTGTTGTAAGGTTGAAATAAATAATGAACATAAAGGCTTTTAGGCCCAGCACACAAATAATCAATGTGATTCCTTCCTTTCTCCTCTAACATCCACTCTCTCCTCCTCTCCACCTACTCTCTCCCAGCACATCTAGCAGCAATACCTCCTATTCCCTCCCTTCCACTGATGCCTCTGCATCCCAATCCCCATGGTACATTACTTTTTCTTGAAGTGATTTCAGGGCTTGTGTAAAGAGCCCACATCAGTGCTAATTACAAACTTTGTTCTCACTGGCACTGTACCCAATGTAACCAAACAATCCTGGCTTACTATCTTCTTTTTGCTTTCTATTAGCCTCTGGTTTGTGAGAAAGTAAACAAAATAATACAGTGAATTATTCACTTTGGGGTAAGAATTATGAATACCTACTATAAGTTATCTTCCAAAAATCTATTCTGCCCTTTATCCCTGTTAATGAACTGTGACTCTGGGAGATCCACGTGCCCAGCCAAAGACAGGATACCTGTTTCCTCAATCTTCCTTGCAACTAAAGGTACCATATGAGGATTCTGGCCAATGGGATGTAAACAGAAATCTTTTGGCTATTTTTGTTCTTCCAGATTAAAGGTAAAGATGCAACTGGCCCTCCTTCCTGCCCTGAACACAGACAAGGGGACTGGAGAGAGAGCAGTCATACAGTAACCACGAAACAACAAACATATGGATGAAAGCCAACATGCTGAAGACGGCAAAGCAGAAAAGCAGAAATGTTTGGGTCCCAGACCGCCTACAGTAGTTCTGGATCACCTGCCTCTGAATTTATCCTTTTGTGGGGAGGCACATTTAATTAAATCCCTGAAGTTCAGTTTTTCTGTTACTTACAGCTAAGCACTTTACTGATACATGAAGCTTTAAAATCCTAGGGAAGAACAGCATTGATTAGGGGCCATCAACTTTCCAGAAATGAGGCTGCCTCACATTAAATTCATGTCTTCTCTGCATTTCACTGAAGTCTTCTTTTTTTAGATTTATAAATTCCTCTTTTAAAATGTAAATATCCTCTGAAAACATGTCCGTAAATTATGCCTTAATAAAAGGAACTTTATTTTCCTTTTAATACTTATCTGAGATCCTAGGCAAAGGAAGGAAGGCAGGAAGGAAGGAACGAAGAGAGGGGGAGACAGAGAGAGAGAGAAAGGAAAGAAGGCAGGAAGGAAGGCAGGAAGGAAGGAAAAGAGAGGAAAGAAAAGAAATACTAATGAGACAATATAGTTAGGACTCTCACTAGTTACCAGGATTAAGAACATATAAACAATGAGATACTATTTTTTCCCCATCAGCCTAGCAAAATCAGAGTCAGTTACTGCTTTTTCACAAGCAAGAGCTCTGAACAGATCCCATTAATGTTTTTTTAATTAAGTTAATATTCATACATACATTACCATATAGAATAGGAGGTAAAGGGTGAAAAGGTAATACAGCTTTTTATGTAGACACTTATATGTTTAGTATAACATTTTTGCTAATCTTATTGTAATATAAAACACAGATACAGAAAACATCCAAAGCAAATGTATAGCTTAATGGATTATTAGAAGGTTAACACCCTTGTACCCACCATCCAAGGCAAGAAATAGAGCTTGGCCACCCAGCCCAGAGGGCTCATCCACATGCCTCACCCCAATCACAAGCTCCTCTCTCTCACCCTGAGTAAGCATTATCCCGACTTTCACAGTAATGACTGCCTTATTATTTTTAAATAGTTTCATTAATCAAATGTGCATCCCTAGACACTACAGTCTCGCCCATTTAAAATTTGTTTGATATGTCCTTTAATCTACAGCTGCCCCTTCCATCCTTTTTATTGTAATTTCTGTTGAAGAACTCTGTCCTTTTAACCTGCAGAGTTTCCCATAATCTGGATGTTTTACCCCTAGTGTAGTTCAACACTTTCTTCTGTCCTCTGTAATTCCTGCAAAATGGCAGGTGACCTAGAGACGGGGTCAGTCTCAAGTTCAATGCCTTTGGGAAGACTACAAGTGGTAAAAGCAAGACTCAAAAGTAAGAGGCACGTGTTGCCTGGTTGTCTGTTTCTGTAATGTTAGCAGTTGTTGATGCCTAATGCCTACCTCAAGTCACTGGGGGTTAACAAAATGGTGATATTCTAATTCCATCATTTCATTTTAACTCCTTAGTTGAAACACTTTATAAAAAGACACTTCCTCTCCTTGATAAGCCTGTAGATTGCCTCACATTTGTCTGTTTACAAAGTAAACCTTACATCCAGGGAACAAAAAGCAACCACCACCAGCAGAAGACTTTGCAGAACCCTCTAATTTGGTGCATTGTTAAGTTTTTCAATGCATGTATGAAAATGTAGAAAGATGTAAAAGAAATAAATTAGGAGAGACTACTTGGTGCTGTACTGCCATTCCTACTGTATTTTTACACTTTTTGGCAGCACTAAGTATTTTTACTAAATAGACAACAACAACAAAAAAAGGCACTTCCTCTCATTACCTACTTGGTTTCCTGGTGGTACAGTTCATATGGATAGAAGCAACATGAGCTATAAGGAGGAATAATGACCAGCCCCACAATGACCGCTGTCATTATCTGAAGGTAACACCTGCTGCTAAGGAGAAATGCATGGGTTACACTAATCTTTCCAGATCGTACCTCCAAATTTGGAAATTTCTCAAGAATTTTCTTTTGCTTTTTAAAGTCTGTGGCTTTTCAACACTAAGACTGTTGGGTTTTCTTCTTTGTATACAATACACACATACACACATTTAGAAAAGTCCTTCAGTGTTATCCCTTGTTGAACTGTAATCCAGAACCTTTCGCCACTTTGAGGGGCTGGGGGAGAGGAAGTTCTATATCTCAGTTAAGTATCAAATATTTCATACCATTAGTAGCAAAGTGATTGACACTCAACTGTAATCATCATTTGTATGTTTTATACTTACCATCGCTTAAAAACTTGGTAAAGATACTCAGCAATTCACACATACTTTGCCATGTAGGAGAACTCTTCAAATGAAGTCTCTGGAAACCTTGTACTTTCTGTACTAACATCACTGAAACTCTAATGCCTACCAACAAGTCATTCATCAACTGAGTTTGAACAATATGATTTCCAGCCAATTTTCTACAACAAAGAAAAGAAATTATTACAAAAGAAAAGTCAAATTAAAATGTCACCTTTTCTATCTCTCTCCAAAATAATCCCTTAATCAAAGGGCCAAAATCAATTTTAGATTATAATCAACATTTATGCCTCTCTCATCCATTCCCATAAATATTCCAGTTGTGCAGACATTTATTGCAAACTTCCAACACTCTTAACTTACCTCAAAATTTTCCCATTTTCTCAGCTAATGACTAACCTCACTTCTTCTTTTTAGAGTAAAAATAACAAATCAAGAATAAATGGTACAGTCACTGTGGAAAACAGTATGGAGTTTCCCAAGCAAACTAAAAACAGAATTACCATATGATCCAGCAATCCCACTCCTGGGCATTTATCCAGACAAAACTATAATTCAAAAAGATACATGCACCCATATGTTCATTGCAGCACTACTCACAATAGCCAAGACATGAAAACATCCTAAATGTCCATCGACAGATGAATGGATAAAGAACATGTGGTACATATATATATATAATGGACTACTACTCAGCCATAAAAAAAGAACAAAATGCCATTTGCAGCAACATGGATGCAACTAGAGATTATCATACTAAGTGAAGGAAGTCAGAAAGAGAAAGACAAATACATATGCTATCACTTACATGTAGAATCTAAAATATGACACGAATGAACGCATCCATGAAACAGAAACAGAATCACGGACATGGAGAAAAGATTGGTGGTTGCCAAGGGGGGATGGGGAGTGGAGGAGGGATGGATTGGGAGTTTGGGATTAGCAGATACAAACTGGTATATATAGAAGGGATAAACAACAGGTCCTACTGTATAGCACAGGGAACTATATTTGATATCCTATGATAAACCATAATAGAAAAGAATATGAAAAAGAATGTATATATATATATATATGTATAACTGAGTCACTTTGCTGTGCAGCAGTAATTAACACAACGTTGTAAATCAACTATACTTTAATTAAAAAAAAAAGAATAAAGGACATAATTTCTAAATCTGAACACTCCCTAACCTTGTAATTTCCTTGATCTGGCTTCCAAGATGCCAGGCGCCCTTAGATTTTTCTCCTACTTCACTATTGTTGAGCCTTCTCAGACACCTTGGCTAATTCATCTTCTTCTCCCTTATGTCTTTACGTTAGAGCTCAACGCAACCCAGTCTTTACTTCCTCTGTCCATCTAATTCATTCCCTTGATGCTGAGCTCATCTAGCTCATAAGCTTTACATTATAGTCTGTATGCTGACAATTCCCCAATTTTCATCTCCAGCCCAGACCTCTTTTTCCAATTCCAGGCTTGTGTGTGCAACTTCCTACTCAACATCTTCACCTGGATGTCTGACAGACGTCTCAAACTGCGTGAACTTATCCACAACTCCACACCAGCTCCACCTGCTAGGATCTCTATCCTACAAAAACTTGGCAGTCATCCTTGACTCCTCTCTCCCTCATCCCATCTGTAAGAAAATCCTGTTGGTTTTACCTTCAAAATGTGTCTAGAATCAGACCACCTCCACTGCTACTCCTGGCCTGAGCCACTCTCTTCTCTCCCTTGCATTACTATTACTGCAATGCCTCCTAACTGGCCTCCCAGCTTCTATCCTTGCTCTTCTCAGTCTATTCTCAACATAGCAGAACACAAGAGCAATGATGATTTTAAAACAAAAGTCAGGGAAAACAGTCTGGGGGCTCGCTCCTCAAAAAGTTAAACATAGGGGGGCTTCCCTGGTGGCGCAGTGGTTGAGAGTCTGCCTGCTAATGCAGGGGACACGGGTTCGAGCCCTGGTCTGGGAGGATCCCACATGCCACGGAGCAACTAGGCCCGTGAGCCACAGCTACTGAGCCTGCGCGTCTGGAGCCTGTGCTCCGCAACAAGAGAGGCCGCGATAGTGAAAGGCCCGCGCACCGCGATGAAGAGTGGCCCCCGCTTGCCACAACTAGAGAAAGCCTCGCACAGAAACGAAGACCCAACACAGCAAAAATAAATAAATAAATTACTAAAAAAATTAAAAAAAAAAATAAAGAGTCCTTTAAAAAAAAAAAAAAAAAAAAGTTAAACCTAGAATTACTATATGATCCAGCAATTCTACTCCTACGTATATACCCAAGGGAACTGACAGTGGAGACTCAAGCAGATACTGGTATGCCAGTGCTTATGGCAGCATTATTCACATTAGCCAAAAGGTATAACAACCCAAATGCCCATCAACAGATGAATGGATAAACAGAATGTGGCCTATATATACAACGGAATAGTCTGCCATTGAAAGGAGTGAAATTAATACATGCTACAACATAGATTAACCTTTAAAACATTATTAAGTAAAATAAGCCAGACACAAAAGGACAAATATTGTATTCCACTTATTTGAGTTTATCTAGAATATGCAAATTCAAAGAGACATAAAGTAGAATAGAGGTTATCAGGGGTTGTGGGTAAAACAACAATCTATAAAAGGACAGTGAATTTTCTTTTGGATGCATTGAATTTGAGGCACCTTGTAAAACAACCAGGAGACAACCGCTATATGAGTTGAGCTCGTTGTCTTCCCAGGAGACAACCGCTATATGAGTTGAGCTCATTGTCTTCCCAGGAGACAACTGCTATATGAGTCTGCCACTCAAGGAAAAGATCTAACTTGGAGTGGTGCCTGGGAATCCTAAGTATAGAGATGGTAGCTGACACCAAAGAAGTGGATGATATAAAGCAGTCAGAACAAACAGAATGAAAAGGACAGAACTCATATTTAAGAGATGAGCAGAGGAAGAAGAGCCTAGAAGGAAACAGAGAAAGAGCTCCTGGTAAGGTAGAAGGAGACTTGGGTTAAAGATGGCACAAAGATATTACTTCTACTCTCCCCCAGAACTTCCCTAAACCAACAACCAAGGGATTTAAAACATAAAAAGACATAAATACACAAGAGCAACAAAAGACAATAATACTAAAATTTTAGGAGCAGATGGATGAGTGATAACTGACTTAGAATCAAGAAAGGTGAATCCTAAGTCAGAGAACAAGCCCAGAGCAACCCGATTTGCAGCCCCCAAAGGCTAAGAAATTGTTGGCACCAGTTGCTCCTTGATGTGGAGCTAAATGTAGGTATGAAAACAGGAAGAGTGGCTACACTCTGAGAATGACAACTGTGGATCATACCTCCAAGCTAGTAAACAACTGGTTTACCTCCAGAGAAGGTAAAACAGTTAAGTGTCTGGACAGGAAGACAACACACACCCCTAAAGCAATGATACCATATTGCAAACAGGAGAATTAGGAAAATATATGCACAATAAGTGCTAAATGCCAAGATCTCAGCTTTCTTCCCTCACTCAGCAACAAGAATATTAAGCCAATGGTTTGAAAGATTCTTCCATGGCAAATCCACTACCCATGCAAAAAGGCCTAAAGATACTGGCATCAAGCATTCCCCCAAAGAAACAGCCCAACTAGACTACCCCACAATAAAGCCTGCAATCAACCCCAACCATATGTACAGAGATCCAAATCAACTCTCAGTGCCCCAATCTTAAATGAGTGCTCAGCCAAGGATCACCAGACTTCCAATGAAAGCTTCTAGCAACAAATACAATGACCAAAACCAGCAAACAGAAAAAAAGCAGGTTGGAAGAAATAGAGACCCATGTAAGATAAGAAAACATAAAAAAAAACCTTATTATTAATATCCTCAGACAGATAACAGAGCATATTTCATCCACAAAACAAAAACAGGATGCTATGAAAAAGGAACACTCCAGTAGAGGAAAAAGCTCTTCCCTTTCTCATTTATTCTCATAATAATTTATTTGATCTTTTAAAATTAAATATCAAACCTCAAAAAAATAAATTTAAATAATTACATCTAATATTAATGGACAGGGATGGAAAGGAGCACATTCTGGACCCTTCTTAAAAATTTCCTTTGTGGGGACTTCCCTGGCAGTCCAGTGGTTAAGACTGTGCTTCCACTGCAGGGGGCATGGGTTCAATCCCTGGTTGGGGAACTAAGATCCCGCAAGGTGCATGGCACAGCCAAATAAAAAAAAGCAAGCAATACAATACAATTTCCTTTGTACAAACACAACGCACAACTGCAAATGTACACACACACATAAACAAGCATGGAAACATGTTAACACTTGCCTGTTTTCTTCTGAGATTTCAATTAAACTCTTCTGTAGATAATGAAGCACTGAAACATAAAGAATATAATGAAAATCAGCAATTTAAAACTGTGAACTTTGACTTCAGCACAAGAAAATATTTTAAATCACTGCTACCCAAAATGATATCACAGAAGTAGAAATTTAAAAGAAAGGCACACCACGTATGTTAGTCATCTGCAGTACTCCACCTGTTGCCAAGAAACTTAAAAGAACCAGTTCCAAAATGACTTACACAAGCAGTCACCTCTCAGAATAAAATAAAATAATAGGACTTACCATTTTCAAGAAGATTATTAACACTTGATCTACCTGTGGGGGAAAAATTAACACTGGTAAGCAGTTTCAGAAACAAAATTAACATCATTTAAAACACTGATGTAAGGACAGGTGTTAGCCAGAAAAAGTACTAGAAAAGAGCTGGCTTACCCAAGTCAAAGTTCTCCATACAGGAAGATATATTGTCAATAACTTTCCTATAAGAGTATAGATCAGTAGTAGTATTCAATTCTTCCTGAAGACGAGAAGTAAAACTCTGTGTAGCCTCAGTTAGAAAAAATTCAGGTAGGTCATTTAGTGAGCTAGAAAAAGAACCAAATATTAAAAATCTGACAACCTTAGAGTATGTACAAGGATATGTAGGTAGGGAGGGGAATATTATAAATGAAAAAATATTGAACGACACCTTCAAAATACAGCCAGGAAATTATAACAGCACACCACTAGAAGACAGATCAGGAACTCCCTCTCATCTGGTCTCCCTGCTTCCATATTACTTCCCTCCCATTCTGCAGACTATCCTCAACAGAGCAGCCAGAGTGATATTACTAAAATAACATGTTATTCCTCTGCATAAAACCATCCAACAATGTCCTTCTCAGTCAAAGCAGTAGCCAAAGTGATTACACTGACTTATGAGACCCTACACGATCTGGGCCCACCATTATCTCTCTGGCTCATCTTGATCCTTGTTCACTTCACTCTAGCTACACAGCCTTCCTCCATTCCAACAACATGCCAAAGTCTTTGTACTTGTTATTTCCTCTACCTGGAACTCTCTTCCCTCAAATATACCCAATAATAATTTCCTCACCCCTTTCAGGTCAATCTCAAACATCACCCTATCAATGACACTAAACAAAGATGTCTGAAGTCACTACTATATTTTAAACTGTAACCTTCACCCAATCCTTGGTACTCCCTTTCCCGTTTCTTTGCTTTATTTTTTTTTCTCCATAGCACTCATGCCCTCTAATTCCTATATATTTTGCTTATTTATCTATCTTCTGTCTTCCTCTTAGAAGTAACCTCTGTTCTGGACTGTTTTATTCAGTTTCCCCAATGCCTAGAAGAATACTTGACACATAGTAGATAATCAATAAAAAATTTACTGAATGGATAAATTAAATTTAATGCCAATTTACCACATTTTTTTAAAAATTTGACTCAACAGTTCTAAAGCTGTTCTGGAAGGAAAAAAAATTCGAAAATAGAATATTCTGAAAAATAAGAGTCACTACAGAGATGACTTGTTCTAGTATATAATTAAACCATAGTATCAAACTATATTGAATAAAAGTGTGATGTTGGTGGGTAAACAAATAGACCCAAGTCTAAAATCAAACCTTTGCTTATACAAGAACACAGAACATAATAATATGGCATTTCAAATATGTGGTGAATAATGGACTATTCACCAGTCTGGGGATAAGTGGCTCCCCATACAGAAAAGAAGACTAAGTTGGATCTCTATCTCACACTACACTCAAAACTTAATTCCAGATAGATTTAAAAGTTAAACAAACAAAAAGAGTATTTTCAGATAAGACAAGTAATTTTATATAATCTTGTATTAGAGACAGCATATACAAGCTGAAACTCAGAAATCTACACAAAGGAAAATATTTGCCGGTTTGAGTGTGAAAAACATTTTTTTAATTTTTATAAAGCAAACACCAGGAAGAAAGTTTAAAGACAAGTAACAAAATAAAGGAATATATTTGGCACGTATTCTGTATAGATCTCTTATAAATAAAGACATTCTACAGTTGGCTGCCTTCCTGCAGGCATTCCCCACACCCTTCTTTGCTGGCAAAGCTCACCTTCCACTAAAGGGCTAAAGGTGTGACACCTTTGCTTCCTAACCATTTTTTACAACGAGGGAGAGAGAACATATATGACCCAATCTTGACAATGAATATCAACAGGACCTTCAATGAAAAGTCTACTGGGACCTTCCACAAAATGTTTTTTCTCTCCAATAAAAAGAAATGCGAAGGAGGAAATTTCCTTTTTTTTTTCTTTTTGCCAACTGCAGTAAAGTCTATATAAGGTGCTTGTAACTGCTTTAGCCCCTTGTAACTCTGAAGGACGATAGGGCCAACACAGTGAGAAAAAGATGGAAAACATCAGGATGTTCAATGACATTTGTTGACTACTTCACCGAAACCCTATAACTGGTCAGTATTTGATCATTTGCTTTATGACACAATAAATACACTTGATTAAAGAAAAAAAAAGTTCTAACAAGAAAACATACTAAGGGCTTCCCTGGTGGCGCAGTGGTTGGGAGTCCGCCTGCCGATGCAGGGGACACGGGTTCGTGCCCCGGTCCGGGAGGGTCCCGCGTGCCGCGGAGCGGCTGGGCCCGTGAGCCATGGCCGCTGGGCCTGTGCGTCCGGAGCCTGTGCTCCGCAGCGGGAGAGGCCACAACAGTGAGAGGCCCGCGTACCGCAAAAAAAAAAAAGAAAAAGAAAACATACTAAGATATGTAATCACCAAAAAAAAGTAAAATAGTCAAAATCCACACATTAAAAGTCTCTTGGGGACTTCCCTGGTGGCACAGTGGTTAAGAATCTGCCTGCCAATGCAGGGGACATGGGTTCAAGCCCTGGTCTGGGAAGATCCCACATGCCACAGAGCAACTAAGCCCATGTGCCACAACTACTGAGCCTGTGCTCTAGAGCCTGCGGGCCACAACTACTGAGCCCGCATACCACAACTACTGAAGCCTGCGTGCCTAGAGTCCATGCTCCACAACAAGAGAAGCCACCACAGTGAGAAGCCCACACACTGCAACGAAGAGTAGCTCTCACTTGCCAAAACCAGAGAAAGCCTGCGGGCAGCAACGAAGACCCAGTGCAGCCATAAATAAATAAATAAATAAATTTAAAAAAAAATAAAAAATATTCACTCTCACTAGTAATCTGGAAAATGCAAATTATAACATAATATCATTTTTCACCTACCAAATTTTAAAAGATATAAAGATTGATTTTATTCAGTGTTGGAAAGACATGAAGAAAAAGGCACTCTTAATCACTTGATAGAAGGAGTATAACATGGTATCGTGTTGAGGATTATGATTTAGCAATATCTATCAAAAATTCTGATAGGCGTAAGTTTGGTCAAGAAATTCCTCTCCTAGGAATTCATTTCAGAGAAATACACATATAAAATTATATACATAATTAAGAATATCACTGTAGCATTGCTGGAATAATGAAAACTTGAAAACAAACTATCAATGGAGAAGTGATTAAATAATATGTAACATGGCACATATAAATTTTGGTACATCCATATTATGGAATATCTAGCTGTTAGAAAGAATGAGGACTTTCGGTGGAAATGTAAAACGGTGCAGCCATATGGAACATTGTTCGGAAGTTCCTCAGAAAATTAAAAATAAAATTACCATATGATCCAGCAATCCCACTTCCGGGTATATACGCTAAAGAACTGAAAGCAGGATCTCAAAGAGATATTTGCACAACCTTGTCCATTATTCGCAATAGTCAAAAAGAGGAAGCAACCCAAATGTCTATCAACAGACTAATGGATGAACACAATGTGCTATATACATACACTAGACTATTAATCAGCCTTAAAAAGGAAGGAAATCCTATCACATGCTACAACATGGATGAAGCTTAAGGACATAAGTCAGTCACAGAAAGATAAGTACAAATGTTCTACTTATACAAGGTATCTAAAGTAATCAAAATCATAGAAAAAGAAAGCAGAATGGTGGTTGCCAAGGGCTAGGGGGAGGAGGAAATAGGGAGTAGTTGTTTAATGGGTATAGAGTTTCAGTTTTGTAAGATGGAGAAGTTCTAGAGATCCACAGCACAACAATGTGAATACACTTAACACTACTGAACTGTACACTCAAAAATGGTTAAGATGGTAAATTTTATGTTATGTGGGGTTTTTTTAACCACAATTAAAAAAAAAAAGGACTATACTGACCTGAAAATATCTCTAAGACATTCCTTAGTGAAAAACAACCTACAGAGAAATATGTAGAGTATAACCCCATTTACATAAAAAATAAAAACTGAAGTATAACACACACACACTAAACCCAAAGGAAAGGTCCAGAAACACCAAAATGTCAAGTGATAACCTTTACTAAGAAAAGATAGGCCAGAAATAGTGAAAAGGAAGGCTCACTTTTTATTTTGTGTACTTCTATATTGCTTAAACTTTTTACACTAAGCATATATTCCTGTATTACCTGTGTAATATAGGTAATATGGTAATATATTCCTAATATATGCTTAGGAATATATGCTTTAAACATCTGTTTAAACCAAGAACAGATGGGACACAGAAAAAACAGCAGGATGACAGATTTAAACTTAACCAATAATTGCATTACATGCAAATGGACTAAACCAGGAGTCTGCAAAATATAGCCTACAGCCTATTTTTTTAAGGTCTGTGACCTAAGAAGCCTTTTTAATTTTTAAAGAGTTATGATAAATAAATACGTAAATAAACAAAACAAAGAAGAAATTGTATGAATGAAATTGCTAAGTGATATATTTCAGTTCAGTTTTACCAAACCATAGAGGGAACCTTAAATACTGGTTACTTTTGGTCAAATTAAACATTTACAATGTCTAACTTTTGTGTTTTTCCTTACCTTGCCAAGACTTTCTTCAAGGGATTCTTTAGATTCAAAGAAAGATAAATGCCTGCTAAAATATCCAAACAACTTCGAATAGTGGGATCACACTTGCCATTTTTATTTGCCTTCTCCAGTAAGGGCACAATCTATAATCCAAAGAATTCAAAGCCATGGTAATGTTTTTCTAATATCAAGAATAGTAAAGTAATATAGATTCAAATACTTTTTTAAGTCTCAACTTTAATGTGTAATATTTTCCACTCTACACTGTTAAGGGTACTAATTTAAACATTATTTAATTTAAAACTATTTCAGTATTTATTAAATTTTTAAACCATGCCTCCAACTCCCACTTTACCCTCCAGACCCACCTTCAATGAGAAGTAGACTTGTTAATGGCTTAAGGTACAGGAATTCTGTAGCACTACTGAAAACCAATAATACATTTAATTGCTTCCCAATAAAATATTATGCAACTTCAAATGATAAATCCTAATAATGAAATGCTCGTAAGGACAGTCTTTACATTTTAAGTTAACTTTTTAACATGACTGCTAAAAAGTTTTGAAGATTAAGATTAATAGAAATTTTTAAAAAAATTTATCGCCACAAAAAAGGTATGCAGGGCTTCCCTGGTGGCGCAGTGGTTGGGGGTCTGCCTGCTGATGCGGGGGACACAGGTTCGTGCCCCGGTCCGGGAGGGTCCCATGTGCCACGGAGCGGCTGGGCCCGTGGGCCATGGCCGCTGGGCCTGCATGTCCAGAGCCTGTGCTCCGCAGCGGGAGAGGCCACAGCAGTGAGAGGCCCGCGTACCGCAAAAAAAAAAAGGTATGCACAGAGAGGGCAGACAGCAGAAGCAAGAAGAACTACAATCCTGCAGCCTATGGAACAAAAACCACATTCATAGAAAGATAGACAAGATGAAAAGGCAGAGGGCTATGTACCAGATGAAAGAACAAGATAAAACCTCAGAAAAACAACTAAATGAAGTGGAGATAGGCAACCTTCAAGAAAAAGAACTCAGAATAATGATAGTGAAGATGATCCAGGACCTCGGGAAAAAAATGGAGGCAAAGATCGAGAAGATACAAGAAACGTTTAACAAAGACCTAGAAGAATTAAAGAACAAACAAACAGAGATGAATACAATAATTGAAATGAAAAATACACTAGAAGGAATCAATAGCAAAATAACTGAGGCAGAAGAATGGATAAGTGACCTGGAAGACAGAATGGTGGAATTCACTGCTGCACTACAGAATAAAGAAAAAAGAATGAAAAGAAATGAAGACAGACTAAGAGACCTCTGGGACAACATTAAACGCAACAACATTCGCATTATAGGGGTCCCAGAAGGAGAAGAGAGAGAGAAAGGACCAGAGAAAATATGTGAAGAGATTATAGTCGAAAACTTCCCTAACATGGGAAAGGAAATAGCCACCCAAGTCTAGGAAGCTCAGAGTCCAATATAGGATAAACCCAAGAAGAAACACGGTGAGACACACAGTAATCAAACTGGCAAAAATTAAAGACAAAGAAAAATTATTGAAAGCAGCAAGAGAAAAAAGACAAATAACATACAAGGGAACTCCCATAAGGTTAACAGCTGATTACACAGCAGAAACTCTACAAGCCAGAAGGGAGTGGCATGGTATACTTAAAGTGATGAAAGGGAAAAACCTACACCCAAGATTACTCTCATTCAGATTTGATGGAGAAATCAAAAGCTTTACAGAAAAGCAAAAGCTAAGAGAATTCAGCACCACCAACCAGCTCTACAACAAATGCTAAAGGAACTTCTCTAGGTGGGAAACACAAGAGAAGAAAAGGACCTACAAAAACAAACCCAAAACAATTAAGAAAATGGTCATAGGAACATACATATCGATAATTACCTTAAACGTGAATGGATTAAATGCTCCAACCAAAAGACACAGGCTTGCTGAACGGATATAAAAACAAGACCCATATATATGCTGTCTACAAGAGACCCACTTCAGACCTAGGGACACATACAGACTGAAAGTGAGGGGATGGAAAAAGATGTTCCATGCAAATGGAAATCAAAAGAAAGCTGGAGTAGCAATACTTATATCAGATAAAATAGACTTTAAAATAAAGAATGCTACAAGAGACAAGGAAGGACACTACATAATGATCAAGGGATCAATCCAAGAAGAAGACATCACAATTATAAATATATATGCACCCAACACAGGAGCACCTCAATACATAAGGCAACTGCTAACAGCTATAAAAGAGGAAATCGACAGTGACACAATAATAGTGGGGGACTTTAACACCTCACTTACACCAATGGACACATCATCCAAACAGAAAATTAATAAGGAAACACAAGTTTTGAATGACACAACAGACCAGACAGATTTAATTGATATTTATAGGACATTCCTAGGTTTAGGACAAACCTAGGGAGACAAAAGACCTTTATGCAGAAAACTATAAGACACTGATGAAAGAAATTAAAGATGATACCAACAGATGGAGAGATATACCATGTTCTTGGATCGGAAGAATCAATATTGTGAAAATGACTATACTATCCAAAGCAATCTACAGATTCAATGCAATCCCTATCAAATTACCAATGGCATTTTTTACGGAACTAGAACAAAAAATCTTAAAATTTATATGGAGACACAAAAGACCCTGAATAGAAGGCGGTGTTAAGGGGAAAAAAACAGAGCTGGAGGAATCAGACTCCCTGACTTCAGACTATACTACAAAGCTACAGTAATCAAGACAATATGGTATTGGCACAAAAACAGAAACATAGATCAATGGAACAGGATAGAAAGCCCAGAGATAAACCCATGCACCTATGGTCAACTAATCTATGACAAAGGAGGCAAGGATATACAATGGAGAAAAGACAGTCTCTTCAATAAGTGGTGCTGGGAAAACTGGACAGCTACATGTAAAAGAATGAAATTAGAACACTCCCTACTAACACCATACACAAAAATAAACTCAAAATGGACGACAGACCTAAATGTAAGACTGGACACTATAAAACTCAGAGGAAAACATAGGCAGAACACTCTTTGACATAAATCACAGCAAGATCTTTTTTGATACACCTCCTAAAGTAATGGAAATAAAACCAAAAATAAACAAATGGGACCTAATGAAACTTCAAAGCTTTTGCACAGCAAAGGAAACCATAAATAAGACTAAAAGACGGGGCTTCCCTGGTGGCGCAGTGGTTAAGAGTCTGCCTGCCGATGCAGGGGACACAGGTTCGTGCCCCGGTCTGGGAAGATCCCACATGCCGCAGAGCGGCTGGGCCCATGAGCCATGGCTGCTGAGCCTGCACATCCGGAGCCTGTGCTCTGCAACGGGAGAGGCCACAACAGTGAGAGGCCCGCGTACCGCAAAAAAAAAAAAAAAAAAAAGACTAAAAGACAACCCTGAAAATGGGAGAAAATATTTGCAAATGAATCAACGGACAAAGGATTAATCTCCAAAATATATAAACAGCTCATGCAGCCTAATATTAAAGAAACAAACAACCCAATCCAAAAATGGGCAGAAGACCTAAATAGACATTTCTCCAAAGAAGACATACAGATGGCCAAGAAGCACATGAAAAGCTGCTCAACATCACTAATTATTAGAGAAATGCAAATCAAAACTACAGTGAGTTATCACCTCACACCAGTTAGAATGGGCATCATCAGAAAATCTACAAACAACAAATGCTGGAGAGGGTGTGGAGAAAAGGGAACCCTCTTGCACTGTTGGTGGGAATGTAAACTGATACAGCCACTATGGAGAACAGTATGGAGGTTCCTTAAAAAATGAAAAATAGAATTACCATATGACCCAGCAATCCTACTACTGGGCATATACCCAGAGAAAACCATAATTCAAAAACACACATGCACCCCAGTGTTCATTGCAGCACTATTTACAATAGCCAGGTCATGGAAGCAACCTAAATGCCCATCAACAGACGAATGGATAAAGAAGATGTGGTACATATATACAATGGAATATTACTCAGCCATAAAAAGGAACGAAATTGGGTCATTTGTAGAGACGTGGATGGATCTAGAGACTGT
Organism: Mesoplodon bidens; assembly: GCF_964165515.1. NCBI lineage: Eukaryota > Metazoa > Chordata > Mammalia > Artiodactyla > Ziphiidae > Mesoplodon > Mesoplodon bidens. The sequence continues at coordinate 53,897,502 of NC_138170.1, read as the reverse complement.
CATACGGAGTGAAGTAAGTCAGAAACAGAAAAACAAATATCGTATATTAATGCATATATGTGGAACACAGAAAAATGGTACAGATGAACTGGTTTGCAGGGCAGAAACTGAGACACAGATGTAGAGAACAAACGTATGGACGCCAGTGGGAGAAAGTGGCAGGGGGTGGTAGTGTGGTGTGATGAATTGGGAGATTGGGATTGACATGTATACACTAATGTGTATAAAATGGATGACTAATAAGGACCTGCTGTATAAAAAAATAAATAAAATAAAATTCGAAAAACAAACAAACAAAAAGGTATGCACAATTATTTCATTATCCTACCTATATACAGCTCCAATGCCACTCTGAATAAAAAGATATCATACAATGAATAGAAAAAACAAAACAATCCCTTATTCTTTAATGATGCATTTATATTAAATAATTGGGAGCCAAAAATTATCAGTTAATTTTAAAAGTCCATAAGAGCATGATAACCTTCAAGATGCACTCATGAATATCAAATCAGCCTTACCTGTTTAACATAATGGATCTGTGACACTCCATCAGTGAGTTGTACACAATGTAACAGCAAAGAAGCTAGATTCTTCCCTTCTACATCAGCCAAAGCTACGTAACACACACAAAAATATTTCTTCAGTGATTTAACAATATATGGATATGAGTTTGCCTTTGTCATGTGTTCCATAAAATTTAAATATTTATAAACAAACAAAAAAAAACTGGCAGAACTTAGTCTGAAGACAGAAGTTTAAGAAAACCATTTTACAACCAAAACTGAATGTAAAGAACGTGGAATAATTAAACACCAGGAGTTTGAACATTATGTGATATGGAGTCCCAGAGATAAATATACTGTTTGCAACCTAAAAAAGAGATCAACAAATGAAGTCAGAAATCACTTACATCTCAGAGTTTCAAGGTCCTGATGACAAACAGTCAATGAAGTAACTTGAGTTTCTTTCTTCTTCTTTACACCCATTTTAAATATAATTAACAGTAGTCACTACAAGAAAGAAGAGTTTTAAGACACTAATGCACTAAAGCCCTCAGTACCACTGACATTTGGGGCCGGATAATTCTTTGCTATAGAGTGTTGTCCTGGGCACTGTAGGATATTTAATACATCCTTGGCTTCTACCCACTAGATGCCAGTAGCATCCTCCTTCCTCTAAGTTGTGACAACCAAAAAATGTCTCTAGTCATTGCCAAGTGTCCCCTGGGGAGCAAAGTTGCCACAGGCTGAGAACTACTGATCTAAGGATTTCTGCTCTGAAAAACTTTTTTAGACTCAAGAAGAGTTTATTAATGTCTAAAGTTACTTTTACCTACCTAGTCTTTATATTTTAAAATACAGAAAACCTTCATTTTAGTAATAACAAAGAAACCAGCATGGTTTTTCAAAAATAAACTACGCATACCTAACCTCCGTGACTTCTTAGACTCATAGATCAGGAGGTATCATGAGATGCTATATCTTGATTTCTGCAAAATATTTAATAAAGGAAACTTTCACATACTATCCTTGTGAGTTTGCTTTTAGTTAACGAACAGTTTGTTTCAGCCAACAGGGTTCATAATGGGCTGAACAAATGTACTCAAAGGATACACACTAATAGTACCATGCGGTCTGAAGACAAGCCGCTAGGGAAATGCCACACAGGGCTCTTTTCTTGGTGCAGTTAGCATTTTTAGCAGTGTTTATAACGTAGACATTAGAGGACATAACATAGTGAATGTATAAAAGACACAAAGGTGGGAGCACATGTTGGATGATGGAATTAGGATTTTAAAAAATGACCAATAAACTGGAATAAATTTACCAAGATGAATCAGAAATAAATGTAAAATGCTGCATTTGGATTAGAAAAATATAATCTAGAAATACAGGATGGGGAGGTGGGGGAGAAAATATGTGATTTGAAACAGCTCAATAATGTGGTTTGAATATTACGTGAGCCAATAGCACAACATGACTGTTAAAAACCACGTTAGAAGTCAGCTAGACCAAGGGAATGCCTGATCCCTTGGTCATCTTCACAGGTCAGGTGACATGTGGAGCATTAGGTGCTATGCTGGTGGCCATATCTTAAGGAGCCATAGCAAATGATGGAGCTTCCAAGGAACAGCCAGATTTCTGAAGGGCCAAGAGAGCACCTCCCTTCAGAGAACAGTTCAGTTAACCAAAGGTGTTTGGCCTAGAGAAAAGAGGACTGAACGAGTGCCTTAAAAGAGCTGCTGTTATTGGAGGACTGCTTTGGAGAAAGAGGAATAGATGTCTTCTGTCTTTTTTTTTTTTTCTTTTTTTTGGCTGCACTGCACGGCTTGCAGGATCTTTTCCCTGACCAAGGATTGAACCCGGGGCCACGGAGTGAAAGCACCAAGTCCTAACCACTGGACCACCAAGGAAGTCCCAGATGTCTTCTATCTGAGATGGCTATAGAATTTGTAGATGTCTATAGAATTAGGAAATGTCAGTGCAAGCTTCAGGGAGGCCAGTTCCAGCTCACTACAAAGGAAGAACGCTATGGTCCAACTATAAAATGTGCTGCCTTTCAAAAGAGAATTTCCCAATGCTGGGAATACCCAAACAGAAATTGAATGAACCCTTTCCACCTGTACTCCTGCAATAACCTCCCAACTGGTCTCCAAACTTCCATCCTGCTTCTGAAGAGTCCATTTTCTTCACAGTCATCAAAGCAATTTTTTTCAAATCTAATTACTCTCTTTCTTAAAACTTTCCAAGGGCTTTCATTTTCACTTAGAATAAAAACCAAATTTGAGACTTTGGCCTTCAAGGCCCTAAATAATCTGGCCATGCTTTCCCCTGCAGTTCATCTCAAATTAATCTTCTCTTCACCATCTAGGGGACTTTGCACTTCCTGATACCTATGTCTGTTAGGCTTATTCCACCAAATCTTTGCAAGGCCAACTCTTCATCATTCAGGTCTGTTCTCAAATATTACCTCCTCCAAGAAGCCTTGCATGACCACACTGTCTAAAATGCCACCACTCCTATGCACATACAGACCATTTCTATTGCTTTATTTTCTTCATAGTACTTACTACTACCTGAAGTTACAAGAACTTGTTTATTTGCATATTATGTCTCCCCTAGTAATAAATTCCATGAAAGCAGCAACTTTAATCTGTTTTGCCCACTGTTTTAATTCTCAATTCCCAAAACAGTAGCTGGCACATATTAGGTGCTTAATAAATATTTGATGAACAAACAAATGAGTTATTTAACAAACATTTGTCTGTGATGTTCTAAAAGGTATGTATACTTTTAACAGCAGCAAGTGGACTACCCGTCATCTTAAGTAAATTCTATATCCAAATGACAAGCTAGTCCTGACACTGAAGAACCTTTGGTCCCTTTGCTAAGAAATCAATACAGCAATGAAATGTGAAAATCCACTTAACAGAAAATGGTAATAAAAATGGACACAGTTAGAAAAGCATTGACAAGGTAAGAATCTGAAAAGTGCCATGATTAGATCAAGGGGAATATCACTGGGGATCACTTCCTAGGTAAGTCACCAGTATACAAAGCTTAGAAGGAATAGAGATAGACAACTGGGGAGGCTATTCTCTGGTGAATGGTGAGCAAATCTGACCCGGGGTTTGATCCTGGAGCCCTCAAGACTGCACAAAGAGACCTGGTGCTTATTCGTGCTCAATGGATGCCTAAGAGTTTGTCCTGAAGAACTGGGCCTCCCAATAGCGGATAATCCCGTGCCCACCTTAAGGTACTGCTTAAGTAGCCAGAAGATGCTCAGTAAATTATACTCCTCCTGGGTCCCACTGGCTGCTTCCCTTCTGATTGCTGCTTCACTCCCATCTACAACTTTCTGGCTGACTCCCACAAACATTATCTGGGCAATTTCCCAACCACGTGGAGGCCAGGGAATGACAGGTAAAACAAAACAAAAGTGGTTAAAGTGCTATCTCCATGGAGACCTAAGCGACCGGAAATCAGTTTCAAGACCGCCAAATTCTCGCGTAACTGAAGGACGGGAATTGGTGAATACAGCCTGGCGGCCCTAGCAAAGTGGCCAACCCGAGCCGGGGAGAGTCGAACACTACCGCGGATGGGGCAAGCAGGACGCCTGGGAGCCAAACCTCGTTCCTGTGAGAGTCTGAGAAGAGTCGCAGCCGTCAGGACGAGTCCCGGAAGCTGGTCTAATTCTACGGTGTCTCCGTGGCTCACAGCGTGGTCTGTAATCGACTACCGGGTCGAGGTGAGGGGAGGAAAGCAAGAGGACCTGGAGGGAAAATCATCGCGAGAATTGAGCCAATGAACTCCTCCAATCAGGAGTCCGGCGGGGTGGTGACGTCACCGGAGAACCGGTGTTAGTGAGTTTGGTCAGACCCTACTTTAAAGAGTGCGCGCGGTTCCTCTTTTGAACCGCTAAGGGCGAACCCTGCCCGCCTCCTTGCCCTTAGGGCAGCTTTGACAGTGGCCTCCACACCCCTGAGTCCCTGGGAAGCACTTTTGCCTTAACCCAGACGTTCCACCTTCTCCCTCTCAGCTTCCTCAGCGCAGAGACAGGGAGAAAACTGCCTCCGGGCCTCTAGAATCAGGAACCTGAAGACTTTATAGAGCCTGTGAGAGGGGGTAGGGGATGGAACGGGCAGTCAACTGAAGCCACAGTAAGAATTTTGACTAAGATGCGAAGTACTGAAATGAACTAACGTATGCCACGGTGCAGGTATTCATTCAGCAAACAGTTAATGAATGCTATTGTCGGAGCCGTTACCAGGCGCTAGCCTTGAAAGTTATCCTATTTAGGATATATATATTACGCAGAAAACCAAATTATCAGATGGTTCGGCCCTTTAAAAATACATAAATAAAATAAGTAGGTGCCAACCTCTACACTAGGAGCTGGGACGGGGGTAAGATCAAGAAATAGACACGGAGGTTATGTTCAAGTGCAATTTATTTGGGAAGTACAGAGAAACATTCCAGTTCCCCAAACCTTTAGTCAGATTGATGATTTTAAGTTTTAATCATTACTTTTCTGAATTTTATCTCACCTTCTTTTGTTTTTCTTTGTAGTTTTATCACCTGTGTATGTATCACTAAACAAATCTTATTTTGTTTGATTTTGAGCTTTGTGTGTGGAATCGTTTGTTTTCTCCAGGACTTTGCTTCTCTCAGCATTGCTTTTGGCATCCACAGAAAAGCAGGTTGTGTAGTTCTTTCATTCACTGTTGTATAGTATTCCATTGTTTAATATACCACATTTATCCATTCTAGTCCTCTGGAGATTTGGATCGTTTCCAGCTTTTGCACTAACAATGCTGCTGTGAAGTGTCTTTTACATGTCAGCTGATGAGTGTGTGTAGAACTTCCTCTACAGCAGTTTTTTTCTAATTTTGACTGGGACTGATAGTAAGAAATACATTGTACCTTAAACCAAGTACACCTAAGTACTCACACATATATAACTGAAACAAAAATTTCTTGAAATATTTGTTATTCTACAAGAGCTATGTGCTCTGATATTTTCTTTTTTTTTAAGTTGTGGTAAAATACACATAACAAAATTTACCATCTTAACCATCGTTTTTTTTAAAAAAGAAGGAGAAGAAAGAAACAACAGGCTCAAGGTGGAGCCACTAGCCCCCAGGACAGCAAACCAAGACTTAATGGCAGTTTCAGCCTGTCTCAAGAACAGAATTTCTGGAATTGCTTATCAGCACTAGAGAGGTAATCTTACCTGAAACAATCCTTTCTTTTCCTTTACTCATAACTTCCTTGTCCCACCCCATTTCTATAAAAGCTTTCCATTTTGTACCACTGAAGGAGTGCCTTCCTATTTACTAGATGGGATGCTGCCTGGTTCGTAAATCATTGAATAAAGCCAATTAGATCTTCACATTTACTTGGTTGAATTTTGTTTTTTAACACCATTTTTAAGTGTTTTCCTTTTTTAAATATATGTTTCAGTCTCACTGAAGTAACTTCGTTAACGATCAATGGATTACAACCCTTTTTAAATTTTGGCCCAACCATTTGAAAGTAAGGGGCATTTGAGAGTAAGATGTTGTGAGTCTTCCCCCCACAAAATTAGAGCACGAGCTAGGAGGCAAACAAACACAATCAACAGGTATGTGCAAAGGTGGTAACTGCCATAGAAAAAACGGGGAATAGAAGATGAGAGTGAGGGGGAGATCTGTTGCCATTTTAAACAGAGTGGTCAGGGTAGGCCTCCTGGAGTAAGGATTTGCGAGAGATGTGGATACCCTGAGGAAAAGCATTCCATGTGGAGGGAACAGCCACTGCAGAGGTGTTTCAGGGCAGGAGCTTGGTGAGGAAGAACAGCAAGGAGGCCAGTGTGGCTAGAGCCAAGCCAGCAAAGGTATAGGTTATAGGGAATGAAACAAGGGAGTTTCAATTATGTAAAGCCTTACAAGGACTTTTACTCTAAGTGAAATGGGGAGTAATTCTGAGCAGAAGAGTGACAGGATTAATCTGAATTTCAATAGAGTCCCTGGAGCTACTTTGTTGAGACTAGACTTTAGTGGAAGTGGGAAGACTTCCCACTTCAACGAGTGAAGAGGCTATTACTATAAAGTAAGCAGGCAAGATGCTGGTGGCTCAGACCAGGAAGGTAGCAGTGGAAAGTGTGAAGAGTGGACAAATTCAGGATATGATTTGGAAATAAGCCAACAGGATTTTCTGAATGATGGGATATGGGGTATGAGGAAAAGAGTCAAAGATGATTCCAAGATTTCTGACCTGAGCAACTGGAAGGATGAAGTTGCCATTCATAGAGTGATCAGGGCAAAAGTTTGCTTGGAATGGATTTGAATGGGTTTAAAAGAGACTGGGAGGAAAGGAATTGACAGTGACAGATCAAGCAGAGACAGCGGTGGTATAGTACACAGTGGTAAATAAATGGAGTGGTAATTCCTAGGGGAAATAGAGGCAAGAGAAAGTTCAGGTTTTAAAGACTGAAAGAGTAACGTGTTTGGAAAAGTGCTTTTTTTTTGGAGTCAACTTGCACCACCAACTTGAGACCACTTTAAATTCTCTGCTTGAGTCTTTTCAGAGCACAGCATGAATTTGGGCCATGAACCTTTTTTTAAGTAGCTATATGTTTTATTTGTGAAAATGTAGTCCAAGGGAATTTTTAAAGAATCAGTAATCCTTGATATATAAAAGTATAAAAGGGCTTCCCAGGTGGCGCAGTGGTTGAGAGTCCGCCTGCCGATGCAGGGGACACGGGTTCGTGCCCCAGTCTGGGAAGATCCCACATGCCGCGGAGCGGCTGGGCCCGTGAGCCATGGCTGCTGAGCCTGCGCGTCCGGAGCCTGTGCTTCGCAACGGGAGAGACCACAACAATGAGAGGCCCACATACCGCAAAAAAAAAAAAAAAAAAAAAAAAAAAAGTATAAAAGAAAACACTTAAATGGCATCTTATGGTAAAAGTGGACTACATAAAATCATGAAAACTAACCAGTATATCTGTGTTTCGTTAAGTGTAGTTTTACTTTAAATATGTACCTGCTAAAGCAGCATTTTCCCTTCAAGTAGGGAAGGGAATATTTTTATAGTTATTTAATGACACATTTTCACACATAATGATTTTTTTAAGTTCTTTCACATTTGAAAGGATGTTTGACTAATTAAAATTTCACCTTTTAAAACCACAAAAAAAGGATTTAATTGCCTACTCATTTAATACTTGTTCATAAACTTCACTCCAATCAAAGATATCTACTATAATAGGTATTGTTTTCCATAACTGAAAATCTCAATGGAGTCTGTCAGTCTCAGAGTCACCCTTACATTCTAAAAAAACACACTTTATGAGAATAATCTGCCAGTAGTGTATGGTGATTTACATAATTAAGGAACCCCTCCTAATAAGCCCTATTTAATAGCTTCATGTCTAAAATGAAATCCAAAAGCATATACTAGAGTATGAATATGAATATTTTATCGTTTGTTAATATAAGATGATATTTTCTGGCCAGGAGTCGTCTCTCATGAGGTTGCAGTCATCCAAAGGCTTAACTAAGGGAGGAGGATCCACTTCCAAGATGACTTAACTCAGTGGTGCTTGTTGTTTACAAAAGACCTCCGTTCCTCCCCATGTGGGCCTCTCCCCCCAGGCTGCTTGAGCTTCCTCACAACATTAGGTAGCTGGCCTTCCCCAGAAAGAGCAAGGTGGAAGCTTCAATGGCTTTTATGGCCTAGCCACAGAAGTCCCACACCATCTCGGCAATATCGCATTGATTACAAAATTCAGTCCTATTCATTGTGAGAGGGGACTACACCAACCCATAAATGCCAGGAGGCCAGCATAGTTGGGGGCTACTTTGGAGGCTAGCTACCACAGTCTATAACACATCTACAAATTTCTCTTGATACTTAAAACGTACTGACTAATGGATCACAACTAAGGAATGATTTATTTACGAGTTGTTTGATTATAATTTCCACAGTATATCTTAGGGAAACACTAATGCTCATGTGTTCTTACAAACTTATTTGCCTTTAATGACATACATTTTCATAGAAGACAGCCACAGAATTTAAACATAAAACTAGGTTTGCTAGATGCACGAGGATCCGTGGGGCCTGCGACTGGGTTTCAACCTGGCTTCCCAGGATGCTGGTAGCCTTCATACCAGACTGGCTGAGAGGCAGGGGCAGAAGTCAATCAAAATGATCCAGTGGGTCCTAGAGGAGAATGACCAGCTGATCTGCTGTATCGTGGAGTATCAGAACAAAGGCCAGGCAAATGAGTGCACCCAGTACCAGCATGTGTTACACAGAAATTTCATTTATTTGGCTACTATCACAGATGCCAGCCCAACCATTGCTTCAAAAAGCAATGGAATAATCTTCCAGTTGGCTGTTGTGAGGAGTCATTGAATGTAATTCATTTCCTATGAAGTAGAATCTTTACCATCTCAACTGCTTAAAACATGAATGAAACTTCTGTGACTCTCAAAAATGTGAAGGAAGCTACTAAATTAACTGTATTCTCAATGTAAATATTTATTTTAATAATTAAGCAGATTCCCTAAAAAAAAAAACAAAAGGTTTGTTAGGTTTGTTATGAGTGAGGCACATTTTAGATGTTCTTCAAACTTTTTCTTTTTTATTTTATTTTGATTTAAAAAATTTTTATTTTTGGCTGCATTGGGTCTTCGTTGCTGTGTGTGGGCTTTATCTAGTTGCAGAGAGCAGGGGGCTACTCTTTGTTGCGGTGCACAGGCTTCTCATTGCGATGGCTTCTCTTGTTGTGGAGCACGGGCTCTAGGCGTGCGGGCTTCAGTAGTTGTGGCTCGCGGGCTTAGTTGCTCGGTGGCCTGTGGGATCTTTCAGGACCAGGGATCAAACCTGTGTCCCCTGCATTGGCAGGCGGATTCTTAACCACTGGGCCACCAAGGAAGTCCCAAACTTTTCCTCTCTAAAGAACTCTGATCTTATCCCTTCCCTACTTAAAAGCACATGATGGCACTCTTTTATGTATTCTTTCTTTCCTTCCCCATACACCAGCCTCCAACTTGTGGGACCTTCTCAGTATTCCCTGAAAGCACTGATCTTTCATGCACTGTGCTCTCTGCTTGGAAGGTTTTTCTTGCTTTTTATTTTTCTCTTTAAGATTTTTTTTTTGATGTGGACCATTTTTTAAAGTCTTTATTGAATTTGTTACAATATTGCTTCTGTTTTATGTTTTGGTTTTTTGGCTGGGAGGCATGTGGGATCTTAGCTCCCTGACCAGGGATAGAACCCACACCCCCTGCACTGGAAGGTGAAGTCTTAACCACTGGACCGCCAGGGAAGTCCCTCGGAAGGTCTTTCTTATTCTCACCCGCAAAACTTCCTCACACTTGAAGATACATCTCATATGTCACCTCCTCAGTGAAACCTGACAAGAAATTCTTGTTTTTACTGCCAGTAGTTTTGTCTCAGCATTGTCACTTTGTCTCAGCATTGTCACTTTGTTGGGACATGCTAGTTATTTGTATGCTTGTCAGTCTTCCTATTAATTTCTGAACTTTTCCAAGACAGGAGCCATCTTTAGGTCCTTATTGACTAGTACAGTGCCTAGCATGAATAACTCAGCAAATATACTTGTTGGGTTAGGATAATAGACCATCAAGTTCTTTTCCAGTGTTAATGTGCAATGATGCTTACCTTACCACTATGTGGCAGCAAACTACAGAATTATTTCCACCTTTCAATAAGGAGTTCAGCCAGGATGAATGTTCACCAGACAACGGTTTTCCTGGGAGTAGAATTACAGGAGGCCCTCACTTTCCATGTTGTTTATTTCTGCACCATTTGAATGATAGCATATTTTTTCATGTGGAATATAGAATTCATCCAGAAAAATACATAAAACAAATATTTACAAATAGATTTTAGCTTATTAACTTCTACCCAAAGTGTGTTAGAATAGCTTGTCAGCTCAGTTTAAATGCTATATTTATTATGAAGCATAACATTCAAATAGAAAATTACTTTGTTTATGAAAATTGCTCAATATTATGTTTTTAAAATTCATAGTGCTGCTTATACTTTTTACAAAAAAATCAAATATTTAAACTTTAAAAGAAAAGTTCAGTGAGTAACTTAAAAATTAAGTCATAAGGAAAACAGTTATAAACTAATATGACCCGGAAATATTAGAACAGCAAATCATATATACATTATGTTTACAACTTGATAAAAAAAATGTGGAGACTGTGAATAAGAGTTGGAAAATAATGTGTTTTGAAAAGCAGTTCATCAGGCTGGTAACATTATGAGTGAACTTTTTTTCTTCTTAAACTTTAGTGTAACACTAGTTTAATAGAGTTTTCTTTTAAGGCTTGTTTTTTTAGGTTGTAGAGTTGCTAATTGGAACACCTTCAAATTACCAAAAAGTTAATATTTTTTACCAACTGAATTTTATTATTGTCATTTTGAAGAAAGGCAGCAATTGTGTTGGGCACAGATGGAAAAACACAAAAATTTTAAATACATAGCATCATCTTTGATTAAAATGCTTTTGAAAAGAAAATTTTTTTATTCTTGTTGCAAAAAGCAGTCTTATTTCCCCCACATTATTCTGCCACCCCAAAACATCTATCATTTGGGAGCCCATGTATGGACTATGTCTGAGAAAGACCAATGAGGAAGATTTGCATCACCCTGTCCATATGGCAATCCCAATTCTCAGTCCTCTCCAGAGGAGGGGACTTGTAGATACCTATCACTGTTTCTTTGGGACATCTGGAGAAGAAATCTCTAGCACAGGAAGAGATGGAAAGTTTAATATAAATTTTAGAGAGTAGGACTCTGCTGGGTCCTGCAAGGGAAGAAAGCAAAGTTTGTAAAATATAGAATCTGTTGGAAAAGGTAAAGATTGTGTTAAGTTTGTTTTCCTTTTTTAAGTATAGTTGATTTACAATATTGTGTTAGTTTCAAGAGTAAAGCAAAGTGATTGATTCAGTTACATATATTCTTTTCCATTATAGGTTATTACAAGATATTGAATATAGTTCCCTGTGCTATACAGTAAGTCCTTGTTGTTTATTTTATATATAGTGGTGTGCATCTGTTAATCCCACACTCCTAATTTATCCCTCCCCGCTTTCCCCTTTGGTAACCATAAGTTTGTTTTCTTTGTCTGTGAGTCTGTTTCTGTTTTGTAAATAAGTTCATTTGTATTATTTTTTAGATTCCACATATAAGTGATATCATATAATATTTGTCTTAGTCTGACTTATTTCACTTAGTTTGATATTCTCTAGGTCCATCCATGTTGCTGCAAATGGCAATATTTCATTTTTTATGGCTGAGTAATATGTTCCATTGTGTGTGTATCCTGAGTAATATTCTATTCCCCCTACACACACATACACCACATCTTCTTTATCCATACATCTGTTGATATACACTTAGGTTGCTTTCATGTCTTAGCTATTGTAAATAGTGCTGCTACGAACATTGAGGTGCATGTATCTTTTCAAATTAGAGTTTTCGTCTTTTCTGGATATATGCCCACGAGTGGGAACTCTGGATCGTATGGTAGCTCTATCTTTAGGTTTTTAAGGAACCTCCATAGTGGCTGCACCAGTTTATTATTTGCACACTTTTTGATGATGGCCATTCTGACCGGTGTGAGGTGATACCTCATGGTTGGTTTTGATTTGCATTTCTCTAATAATTAGCGATGTTGAGCATTTTTTAAAGGTTTATTTTTTATTTTTTATTATTTTTGGTCTTCGTTGCTGTGCGCGGGCTTTCTCCAGTTGCGGTGAGTGGGGGCTACTCTTCGTTGCGGTGCATGGGCTTCTCATTGCGGTGGCTTCTCTTGTTGCGGAGCACGGGCTCTAGGCACACGGGCTTCAGTAGTTGTGGCTCACGGGCTCAGTAGTTGTGGTGCATGGGCTTAGTTGCTCTGCGGCATGTGGGATCTTCCTGGACCAGGGCTCGAACCCATGTCCCCTGCGTTGGCAGGCAGACTCTTAACCAATGCGCCACCAGGGAAGCCCTGCAATGTTGAGCATCTTTTCATGTGCCTGTTGGCCATCTGCATATCTTTGGAGAAATCTCTATGTAGGTCTTCTGCCCATTTTTTGATTGGGTTGTTTATGTTTTTGATATTGAATTGTATGAGTTGTTTGTATATTTTGGAAATTAACCCCTTGTCAGTTGCATCATTTGCAAATATTTTCTTCCAGTCCATTGGTTGTCATTTCATTTTGTTTATGATATCCTTTGCTGTACAAAAGCTTGATTTGGATGCATTTGTTTATTTTTGCTTTTATTTCTTTTACCTTGGAAGACTGATCTAAGTAACTATTGCTATGATTTACGTCAGAGAATGTTTTGCTTATGTTCTCTTCTAGGAGTTTTATGGTGTCATGTCTTGTATTTAAATCTTTAAGTCATTTTGAGTTTATTTTTGTGTATGATGTGAGGGAGTGTTCTAGCTTCACTGATTTACATGAGGCTGTGTTAAATTTTTAATATCTCCATTTATTAATAGTATCCTGACTGCAAAATTAAAGGCTTCTGGAGCAGAGCAGATTACTCTCATTTCCTTACAGCAGGTAACAGCCATACGGCTCCCCAGTGCCCACATTCTTATCCCTGGGATGACATGATGAGAACTGGTTGAATAAAAGTCTATGTAGAAGTAATATGTATTATAGGCAAGAAACCCCAAAAGATGAACCTGGGCATTTATATAGAAGGGAAGGCAGCTGTATCTCTCCCCTATTCTGTTCTATTCTGTTCTATTTATTTATTTATTTATGGCTGCACTGCATAGCTTGCAGGATCTTAGTTCCCCAACCCAGGATGAAACCCAGGCCACGGCAGTGAAAGCGCCCAGTCCTAACCACTGGACCTCCAGGGAATTCCCTCTCCCCTCTTCTGAGAGCATATCCTTGGAAATGCAATGGGAAGGGTCCTGGGTTCTTACTCTAACCCTTTGGAAAATAAATTTTTCCAGGAAGAAGATAAACCTGATGTCTCTAGCTTTACTATCCAGGGATGTCTCTACAACATGTCTCATTGCCCCCTGGAAATGTAAACGCTAACACAAATCTCTGTAAATTACAGAGGTTTACCTCCTGTATGTGTTGCAGAGTAAATGTCTCCCGTATGTGCATGCTAAGTAATAGTTTTATGGATATTAAAGACTTAACACAATCTTCAGGTCAGGAATCCAGGCTCATAGAGCAGTAAGTCAACAGGGAAGTGGAGGCTGTGCTTCTTCAGTAAACAGGCAGGGGAACCCAAACTCACTCCTAACTGCCAAGTACTCTATCTCAGGATCCAAATGTGGGCCAACCATCAAGCGAATGAAGTAAACTAAACTTCCCAAATGTGCTAAGTAGACTGGTGGTGTTGCAAATGGGCAATGAAACACCAAGATAATGATTCCTCAGACTTCAGAGCAGCCAGGTTAGGGCTGGGGACCCATACATATACTGCCTTATCCATTTACCTGTTTACTATTCCGTATTCACATTTTCTGTGTCTAATGAGAACCCCTGGACAAGTTCTTTCAGCCATGAGGACAGGAACTGACTAGTTTGGGGTAACGTTTTGGAGATATATTGTTCAGTACCCCCAAATACTCTTTTTCAACTGCTCTACTTGTGAGGCATAGTCATGAAAGGTACTTAAATGGATTTAAAAGATGACTAGGAGGCCCAATGGACAGAACTCAGTGACTAATTGAGTATAGTAATAAGTGAAAGACAGGAATCGGGGATGATTTCTAGGATATTGTTTGGAGTGAAGACACTCCTAGTGGTCCTAGGCCTCTGGCAGGACTGAGTCGAGATCCAGCAGAGTAGCTGCTTGGAGCATTTTGGGGTGTGAGTAAACATAGTTAACGCTCTTGCCCCCTTCAGGAAAAGCCCAATTCACTTCTGTAGGCACTTCTGTTAGAAAGACTACAAAAAGGGCCATTCAACTTTATTTTAAATATCACACAAAAATAGTATCTTCTTTCAACTGAATGCTCCACCCTAGTGTCTCATGGTACCAGCTCTCCAGCAGCACACTAATTTCAGAGCTTACAGCCTACTTTGCCTGGGGTTACTTTGTCAGAGCTTCTGCCTACTTTGGTCAGAATTGGCTTAGAACTGGGTGAGACTCTGCCTGCCTGAGAGAGGAGGGACTTGAGCCAGGAGGGACCAGGGGAGGTTAGGTCTGGCAGATGGTAACAGTAAAGGCCAACGTTAATGGGGCACTCACCACGAGTCACACCTCTTCTCAGCCCTTCACAGAGGTCAGCTCACTTAATCCTCACACAAGTGTATGAGCTAATTACTGTCTCCATTTTGCAAATGAGAAAACTGATTTTTCTAGAGGTTAAGGGAAAGGACTGAGTCAGAGACCCAAGTGTGAAGCTTTACCACTGACTAGTAAACTAAGCTCTTTCAGCCTCAGTTTTCTCATCTTTTAAAAATGGCTGTAATAATAGCTACTTTGCTACATTTTTGTGAGAATTAAATGAGATAGCACATGGGAAGTGCCTATCAGGGTTTCTGGAACAGAATACATGCTCAATAAATGGTCTATTATTTTTCCCATTCATACTTGACTCTCAACCACAAGCCCTCTTGGGCTCACTGCCCCTCACTTAATTTTCAGTACTTCCTATGATAGGCTGAATAAAGGCTCCCCAAATATGCCCATGTGGTAATCCTCAGACCTGTGAATGTGTTATCTTACATGGTAAAAGGGACTTTGCAGATGTGATTAAACACATTTTGAGATGAGATTATCCTGTGTTATCGAGGTGAGCCCAGTCACAAGGGTCTTAATGAGAGGGAGGAGGATTGAAGTCAGAAAAAGATATGATAACAGAAGCAGGGTTTAGCATGATCTGTTCTGAAGATGGAGGAAAAAGCCATGAGCCAAGGAATGCAGGCAGCCTCTAGAAACTGAAAAAGACAGGAACACAGCCCTGCTGACACCTTGATATTTAACTCCATAAGACCCATTTCAGGCTTCTGACGTCCAGAACTATAAAAATATTTTTAAGTGTGTGTTGTTTTAAGCTACCAAGCGTGTAGTGTTTGTTACAGCAGCAGTAAGAAACTAATACACTCCCTAACTGAAAAACAAGAGTGTGGACACCAAGCTGCACACCTCCATTGACCTCAGTGTCAAAGCCAGACCAGCTCCAGGGTACTCACCTGGCAGGCTGCCCTTAGCCCTTTAGCTCAGACAGCCGTAGGCCTGGTGAAACTAAACCCTGTGTAGCTGGGATTTTTGTGTGGTGCTTTTTTTTCTATTCTTTTTTTAATTTAAAGAATAGATTTTGAGGAGAGAAAAAACATGGGGCAGAGAAGTATGGAATAGAAAACAAATACAAATGCAAGCTGTTTTGCTAGTTGCTTTTTAACCACAACAAACTAGTACCGACAGCACCAGTACAAAAGATCGCAGTAAAGTTTCAAAGATCAAGGTGATCTCTTAACAAGGCTGAAGAATTCAGTCTCTGGTCTTTGGAATTTAGGCTGCAGTCCCTATTTGTGGGGAGATCCCTGGGTGCCTGGCACAATCCATGTTTTCAGTCGGATTTGAACAGAAGAATGGCCACTTGGCCCAGTGGTGGAAGTGGATGCGGTGTTGGGTATCCTGTGTCACGTGAGTACCGAAGTTCCTCCCCTTCCACGCAGCGCCAGGTTGGGGTGTACTTCTTAGCAGACTCCTTGCGGTTTGGGGCCGCAGTGCCCTCCTCTAGGTCGTACTTCTCCAGCCCCCAGTACCGCACTCCACTGAGTCCTGCGGCATCTGCTCGGCACCGCTGCATTTTTCATCACGGCCTTCCGGTCGCAGGTGGTTCCTATAGGGCCAGGTCTGGCCGACAGCTGCGGTCTCCTAAGGGAGACCTAGCGGGCACATCTAAGCCTGAACCAAACTCTCCTGGCTTGACTGGCGCTAGCCTCTGCCTATGCCTGGACTTTGGTGTGGAAATGGGTAAATTCGGGCAGTGAGGGTCCATCCTACAGCATTGTGAAAAATCTGTGCAAACCCGGCTACTTCTTCCTGGTCTGGTAGCCCACACAAGCAAGAAGGGCAGGAGTTGAGGATTCCTGGAAGAAATAAACCATGCACCCCAGCATGCAGGAAACATTTGTGCTGTTCTAGGAAGGGAGCATACCTCAGAGGATGCTACAAAAGGAGGAGTAACTGCCCAGCCCAGGAGTCTGGCTTAGACTAGCCCCCCTCACCCCAGGAGCCAGGCAAAGTCCCTCCACCTCCTACAGGACGCCATCCTGGCCCCCCATACTCAGAGCTCTCCTGGACTAGGGAGGAACACATGTGGTCCCTTCAACCAGACCCCTTCCCTCAACCCCAATCATTTTCATTTGTTCCTTAACCATAGACATTTAAAGCAGGCAGGGCTGGGATTCTCATTTTACTGATGGAGAAGCATATTCAAATGGAACAAATGGCCAATGTGCAGTGGTTCAGATGCTTAGTCCAGGGCTCTTTCCATTATATTTCAAACCCTCCTTTTTATATGCAAACGAGGCCAAGTGTGTCGGTGACACTTTCCTACAAAATGAAACAATGCTGTAATAACAAGGTCTTGGGGAATTAATGGTACTAAATGGGTAATTTGGGTTTAATGTTAAATCCTGGAGTGGGTGACCCAGGGCCAGAAAGAGTGGCTTTCTGCGTGTCACCTCTGCCATCTGGTGACCAAATGACAATATAACTAAAACAACTGTGTATTGATACTGTCATCATAGAAAAGTCACGCATGACCCAGAAGCTGAGTGAATGATTTGAGTGTGAGCTCTGACTTTTAGGGCCTGAGATAATAAAAATAAAATGTTAAGTCTACAAATAAAGGTCAGAGTTTTTCCACAATTATTTCTGCTCAGGGTGAGGAACCTCATAGTTTACAATGGAAGAACCCCTTCATCCATTTAGTCAACGAATATTTATTCAACATTATCTTAAGTCAGTTCCCAAGGAAACAGATTCTAGGCAGAGATTTGCATAAAGGAGGGTTACTGGGGAGTACTCTTGAGAACGACTTTCGTAAGGACTTGAGGGAAACAGAACTGGTCAGAAAGGGTTGAAAGGGGATGAATTTGCTACAGAGGCCTTAGCCAATCCTACTGGGAGCTCTGCTGTTGGCTTGGCAAGGGACAGAGGCTCTGTCCTGCATGAACCAGTTATTGGATCAGGTAATGAGCTGTCGCAGCTGAGACTAGCCACATCTGAGGGAATGAATGCCTTGGCCCTAAAGTGGAGACCTGGGCAGCACGTCGCAGCATCCACTACAGACCCCTCTACTATGCTGTGTGCACTGTGCCATGGTCTAGTGGTATGATATTGAACAAGACAACATCTCTGCCTTCAGAGGTACCCACAGGTGCATAGTTAAAGAATAAACAAACAAATGTTGTAGAAAATTATCTTGTAGCTAGAAAATGTATCCCATAAACTTAACAAAGGAAAATTCTTGCCTTTTATTGATGGCAATAAATAGTTTGAAAATATTTAGGGTGAAAAGTGAATTCACTCTCTGCTGATATAAAAATTGAAGAAGAAAAAAAAGTCATCCAGGAACAGTTCTAGAGAAACTTGCCTAGTAAATGTAACTGAAGCAGCTGGAGATTACTTTGGCGTTCGTCTGTAATGGACTGTGGATCCCTTCAGCTCCACCCAAGAATAGGTGATGGGGCTTTATTTCTATCCTGGGGTCTTCAAGTGGTCTTAGCTATTGGAAAAGAGGGCTGCCTTTGCAAGCAGATATGTGCTGGCTGCTGATACTGATTCTGCTCTGTCTACTTGGTACCCCTGACCCAATCCCATTGTCCCAGCCATCCTCTCCCCTACGCCCCCTTTGTCCCTCCCCTTCTCCCACCTGAGGAATCTTTATTTCATCTCAGAGAAAAGTACTTGGACTTGCCTGTTATCCCAGCCTGTTACTTATAGCATGACAATGAACTCTATACCTTGTGCTCTTTAGGGCTTAAAAATTTGAAATGCACAAAACTGTTTCTCTGCTATGGGTTTCAGAAAAATCATGTGGGACTTTAAAAGCCAAAAATTGCCTTCCTTCTCCTCTGGTTGAGCTGTGGTGTCCATTCCCTGAAGCAGGAGGGGTGGAATTGTCCTAGAGGTTTGGGTAGGGCAGGGGACCATAATAGAGGTACCTGTTGACCATTCTAAACTCTCTCTATTCAGAGCTTCAGATGCTGGCCTTCAAATGAACATCTCTATTTGGATGCCCTGCCTCAAACTCCTATCTGTTTTTGCTTTACTTCTAACTAACTAGCTCCTTCCCCTGAATTCTCCATATAACTTGTGCCCTAAACAAGCGAAAACTCTGAGAATCTTTCTTTCCCTTGAACTCCACTCCCTCCCAGCTGACTAATCACCAAGTTCTAGATAGTTCCATATTTGCTGTCGTTGTCCCAATTCAAGACACTGCTAACAACCTCCTTTCCCTGGCACCATTGACATTTTGGACCAAATAATTTCTTGTGAAGCTGTCCTGTGCATTGTAAGATGTTTAGAAGCATCCCTGGTCACTACCCACTAGATGTCAGTAGCACACCTTTGTTATGAGAAAAATGTCTCTGGACTAGTACTGTGTTGGGCCATGTTGGAGCCTGAGGCAAAAGGAAAAATCTGTGCCCTATATACAGTTATCAAAATGTCCTGTCATATTTTGAACCACGTGGAAAAAGTTAATGAAAGTCCTACAACAGCAAGAAGACTGAATTTATTCTATGCTAATGTAAAATTTGAAGGAAAAAAAGAAAGACATCCAGAAACCATTGCAGAGAAACTTTTCAGGGCCCAGTACAAACTAAAAATGCAGGGCCCCTTCTTCAAAAATTATGAAGAATTTCAAGACAGTGACAGCAAGAGCAGCAAACCAATTGGGGGGCCCCTCTAAGTGTGGGGTCCTGCTGCATGTGGGGCCATGTTCAACTGCACAAATCTCACACCCTTGAAGCCAGGCCTGAACACCACATTACCCAATTCACCTGCTGGGAAATGTGACAGTTATGTGGGCCCTGGGAACCCCAAGCAGATTGGAAACAACTGTTCCCATTGCACAATAACACAGGGCCCTAAAACACAACATTGTGAGTTTTTGGCATTCATTTTAATTTTTTCAAAATGTTACATTAACATATTATCTTGGTTACTGAGGATTTTGGCACCCTCTTAAATTTTGCACCCAAGGTGAGTTCCTTCTTAATCGGAGCCCTGCTCCAGACTTTGTCAAATGTTCCTGCTGGTTTAGAACAGTGATTCTCAAACTTTGGCCTGGATCAAAATCACCTGGAGGACTTGTTGAACCACAGACTGGTGGGGCCCAATCCCAGAGTTTCTGACTCAGTAGGTCTGGAATAGGGCCTGAGAATTTGCATTTCTGAGTCCTCAGGTAATGCTGAAGCTGCTGGTCCAGGGCATACTGAGAACCACTGCTTTAGAGCCATCCTTCATGTCATGCCAGTGAGAATGATATTTCGAAAATACAAGGCACTTCTCTGCTTAAAAAGTGGTCCCCATGTCCTACAGAATACAATAGATGCTACTTGGCATGGCATATATTACTCCTATGGACCCCCTATTGTGCCCCCCGCATGATGCTCTAGTAATATGGGACTGGATAACTCTTATTAAACATCCCTTAACACTCAAATCAGCAGTCATCATCTTTAGAAACCTTTTTTAGGCCTCTATATTGAGTTAGGTGTCTCTTCTTTAGCATTTAGCATTGTTTGTACTTTGCATAATTACTAACTACTAGTTAAAACTAATTACTAGTTAAAATAGCATGGCAGCAAATGTGAACCATGTTGGGGACTAGTGTTATTTAACTAAATTGTGGTAATTGAAACTTGTGCATGTTGAACTCTGCAAAGCAAGGACCATCTGGACCATCTATTTCCTAATGTTTTCTTTTATATCCTGTAATAAAGGCACAGGGATGGAGAGAGACAGTGCATTCAACCTTTTGGTCCACGAAAATTATATGCTAAATGCTAAATGCATTTAGCATTTAGCTCTCTATTAGCATTGAACTTGGTACAAAAGTCTACCCCATCAGAGAGCAGAATCCTGGAGGACTGGGATTATCTTTATTCCTCTAGTCCCTGCTATAGTCTGTTGCAAACAAGTGCTCCAATAGCATCTAAAGAACTGAGCTGGACTTACCCAAATGCCATTCTGTTATAGCGGAGTAAAACAAAGAGAAAAAGACTATGACCTCATGTGACAGCTAGAGATTTAGTGCACAAGGGGAGCACAGCTGAATCTCAAGAGTCTTGAGGTTTAAGAGTGGCAGACAGTTTTCCAAATGTCTATAAGGGTCGAATGCTTCTTTAATGGAAAATTAACCCTTAATGTGTAACTGGTGACCTTTAGATCCTACTGATAGTAATATCCATTAAGCTATGAAAGACAACAGCTAGGGAAGAAAAACTTGAAGCATTGGTTAGAACCAGTAAGAAATGCAGTCAGAAAGAAAGAGCAACAGTAGAATAGAATGATCTAGGATAACGTGGATAGGGAAAAAAGAGCACAAGAGAAAAAATTCTTAGATTCAAAGGAAAAGTATTTTTTTCACTAAAAGGTAATTTTTATAATGTTAAAATTCTTCAATAATATCTATTACATTGAAAATATTTCAAGAAATCATTTGGCTTCATTGCTTTAAAATAAGTTTGAAGAATCATTTTATGGTTCTTTTATAATCAACACTAAACTTCAAAGTACAGAGCTACCATATGAATCAATTTAAGTGAAGTTTGTTTGGATAGTTGGCTCCTGAGGTCACGGAAAAAGGATGGGAAAATGAAATTCACAGCACCTCAAAGGAAAGAGTGTGCTGCAATCCACCATGGAAAATGTTAGATGTCTTTTGGGACAAAGTAAACCAAAATTCTGACTTAAAGGTATTACCATCAAACTTAAAGAAAGGAAGCCACATGGCAGTGCTTCAAATCCAGTAATACCTCTGAGAAAAATGTATTTGTAGTATAATTCCAATATACTGATTTCCATCATACACTTTTGGTGTTTTCCACACATTTTTAGATACACATATTTTTGTTAGGGAAATTTGAATACAATCTACCTCATTTGAAATCACGACTGTACATTTATGGAATAAGACTGTGGTGAATACCGAGGTCCTGCTTCAAGGAAGGACTTGCTACCCAGGCTGCTCGGAATTCAGTGACCAGACAGCTTCCAGCTGTCACTCCCATCAGGGTTTCCCTAAACCGTTGGCCATATCCAAGCTCACACCCTTCCATCTGAGTACTGATCAACTGATGGCGTTCTTAATATACTTGGGGTCACTGTGGAACAACTCTGCCTGGGGTCATATGCGCTCTCAAACTCTCCATGTCGTTTCCTGAGCCTTAGGGGAGCCTACACTGCAGTTCTTGCTCCAATCCTACATCCTCCCCTTCCAGCCAGAAGTTGGTCCCTAATAAATAGCGTGCACATCAAGCCCCATCTCAGCTTCTGCTTTCATAAAACTAATTGGAGACAAATATTAATAAATTTATGGAATAAGACACATTCATGGTTCTTCACCTCCTTTACTACTCAAGCAAGAGCTAGAAGATAGATAAAATAGATAAAATCTATGTCTATATTTATTAGTTTTTACTTTGCAGTCATTATTTTCTTGATGTAGGAAAGTCCTGGGATTTTCTAGTCATTGTCTTCTCCAAGTATCACTAGAATCAAGAAATTACATACAGAATCAGTACTAATTATTCATTCATTCATTCAACAAACATTTAGCGAGTGCCTACTCTATGCCAGCCTCTTGGAGTTCCTAGTGCCTAAGGATACAAAGTATATAAGACATATTTTCTGTTCTCTAGGGAATTCCATCTAGTGTTGAAGAAAAACATTGGTAAGGGCTAGAACGGAGGAAACACTGATTATAGGGATGAGACAAAGAAGCAAGTGACTGCATCAGCTTTTGTGTGGCAGGAGAAGCCACATAGCAAAAGGTTTTTCAGGATGTAAAGGTGATTAAGCTATAAACAGGGTGGCATTCCAGCCTTTCCCAGCACAGGGAACAACATGATGTAAGACATGACACAAATTGGTGCCTTTGGGGAGGGTAAATCTTTAATCTGGCAACAGCCTCTCTCACTGTTCAACCTTTCTGGAGACCAATCTCTGCGCGAAACACTCTTGACTCTACTAATATTTCACTTGGATTAACTCCTTGTCCTTCACGTCTTTGTTAGGACATTACTTCCACCAGGAATTCTTCCTTGATTCCCTTAAGGTTGGCTAGATGAGTCTGCTGTACGGTTCAGTGTCTAGTACTTCCACTTTTGAAGCATTTATTACACCGTGCTCTAATTGCCAATTTACTTGTCAGTTTGCCTCTGAATGGACCATAACCTCCCCGAAGGCTACCACTCGAGGTTAGTCACCTCGAAGTTTAGTCATTGTTCATCACCAGATCTCAACATACTGCCTGAAAGATAAAAGGTACTGTTTGTTTGATGAATAAATGAGAGCAGCTAAGTGTAATGGACTTAGGAAGGTGTACTTTCTTTATTGAATAAACACTTATTTGTGCCCATCATGTGCCTACATCTCTAGGCACTGCAAATAACAAGAATGAAAAGAACAAAGAACCTCATGGAGCTTACATTCTAGTGGGGAAAGACAGACAGTAGACAAACTGCTATACATATAAAGTAGGATGGGGAAGGAGACATTTCTTATTTCATATAGGGTGGTCAGGGAAGACCTCGTTCTTAAGGTTATATTTGAGAAAAGCCCCAAGGAAATGAGGGAGTGAACTATAAATATTTGGCAAATAAGATATGCATTGGAAACATCATCAGCAATACTTCTTAAAATTACCTCATGAATGTTGGTTCTACATCATGGCTAATTTCTCTCAGCTATTTTGGGTAATGTCATGAAGGATTTTTGTTAAATTCTGACTTTTATTGTGGCTATCTCTTTAGGTACTAGCAAAACATCTCAAGGTTCTTTATTTCACAGTGCATTTTGCAAGGATTCCTGTAATGGTCAGAAAACTTCTTTGCTTCTAAAGCCTTTTGAAATCATAGACTAACCCAAACAATACCCACTATTAGTACAAAAATTTTATCTTTTGTTACCTGGCACTGGGCAAGAGCAATTAATATGCCCATCGGAACTGACTTAATTTCCATGAGAAGCTTAAATTTCAAGGGAAAATTCAAGACTGTTCTAAATTAGCCTGCTTGGCAATTTTTAGTTTTTCTATTTAAGGATGAGCCACCACAATTAAATCAGGGATACTCAAGAGTCTCTGTAAGGTCCATAAGGGATGTGGAGAGTTCCCTGATAGGGGTTAAGTAATCACAGGGTTCTCCTTTTTTCAGGTAAAGGAAGGAAGTGGCTGTGTTAGTGTTGTAGTGATATGGGAGGAGAAATACAACAATATTTTATAAAGATTAGGTGACCAGCTGAAAAGGGATGAGCATTTTCTATCAATAGCGGAGTCTATATAGCACAGGAACCATCAAGTTTAGTGAAAACCTTAAAACAAAATCAATTAAAGTTTTCACACATTTTACTGTTGCCGTCATACTTTTGGACAAGGTAGCTATGTTTTGGCTACTCAGTGAAATGCTGAAGTGAGCAATAGGCCTCTAAAGATTACCATGTATTTGCATTAATACCACTAGTATTTATTCAGATTCTGTATGAACAAAAAGGGAAATAGGAATTGTGGATCTAGAATCCTGGAAGACACATTTTTGCAGTACGCGGGCCTCTCAATGTTGTGGCCTCTCCCGTTGCGGAGCACAGGCTCCGGACGCGCAGGCTCAGCAGCCATGGCTCACGGGCCCAGCCGCTCCACAGCATGTGGGATCTTCCCGGACCGGGGCACGAACCCGTGTCCCCTGCATCAGCAGGTGGACTCTCAATCACTGCACCACCAGGGAAGCCCTGGAAGACACATTTTGATAGGCAGTTATTGTACCAGTCTTTGTGCTTGTACGTGAGCATGCCATTCTTTTTTTTTCTTAAACTTGAAAAGTATCCAATCATAGAAAGTATTTTTATTTAAGAAAGATATTTTACTTAAGTATAATTTGCATTAGAAGATAAACTCTCTTTTTATTGTCAGTTTTTTTAATTCTAAATTTGTTAAACAAAAGAACTCATACAGGTTGTTTTTGTTAAAATATATTTATTTATTTATTTATGGCTTCGTTGGGTCTTTGTTGCTGTGCACGGGCTTTCTCTAGTTGCCACGAGCAGGGGCTACTCTTTGTTGCGGTGTGCGGGCTTATTGTGGTGGCTTCTCTTTGTTACAGAGCACAGGCTCTAGGCACACGGGCTGCAGTAGTTGTGGCACGCAGGCTCAGTAGCTGTGGCTTGCAGGCCACATGATCTTCCCGGACCATGATCTTCCCGGACCAGGGCTCGAACCCGTGTCCTCTGCATTGGCAGGCGGATTCTTAACCACTGCGCCACCAGGGAAGTCCCCAGGTTTTTAATTAACTAAAATTTGGAGAATTTTAGACAAGCCTAATCATTCCTATTTTCCTTTCTTTTATTGAGGGATGGAGCAAATCTTTGTGCTACCTACGAGTCATTTTAGAGAACTGAAAGATAGCTCAGGCGTAAAAGGTATTTTAGCAGTTCTATTACACTGAATTTGAGGCCTGAATTTAGGAAAGGCAACATCGAGAGTGATTAAAGAGGCAGATTCATAAATATCTAAAGACAAAACAACTTGCAGCAAAGTTCTAAAAACATAGCAATAAGCAACAATGGTTGATAGGAATTCAACTTTCTTTCAAAAGTAAAGACTCTTGAAAAATGATTTAAAACTGTGTCAAGAAGTACCAAAAGTTAGCAAAATAATTTTCTGATCTCCACTGATCTGTACATAAAATAACTTATTAATTTTATAGAAAAATGATCCAAATTCTATTTTTACTCCCTATGTGTATTATTCATGTAACAATTTGCAGTAAAGGACTTATTTTTTCTTTTTAAGATTTTTTTTTGATGTGGACCATTTTAAAAGTCTTTATTGAATTTGTTACAATATTGCTTCTGCTTTTTTATGTTTTGGGTTTTTTTTTTGGTCCCAAGGCGTGTGGGGTCTTAGCTCCCCTACCAGGTATTGAACCTGCACCTCCTGCATTGGAAGGTGAAGTCTTAACCACTGGATCACGAGGGAAGTACCTAAAGGACTTATTGATATGCATTAATATGTACTCAATCCCACATACTTAAATAGATATATAAATGTTAAAATAGATATTAATTTGAAGTCTTTAACTATAGTTTCAAAATATAACTAACTTAGTAGTAGAGTAGATAAAACAATGTATATAGCATAGTAAATTTGCCATCTGAACAAACTATAACTTTCTTAATAAAAAACAAAAACTCATATGTATTATCATTGTATATATATTTGTATTTTTAAAATATTATTGTATGTAGTATAATTAAACAATTATATTAATTGCCATATTTAACCAAGGTAACCAGCTTTACTTTCCTCAGACACAAAAGAAAACTAGAAAATTGAAAACCAAAATCTGTTTTTATCCTTTAGCATTTATTTCATATAATTCTAACAAATCTGAGGAGGCAAAAATAACTAAGTTGTGGGTGTGTGAGTAATATCATTTAAATGTATTTGCAAATTTTGTTAATCTATTGTCAATTTAAGTAATAAGGTAACTTAAAATTTTGTTTAGTGACCAATTTTTGTGTTTCTTTTTTTAGGAACTGTCTCTGCATCCAAAGATTTTTTATTAATTTAGTCATTTGTCTAAGGTTTTAAAGTTAAAGATCTGGAAATCATAATCTAGCTAACACATTAAATCCTTATGATTTGTAACACTGTATGAACTTCATAAAACTAAACCCTTTGAACAGACATTGATCATCATTCCAATTAGCTGAATATGATTTTACATGTATAATTTTTTACTTAAAACAAGTTATGGAAACAGTGGCAATTTATTTAATTCATAAAACCAATGTGGGAAATTTAAGATGTTTGAATCACAAGAAATGTGATTAAATGGTCTTAAATGAACCAAACTGTTATGCTGACTTTATTTTTATAGGGTAAACTAATTTTTAAAGACTCAATCACGAAAAAAATTCTTCTTTTAACTTAAAGTTGAAGGCTTTTCTTCCTATATTATAGATGTTATGCAGGCTAATATGTAAATATACTTTTTAGTGTCAATAAGAAGAAACATGGTTTAATAACTTTTTTTTCTTTTAGATCTTTTTGACCGCTTACCTGGACTATACTCCTAGAGTGAGCACATAACAACTGATGCGTCTTTTAAATTAATTCATCTTTAAAGTTTCCCAAGAGAAGGAAAAAGAGAGGAAAAGAAACAGAAAAAATGTGAGGGAGCTGTTGTCAGATAAATACAAAAAACCATTTTTTAAAAAAGCTAATTATGTTCCCTCAGTAAGGAGGGGAAGAAAGGTTAGATACAGAAAAATAAATGTGATGTATATACATACACAAGAGAGTGATGTGCAGTTGGTTTTGACAGAACTTGAATCCTTGAAAATTTCTATCCAGCCATAAATGAGAACATCAGATATCATTAATCTGTAAATTACAAAAGAAAAAGGGGGATATTTCTTAAGTTAGACAAACTTTTCTCTCTTTTAGGCAAACAAGACAATCTTCTTAAGAAAGTTTCTTCTTTTTTTTTTGTTCTGTTCTGAGGCACTTCTCAAATAAACAACCTTGTTCATGTCAAAAGTTCCCTTGATTGGCCACCACATTCCAAACTGTCCCTCATGAAACTGTGCCAGTTAGAAAGTCAAGGGTACAAGTTTGTATATAAAGAGAAAACAGGAAGGCAGCAGGTGTTTAGTCTGGAAGAGGTGCAGTTTTATACTGAGAAAAGCCCTGACAATGGAATGCTCCGTAAGGACGGTGCTTGGCTAACTTTGTGTCTCCGGAGCTTGGCCAAAGGCCAACTGTAGCTAATCCAGAGCTGAACGAGTCTCCTGATTCACTGCAGGTGAAATTAAACACAGCGGTTCTCAGGGAAACAAAGACAAGACTGAGGAAGAAGTCCTGATAAGGTCTGTAAAGGTGAGCCATGGAAAAGTTCGTTTAAACTTTTTAAGCTGGTCTGTGGAGAACTTTGAACTCCTTAGCCCTCGAGACTTGCTCAGGATGAACTTATAGATTTCTTCTCCCTACAAATATGAAATTGTTCTTTTAAAAAGCTAATTCTGTTGTCTCTGCAAGGAGAGGGAAGAAAGTTTAGATCCTGTCCCTGTAGAGTTTTCCTTTTACAAACAACATTCAAAATGCTTGTCAAGCGGAAGCAAGTGTTGGCTAGAAAATAATTTTGCCAAAGAGCAACACAAAACTGGTTAGGTTTTTAAAAAAAAATCATAAGGGATCTTATTCCTATGAAAACAAAATAAACCCAACACTGAAGGGCTTCAGTGAAATACTGGAGCTCAATTTAGTATGTGCAGGTAGAGACGCAGGGCTCTCAGATACATTCAGGATGACTGGGTTGAGGGTCCTGTGCATGGTGCTGAGGGCTTCCACTGAATCTTGGTGGAACATCTACTTCTGTCAACTCCCTACAGCCAGAGACCACCAGGAACATACTTGTAGTTAAACAAGTCGGGTTTATTGCAGCTAAGATGGACACATACTATGGGGAACCATGATGTCTCAGCAAGTGGGTGTAAAGAGGTTAAAGTAAGTGGGTATAAAACAAATGAGGCAAAATATATAAGTAAAGTGATAATAGGTAAAGTCCATATGAGTTTTCTCTGTACAGTTTTTTTTGTTTGTTTTGTTTTGTTGTTGTTGTTTCTTTTCGGTACACGGGCCTCTCACTGCTGTGGCCTCTCCCGTTGCGGAGCACAGGCTCCGGACGCGCAGGCTCAGCGGCCATGGCTCACGGGCCCAGCCACTCCGCGGCATGTGGGATCTTCCCGGACCGGGGCACGAACCCGTGTCTCCTGCATCGGCAGGTGGACTCTCAACCACTGCGCCACCAGGGAAGCCCTCTGTACAGTTTTTATTCCTGCAACTATTCTTTATGTCTGGAATTATTTCTAAAGTAAAAACTTAAAGAAAATAATAAATCTACTTAGGCTTCAATCACATGTGTGTATACATATATACTGAAAACTAAATTTAACTAGATGTCAGCTAGGCCCTCTCAGTCTGTATCGATTTGACCCAGTCTCCTGTCTTGCAGCCCAATCCCCCACTTCACCCAATTCCATAGCTGTGGAAGAATTAAGGCACACTGATGATTTTTGTGATTTTTCTGAAGGCTGATATCCTTATGGTCACTTTGCCTCTGGGCTCCTGTTTTTCTGTTTTGTTTCTGCCCTAAGTGTCAGATGTGAAATTTGGTCCCATCCTCTTACTTATGCAAAGCATTTATGAGCCTTGTGGGCATTGCAAAAGATTTGAGCCTCCTGAGAGAAGCCACATCATGCATCGTAGAGCAAATAACCTAAAATCACACAGTAGACTTCCTGTTCTTAAAAAGCCTTTGGCCACACCATCCCTTGGGATTTCTCATTGCCCCTTTACCCTATGCCGTGTCAGCTCTCTGCCATTGTGCCATCTGCCTTCTTGGTCCCTCTCTTTTCTCTCTCAGAAGCAAAACCAAATTCCTCTCATTTTCATATTACTACCTTCCTAGACCTGACACTTTTGCCTTTGTAGGCTCCTTCCTCAGGAAAAACACATTAAAAGTGATCTTTTACCACTGTGTTGGTATGAAAATGAATATATTAATACTGTGTGTTAAAACATTTCTTTGACCACAAAGTTCATTTTTTTCTTTGGATTTTAAAGTTAAAATATTTTCATGGGCCATTAAAGGTATTGTGGACACTGAGCACTATGTCTATTTTGCCTAATGGATAAGTTGGCCTGAAGGAAACTAGAAAAAATAGACACTGTGTTAATGATACAAATTATAAATATTATGATATCACCAAAGTCTGATGTTGTGGTGCTCTTGATATGAAATTTATGAATGTGAATAGCAAATATATATTTTAACTTTCAGTGCTACCATACGTGTAGGTCATAGGGCAGAGACTGTTCATGCCCTACCCATATGCCTAAGTGCAAACAACAAAAGAAAAAACTGATAAACTGGACTTTGTCTAAATTAATTTTTTTTCTTCCAGAAAGTGAGAAGACAACCCACAGAACTGGAGAAAATATTTGCAAATCCTATATCTGGTAAGGGACTTGTATCTAGAATCTAAACCTTATGATTCAATAATAAAAAGACAAATAACTCAATTGAAAAATGGGCAAAAGACTTGAATAGATATTTCTCCAAAGAAGATATACAAATGACCAAAAAGCACATGAGAAGATGTTCGACATCATTAGTCATTAGAGAAATGCAAATCAAAAAGGCAATGAGATACTACTTCAGCCACTAGGATGGCTACAATCAAAAAGATAAATAATAACAAGTGTTGATGATGATGTAGAGAGAGTGGGACCCTCAGTCACTGCTGGTGGGAATGTAAAATTGTGCAGCCACTTTGCAAAACAGTCTGGCAGTTCCTTAAAAGGTTAAACATAAAGTTACCATATGACCCAGCAACTCCAATGCCAAGAGTTGCTGCAATTCTTCCAATAGAATTGAATACCTAAGTCCACACTAAAACTTGTACACAAATGTTCATAGCAGCATTATTCCTAATAGCCAAAAAGTAGAAACAACCCAAGTGTCCATCACCAGGTGAATGGATAAACAAAAGGTAATATATCCAACTCAATGGAATAGTATTTATCCATAAAAAAGAATGAATTGCTGATACATTCTATAACATAGATAAATCTTAAAAACATTATGGTAAGTGAAAAAGGCCAGTCACAAAAGATAACATATTGTATGGTTGCATTTATATGAAATGCCCAGAATAGGCAAATCTATAGGAGCAGAGAGTGGATTAGTAGTTGCCTAGGTCTGGTGTGGAGGAGGGGTTGGAAGGTGATGGCTAAAGTATATTGAGGTTCTTTCTGGATTGATGAAAATGTTCTAAAATTGATTATGGTGATGGTTACACAAATCTGTGAATATACCTGAAACCACTGAATTATACACTTTCAATAGGTAAATTGTACAGTATGTGAATTGTAAAGCTGTTATTAAAAAGTCTTCCAGGGACTTCCCTGGTGGTCCAGTGGTAAAGAGTCCACCTTACAATGCAGGGGACATGGGTTCCATCCCTGGTCAGGGAGCTAAGATCCCCACATGCCACAGGGCAACTAAGTCCACGAGCCACAACTACTGAGCTCGCACCTCAACTAGAGAATGCATGTGCTGCAAACTACAGAGCCCACACACTCTGGAACCCTCACGCCACAACTACAGAGCTCACATGCCCTGGAGCCTGCTTGCCACAACTAGAGAGGAGAAACCCACACGCCACAACTAGAGAGAAGCCCACGCACTGCAACGAAAGATCTTGCATGTCTCAACGAAGATCCCTTTTGCCGCAACTAAGACCTGACGCAGCCAAAAATAAATAAAATAAATAAAATTTTAAAAATAATAAAGTCTTCCAAAAGATTATTATATTAGGAAAACATGAAAATATTGAAACAGTTATGTTGTTTTTTATACTAGTGAAAAATTGGAAATAAGCTAATTGTATAATAATAAGAGAATGGTTAAATAAATTGGGGTAAAATCTTATGGTAGAGTATTAACCAGTCCTTAAAAATGTTTTCAAATAATACATAATGACAAAGAAAATGCTCACAAAAGAATAGATATATGTATATGTACAACTGAATCACTTTGCTGTATACCTGAAACTAACACAACATTTTAAATCAACTATACTCCAATATAAAATAAAAATTTAAAAAAAGAGAAAATGCTCACAAAATCTTAAGTGTAAAAGATTAAAAAGTATAAATTCAGCATAATCTTATAAGGGACTATCATTACAGGAAGAGTTTGATGATGAGAGAAAAAAAGAAAAAGACTGATGATGGATGGTGGGTAATTTTAGTTTTCTTTGTTATATCTTTTTATAGTTTCCAAAGAAAATTAATTTATGTTGCTTTTATAATCAGGAAACAGTATAAGACAAAAGTGACTATGGGAAACTTTTTAAAAAATGTTTCTGTATTGATTTGCATAAGTAACAGGGTAACACAGCACTAACGTTCAGTCCTGGGCCACTATATGAATTTGGTTAAGTAAAGGAAAAGACTTATTGAAAACAAGAATGCAAGTAATTACTTTGATTCAATTGTTGGTTCAGAATGCTGTTGCCAAGCCATCTCACATTATTTCAGCTAGGCTCAAAGCGAACCCACCTCTTGAATTCAGTGAGACACTGCCTCTCTTCTGTTTCTACATATAGCCCTCTCTCATTTTTACAATTCCCTTGCTCCATCTGACCGCTCCTTCTTACCTCAGCTTTTAGGATTTTCCTGCTATGTATCTGCTATCCTTCAAATAAATGGTCCATGCAAGCTTCTAATATCCATCAAACACATTAGGCTTGTACTTCATTCAGTGGCAATCAAATACCTGTTCAGTCACCCTGCCAGGTTTTCCGAAACATCCATACTGTATTCCATAGGCAATGATTTTACAGTTATCCCAAGGCACATAATGATGTCCTTATAATGTGTCTTTAATTGTCATTGTCAGGGGATGTTGTGGTCAGTTTTGCTGTGTTTTCTGTTCCTTTACTTCTGGCTTAAGCTGTCCCTTTATGCACTGTAAAAAGAGAGAGGGAAAAGTTTTAGTTATTAGCTGTAGTGAGTATCTGGACCAGAATAGCTGCCTCTGCCTGGTAGGTAATGAGCCCCAATACAGTAAATCCTCTGTTCACATTTAATGTTTTTTTGTATGGTTTGGGTCACTGTTTTCCTGTGTGACTCTCATGTGTAGTGTCTTTTTCTTTTTTTTTTTTTAACTTCATGGGTCCTGACCAAGTCATTGCTGACTATCCCCCTCAATCTGCTTCAATGGTCTGCTTCTCCTTTCACTTGCCTTAAGTGATCCGCAAAGCTCCGCCCTAGCTCTTTTCTTTTTCCTCTGTGCACGCTTGTTCTCTCTGTGGCCTTACCAGTGCCCATTAAACTCTCACCTCCACCATTCTTGGCCTTGGCCTGGCCTCACCTACAACCTGCTGCCCACACCAGTCTGTGATAGAGGGGGCCCAGCTCACCTGGTGAGGCTGCCTTCATTCAGCCCCAAAGGACTGAACAGGCTGTTATGCCCTGGGCACTGGGGACACACCAGACAGGCCATCTTCCTGTCCACCCCTCTAGGAGGGCCAGGTTGTTTGTCTGTCTCCCTGGTTCTAGGGACACATTGGTGTCCAGAGTTTGCTGGTCTCCTGAGTTGCAGGTAAACAGGTTGGGGTGCCTGGGCCTATACCTCACTTTGTACCCTAGTCAGCCAGTGAGAGCTTGATCCTACAAGCCCTATTTCTTTTTCCCAATCTTCTTCTCCTTGTCTTTGTTATATTTCCCCCAGTGCTGGGACATCTACTTTCTGAACTGGGGTTTCCAATATCTCTGTTCCAGAAGCCATATGCTCATTCTAGTGGGGTCAGTGTCTCCTTTCCCCTTGCTTCTTTTTGGATTTTATGTGCAGTTGGATTAATATCCAACTAATATCCAATTAATATCCTCCTGGATATTTCAAAGGCACTTCAGTTTGCACTCAGCTCATCCAAGCCAGATCTCATTCTTCTTCCCCTAAACTAATTCCTTCTTCTCCTTTTGCTTCTTTACTTTGGTTAGTGGGACCATCATTTCCCAGTTACTCAGAGCCTCCCAGAGCCTCACGTCCCTATGCTCTAATCAGTTTTCAGAACTTGAAGATTCAATTTCTTGAAAGAAATTGAGGTGCAGTAGAGATGACTGTGAAGCCAGAGTTCCCAGTCCTGCTACTTAATGTCTGTACAACCTTGTGACAGTTATTTAAACTGGGTACCTCGATTTCCCCATCTGTCAGATGGGCATAACAATTGTACCTATATCATAGGACTCTCCTTAGATTATATATGCTAAAGCACCCTATGCATTGCAAGTGCCGCATATTTGTTTACTATTTTTATCTGTTCTACCCAGAATCTAATTCCCACCGTGGCCTCCATTTCATTCTCACCATGAGCACCCTACTTGAGATCTTCATTGAACTGTTCTCTTAGCCTCCTAATTGTTCCTCCCTCTAGCTATTCTCTCCAGCACACTAGATAGAGCTTCCTAAAGCACAGCTTTGGTCACCCATTGCTTTTTTCCATCGCCACCACTCCCCAGCTGCCACCACTTCTCACCGGGCTAACTGAAATACATTGAATCCACTCTTGCTCTTTTCTAATCCACTCTCCGTAACTTGTCACATCTGATCTTATCACGTCCCTGTTTTAAAAACTTGAGCGGATTCTCGGGGCTCTTGGAATAATGTCGTCACAGCCTTGCTACTCAAAGCATGTCCCTGGGACTTATTAGAAATGCAGACTCTTGGTCCCCAGCCCAGGCTTATTGAATCTGAACATGCGTTTTAGCAAGATCCCCACTGAAGTTTGAGAAGCCCTGTTTCTTCAAGGGCCCACATGGTCCGACCCTCTTTCTTCTGCAGCCTCGTCCTGTTCTACTTGTCCCCTTGCTCCCTATGCCTCACTGTGCCCCTGCCTCACTGGCCTTCATTCAGTCTTTTCAATGTCTCAGGCTCCTCCTCACTGCAGGGCCTGGCACCTGTGGCTCCCATGACTTGGGATGCTCTTCTCATTATCTCTTTGATCCTGCCTGGCTTCACACCTGAGCTCAACTGTCAACTAAGATAAATACTACCTTAATGTAAATACAACTAAGGTAAATACTATGCGACAGAGGTATATAGTGCCATGAACATTCATGAGGGCTGGTCAGAGATATTTTCCAACTGCCCCTACTAATATGAAAACATAAAATTCAGCATGTATTTTTTAAAGAGCAGCTCTATTGAGATATAATTCACATAACATACAATTCACTCATTTAAACTCTACCCGTCAATAGTCTCTAGTATATTCACAGAGTTGCACAATCATCACCACAAATTTTAGAATGTTTTCATTTCCCCCAAAGAAACCCCTCTCTCCTTGGCCATCACTCCTATCCTCCCCAGCCCCTCATAACCACTAATCTACTTTCTGTCTCTATAAATTTGCCTATTCTGCACATTTCATGTAAATGGGATCCCACATAACGTGGTCTTTTGTGACTGGCTTCTTTCACTTGGCATAATGTTTTCAAGGTTTATCCATGTTGTAGCATTTAAAGGTACTTTTCTTTTTATTGCTAAATAATATTCCACTGTTCATGTATTTTTCTTAGCACAACCAGAAACAGGATACCATTCCACTGTGTTCTCCACAGCCAAATTCAGTTTGTCATGTTTCTAGAAAAAGGTGACAGTAAGCAAATGTTGGCAGAGCCTTACAAGAGTGGCAGCCGTGTTTAGAAAGCTTCTTTTCATGAGTGACTTTATTCACTCAGCTCTCTTAGTCTATTTAGTATTCTGACTCACAAACGGAAGTGATTCTATTTTGGCATTCTTTCTCTTTCTCCTGAACTTAGCTCTTTGGTCTCTACTGACTTGCTGTGTTAAATTTTGCAAGTTATTTAAACTTTGTTTATTTAATTCCTGTGTGCTCTATAAAATAAGCCCAGTCCAGCCTGCTTGTTTGCCAAAACTGTTTGGAGACAGTTTTTCATATGCTATGCATCATCAGCTCCCACAGAAGGCAAAAGGAATTTGATGTGTGGGGGTAGTCTGGGATCCAGTCCAAAACTAGTGCTCATCTGGAAGAAACATGGAAGCCTGATACTCACTTGCTGGCCTTTTAGTCTCATTCGTTTATTGTCTTCCCTCTGTGGAACTTTGTAAATCTTTATCTGTTTTGTGCTTTTTCTATATAAGGTGAGATAAGCTTAAGGAAAAAAAAAAAGATTGTACTGAAAAAAGCCTCCTGCACTTTCTATTGGCCAACTGTGAACCAATGGGAGTAATTTGTCTGACCTAGCTTTGTGACCTGGGGAAGGATTACCCATAACATTCAGAATTCTCTTTTCTTTTTTTTAACCCTGGGATTGGCCTCTCCAGACCCCATCTTGGGATGTAAAATCCAATTATGTTAAAATTATCACTTACTTACTCATGCGATGCGCTGTGCTAGGTGCTGAGGAGGATACGAAAAGAAAGAAAACAAATCCCTGGTTTCAAAGAACTCACAGTCTAAGGGGGAGATAAGGAATGGTACACAAGGCAGAATGAGCTAAGTGCCAAGAGGAGAAAAAAACGTAAATGCTCAGGGAGCAGAAACAAGAGAAGAGATTACTGCTAGGTGGGGCGACAAGCATGGTTACATGCAGAAGATGATTTGAGCTGTGTCTTAGAGGATAGTTAGAACTTTTAAAGGTGGACATAGGAAATAGTAGGTAAATGTTCCAAATGGACTTCCCTGGGGTGGGGAAGTGCACAGCAACAGGCTCAGGTGTGTGAAGGGCAGCTGTGAATAATAAACCTGACAAAAGTAGGTTGGAAGCTATGAATGCTACTAAGGGATCTGTTCTTGATAACTTAAGCAAAAGGAAGCCAATGAAGGTCTTTGTCAGGGTGTACATCAAAACCGCACTTAAGGACAGTTAACCAGGAGAGAGGATGAAAGATAGACTGGTAAGAGGAGACGCTTCAGGCTGGGAGACCAAACAGGAGGATGCCGAGTCGAGGCAGAGGGAATGGAAAGGAGGTGAGCGCTACAACAGGCTCTGAGCTCTAAGTGTGCCAAAGGCCAGGGATAGAGACTCCTGGACAGAACTCCCTCCTGGGATAGGGACTAGGAGGAGTCAAAGTCATGGCCACACCCCCAGGTGACGTGAGGCGGTCGACTGAGGTCTCTGATTGGCTACCACGGCCGCCAGTCCGGGGAGGAGGCGGTACGCTGTCCCCTGCCCGCTCCGGGCTTGGTGTGAGGCGGGCGCAGGCTGAGAGCCCCAGGAAACCCGCACCAGACGCACCCGGGACAACGGGCGCTGCCCCCGGGGGCCAGCGCAGAGGTAGGCAGATGAGACTGGCCGGGAGCCGAAGGGCGACCCCAGAGACTCCGGTGCCTGGGGATCCCCGCCCCCTCTAGAGCGCGCCGTCCTGGGTGGGCGCGTCGCGCGGAGGATGGGGGCAGCGGGCTGATCCGGAGGGCCAGGACCCGGGGATGGAGCGGGCTGGCACCGGACTCAACTCCGCGCCTCCCGCCGCAGCCTCCGCACTCCACGTCGTTCCCCTTGCTGCTACCAGGACTGGGGTCTCGTCTGGGAGCGGTGGTCGGCGGCTCCTCGCCCACTGGTCTCCCGTGACATTTTTTTTGAAAAGTCGGGGCCCGGGTTTGTGGCGCGGCGCGGGCAGTCAGGGGGGCACACGGCGCTGCTTCGCGTCCCCGCGCAGAGTGGCCCACGCAGTTAGGGATGCTGCGGCTCGGCCTCCGCTTCTTGGGAGCCCCACTGTGATCTCGGGGGCGAAACTTATCAAAACTTTAAAGAACCATTTTCTACACCTTGAGTTGCCAGAATGTCAAAGTGCCCTTAGGTGAGCTACCATGAAACTGCGCTGTCCCTCAAGTTATTCGACCACTTTTTAAAAGATGGAACATTTGAGCCAAAAATTTTGACGTGCGAAACGCAGTGGAAAGAGAGGTTGAAACATTTACGCTGGAAAAGTCCTAGTGCTGTGCTACCTGCAGGTCACTGTTTTCTTTGTGAAAATGCCAGTCGCAAGCCTCGACCACACAGCTGTGTGTCCCTGAGGAGCTCTGGAGTGAGGAGCACGGGTTCTGAGCAGTGCTACCGAAGGGCAGGCTTTGCCCAAGTGGTGCTGGGTAGTGGTCGGGAGGTTGCTTAAACAAGGCAAGCCTCAGTGTGGTCAAGAAAGACATCTTCTCTGCTTTAGAAACACACACACACACCTCTCTCTCTCTCTCTCTCTCTCTCTCTCTCTCTCTCTCTCTCTCTCTCTCTTTCTCTCTCCCTCTCTCTCTCTCTCTCTCTCTCTCTCTCTCTCATGGGG
Organism: Mesoplodon bidens; assembly: GCF_964165515.1. Lineage (NCBI taxonomy): Eukaryota > Metazoa > Chordata > Mammalia > Artiodactyla > Ziphiidae > Mesoplodon > Mesoplodon bidens. The sequence continues at coordinate 53,859,896 of NC_138170.1, read as the reverse complement.
CCAAGTTAAGCTGTCCCTTAAGAGGAGAGAATTAAGGAATATGAGTGGCTACCTTGAGCTTCATTAGGGGAAGCCTAAGTAGATGAACTCTTTCTTTTCTTTTTCTTTCCCTTTAGGGATTTGGAAGAGAAACAGGAAGTCAAAGATTCAGAGAAAAGAGCATTCACTCCACAATCGTAAACAGTTTATTTCGTGTCAGTAAATGTTTCCCAAAGTCACTTGGGTATTTGGGAAACCAAGACTTTTTCCTGTCCGCTGCAGTAAAATTAGATTAATTTCAAATTCAAAATCTAGAAATGATGTTTATTTAGCAAGTGGTATAGCTCCCAAAGCTATATCATTAGGCTCTATAAAATCAGTAGTAATGGAAAAGGATGGTGGATATTGTTCAAAATTAGAATCTTCACTCAAGATGGTGCATTAACACAGCAGTTACTTTATATTAACTGAAATTACAGAACGAAATGAGGAAATCAGGTGTCTAGACCTCAGGATAGACCATTAGCTAACCAATCTGTAGTTTTGAATTTTTTAAATTATGACTCTAGTAACTGGGAATGCAGACATTAAATGCCAATAATGTTCTTAAGGTTTTGCTACTTCACTGTAAAAATATGTAATTAGTGTAACTATAGAAATGAATAGGTGTGTTTAACAGAATTTATTTGATGTGTCATTTTCATAGCACAGTACTCTTGGTAAAATATATGTCTGATACTTGTCATATTTGAGATTAACAATTAACTCTAAATTGTTCGAGTTAATGGTGGAATTCTCAGCAGGAATAACCACAAACAATAGATTATTAATATACATCCACTTAAACTGTTACTTTTTCTTTACTCATTTGTAAATATATGCTCTTTATAATTAAGGTATAATTCACAAATGAAAGTTACCCTTTTAAAGTGTACAGTGCAGTGGTTTTTGATATATTCACAAGATTGTGCAGCCAACAGCACTAATTCTAGAATATTTTCATCACTTCAGAAAGAAACCCCAAACCCATTAGTAGTTGATCACCATTGTCCTCTCTTCACAGTTGTTGGCAACCACTAAGCTACTTTCTGTCTCTTGGGATTTGCCTATTTTATATAAATGGAATCATACAGTATGTTGCCTTTTGTGTCTTGCTTCTTTCACTAGGCACTTAGGGTAATGTTTTCAAGATTCATCCATTGTTGTAGCATGTATTAGTGCTTTATTCCTTTTTTGGTGGCTGAATAAGATTCTATTGTGTGGATATACCACATTTTGTTTATCCATTCATCTGATGATGGACACTTGGTTTGTTTCCACTTTTTGGCTGTTTGAATAATAATGCTGTTAACATTTGTGTACACGTTTTCATGTGGACTTAGGTATGCAGTTCTCTTGGGTATATACTTAACATAGTTGCTGGGTCATATGGTAGCTTTATGTTAAAGCTTTTGAGGAGCTGTTAAACTACTTTCCAAAGCAGCTGTACTATTTTTACATTCTCAACAGCAGTGTATAAGAGTTCAGATTTCTCTACATCCTCACCAACACTTGTTATTACATGTCTTTTTTATTATAACCATCCTATTTAGTATGCAGTGGGAAGTCATTGTGGTTTTGATTTGCATTTTCCCTTATAGCTAATGATGTTGAGCATTTTTTCTGGTGCTTATTGTCCATTTGTATATCTTCTTTAAAGAAATATCTCTTTAGATCCTTTGCCTACTTTTTAACTGGAATTTTTATTGTTGAGTTGTAAAAGTCTTTTATATAATCTGGATACAAGTCCCTTATCAGAGAATGTGAATGGTTAATATTTCTTCCCATTCTGTGGGTTATCTTTTCACTTTCTTGATTGTGTCCTTTGAAGCACAAAAGTTTTTCTTTTTAGGTTAAATTTACCTAGTTTTTCCTTGATTACTTATGCTTTAGATGTCATATCTAAGAAACTATTGTCTATTCAAGGTCACAAAGACTTATGCCTATTTAATCTACTATGAGTTTAGAGCTTAGGCTCTTACGTCTAGGTCTTTGATCCATTTGGGGTTAATTTTTGTATATGGTATGCAGCCGGGGTCCAAATTCATTCTTTTGCGTGTGGATATCTAGTTGTCTAGCACAATTTATTTTAAAAAACCTATTTATTTCACCTTGTCAAAAATCAGTTCGCTCTAAATGTGAGGTTTTATTTCTGTACTTTTTTTAATGGATTGAATAGCTCTCCCCCACTACCAAAAAGGATGTGTTGCAGTCCAAACCCCTAGTATCTCAAAATGTGATCTTATTTGGAAGTAGGGTTGTTACAGATATTTTTAATTGAAATATAGTTGATGTACAATGTTATGTTAATTTCAGGTATACTACATAATGATTTAATGTTTGCATACATTATGAAATGATCACCACGATAAGTCTAGTGACCATCTGTCCCCGTACAAAATTAGTACATTGACCATATTCCTTATGCTGTATATTACATCCCTGTGACATTTATTATATAATTAATATAAGAGGTTTGTACCACTGGATCCCCTTCACCTATTTTGCCCCCAATCCTTATTTCTTATTTCCTTATTTCTGTACTCGTAATTTTATTCCACTGATCTATATATTTGTCTGTCTTTATGCCAGTACCACACAGTCTTGATTACTGTAGCTTTGTAGTAATTTTTGAAATTGAGTGTGTGAGCCGTACAACTTTTTAAGATTTTTTTGGCTATTCTGGGTTCCCTGAATTTCCATATGAATTATAGGATCAGCTTGTCAGTTTCTGCAAAAAAATGCAGTTGGAATTTTGATAGGGATTGTATTGAATGTGTATATCCATTTGCAAGTGTTGCCATCCTCACAGTATTAAGTCTTTTAATCAATCCATGAATGTGCGATGTCTTCCATTTATTTAGGTCTTCTTTAATTTCTTTCAATGATGTTTTGTAATTAATTTTTTTTCATCTTGATCAATGATGTTTTGTAGTTTTCAGAGTACAAACCTTATACTTCTTTTGTTAAATTTACTCCTAACTATTTAATTCTTTTTGATGCTATTGTAAATGGAATATATTCTTGATTTCATTTCTGGAGTTTCCTTGCAAGTATAAAGAAAAACAGTTGATTTTTGTATATTGATCTGGTTTCCTGAAACTTTGCTGAACTCAAATAGTTCTAATAGTTTTTTTTTAATGGATTCCTTAGAATTTCCTATGAATAAGACCATGACATCTTAAAATAGAAATAGTTTTAGGTTTTCCTTTCCAATCTGTGCGCTTTCTATTTTATTTTCTGGCGCTGGCCAGACCCTCCAGTATGACGTTGAATAGAAGTGGCAAGAGCAGACATCCTTATGTTGTTTCTGATCTTAGGCGGATCAGTCATTTACCATTAAGTGTGATATAAACTGTGGGCTTTCATGGATGCTCTTTATCAGGTTGAGGAAGTTCACTCCTATTGCTAGTTTGTTGAATGTTTTTATCATAAAAGGGTGTTAGATTTTGTTGAATGTTTTTTTCTGCGTCTGTTGAAATGATCATATGGTTTTTGTTTTTTATTCTATTCATATGGTTCATTACATTGATTGCATTTGTTGAAAAATATGTTTGTTATTTTTAAAACTGTAGAAATTTTACAGTAGAACATAAACAGGTTATTTTAAATGTAGTGCAAAAATTAACCAACATGAAGTAGACTCTTCTTGTTGCTCAAGATAGAGGAGTGTCCCTATATTTCTGTGCAGTGATATGAATGGTTCAAGACTTAAGGATGTCCATTTCAGGACTGCTTTTTATTTTTAATATTTCATCTGTATTTTCTTCCTTGTCCACTCTAAAGCTAATGAGGAGAGAAATGCAATAGCAGTAGAATTGAGAAAAAGTTTGTGACTGACAAACTACCTTATTTACTTCTAAATCATTAATAGAAAATGCTGATGTGAGTAATGAAAAAAGGTCATTAACAAGGCTAATATCCTTAGGAAAAACTCATAAAACAGTGGGGTGGGGCTTCTGTGAAAACGAAGAAATGAAGAGAACAATTTCTAGCTCTACAATAAGTTTCCCTTAAATTATGGCTAGAATTTAGGAGCATCTGGAGGCTTTGAGATGGTTGGGGAGCTCTTAATAAAGTTGTAGCCTTTGTAGAATAACTTTGCTTATATTTATTTCTAAATTATTGAGTGATAATATAAGTATTAATGTGAAAGCTGATCTAAGCACAAATCAATATTTATGCTAGGAAAATAATCTTTTGCAGAGTTAAAAAACTGGTATAGATTTAAGAAGGGGTTATATTACACTAAATATTGGGAAAATAAACTTGGTTAATTTGTGAGGGAGACATATTTTTGTAAAACAGAAGAACAGAATAATACGCTTCAACTGCAGTTCTATCCTGGGGTTCTGAGAGTTTGCTGTCACAAATATTCTATGATTAGGACTTGGCTTCTCCTGAAGAGCCATTCCTAATGCAGATTTTGTCAGTTCATAGCAAGGGCAATTCAGAAATACATTATCAAGCCATTTATGAAAATGGTCTGATGAAACATTAACAAACATTTAAAACTACTTTTATGAATCCCAGAGCTAGAAATAATTGTGCTTCCAAAGTCAAGCAATAGTTTTTTGCACTTTAGAATTTCAGAACCAGTTCTCCTGCCTCTTGGCTTCCCCTTTACCATGCTTCTCCCTAGGATTAATCTCCTCCAAAAGGAAGGTTAGCATCATCGAAAACATTGATCCAGATTTACTTAATGTAGGTGATTCTAAATTTCATGTTTATATGTTTTCTCTTCTTACACCAAATAAAAATTATCTAAACTTGTCCAGGGTCGTAATACTTTGCCCAGTTAAATATGCCAAAGGATTTTTGGTTTGAAAGACAGCCTTAGGGAAGAGATATGGGAACATATGTATATGTATAACTGATTCACTTTGTTATAAAGCAGAAACTAACACACCATTGTAAAGCAATTGTACTCCAATAAAGATGGAAAAAAAAAAAAGAAAGACAGCCTGGACCTGGACAAATATAGGGTGGTGGTAAGTAATAAGTCTAAGCCATAATTGTAGCACTGATACGAAGTTTCTTTAGGTTATTCTATGATGCTACCAATTGAATCAAAACTGTAATAATTCTGTAAGTTTAAGAACGTGGTAAAATTACGAACTGACAGATTTAAAAAATCTTACCTCAGCTGTTGGGCAGAGCTAAAATAATGACAGTACTCTGTTTGTGTGGTGCTGTGATATCGTCCAAAGTGTTGTTAAGAACAGCAGTATTTATTTTGTTCCTTACAACCTACCCATGAGACAAATGGTTTGTTATTGCCACATTCCCCATTTTTTCTAGATTGGATAAGCTGAGACATGGAAAGGTTAAGTTAAACAGAAAGTTTATGTAACCCAGTTGGGCCTCCAACCCTGGCCTCTTGTCTCCCCTAAGTTCTTTCCATGAGCTTCCACCAGTTCTGGAATTTATCTTAGAATTAAAAACTTGCGTCTAGATATCATTAGATGGTGACTAGAATATGTGTGTTCAATGATTTAATGAATTATCCTGAATGCTAATTGATATTATGCCAATTGAATACTTTCTTTCCTAGAATAAATATGGCAGAGCTTTCTGAGACAGAAGGACCAGTAGATTGGAAAGAACGCTGTGTAGCCCTGGAGTCCCAGCTCATGAAATTTAGAGTTCAAGCGAGCAAGATACGAGAGCTTTTAGCAGAGAAGGTAAGCTTCCCTCCCTCACCTTTGTTAGTAAACATCAGCTATTTGGGGCCCATTTCATTTATATTAAATAATCTCAGTACTTTAGGCTAGGGTAAGCATTTAAAAAATAATGAATATAATTTAACGTTTGGTCAGGGATCTGAAGCTATATTTGGCATATTCTTTTGCCAGTTTTATTTTATTTTTTTTAGATCTTTATTGAAATATAATTGCTTCACAATACTGTTAGTTTCTGTTGTACACCAAAGTGAATCAGCCATGTGCATACATATGACCCATATCCCCTTCCTCTTGAGCCTCCCTCCCACCCTCCCTATCCCACCCCTCTAGGTCATCACAGAACACCGAGCTGATTTCCCTGTGCTATGCGGCTGCTTCCCACTAGCTAACTATTTTACATTCAGTAGTGTATATATGTCGATGCTACTCTCACTTGGCCCCAGCTTCCGCCTCCCACCCTGTGTCCTCAAGCCCATTCTCTATGTCTACATCTTTATTCCTGCCCTGCAACTAGGTTCATCAGTACCATTTTTTTTTTTTAGGATTCCGTATATATATGTTAGCATACGCTATTTGTTTTCCTCTTTTTGACTTACTTCACTCTGTATGACAGACTCTAGGTCCATCCACCTCACTCAAATAACTCAATTTCGTTTCTTTTTATGGCTGAGTAATATTCCATTGTATATATGTGCCACATCTTCTTTATCCATTCATCTGTTGATGGACATTTAGGTTGGTTCCATGTCCTGGCTATCGTAAATAGTGCTGCAATGAACATTGTGGTACACGTCTCTTTTTGAATTATGCTTTTCTCAGGGTATTTTGCCAGTTTTAGAATGGATTGGACATTAAGACAAAAAACACTTCTTTGCAAATAGTAGTGGGCTATGTAAGAATTGTGTGTATTTGATGAATATGGAGTTCATTCATTCCAGAGAGAACAGCTATAATTTACTTGATTTTACTAGAGTAGTGTGACAACATTTTGATCTACTAAATGTTTAGGAAAATCATCTTTAAAGTGATTATTGTTCGTTCCCTGTTGATAGTAAAATGTGTTTATACTATATTTGGAAGTATACACCTATTTAGGAATTTGTGTTGACTATGTATCATTAAACTATAGAATTGAATTGATATAATTCTATGCTTCTCTTAATAGTTCCGATCATGTAATTAAAATTTCATTTATGTCATAGGATTTTAAAAAATATATAGTGTATAAAACTGATAGATTAATTTGTTTGTTTATTCATTCAACAAATATTCATTGAGGGCTGATTTTGTGCCAGACACTGTTCTTAATGCTACAGTTACATCTGTGAAGGAGACTATGCATGTTCCCATTTCCAGAGAACTTGGATTCTAGACCTGCACTGTCCAATGTGGCAGGCAGTAGCCTCAAGTGGCTGGTGAGCACTGGAAATTAGGCTAGTTCAAATTGGGATGTGTTGGAAATGTAAGATACACACCGGATTTCAAAGGTTTAGTATGAAAAAAAGAATGCGAAATACCTAAGCAATAATTGTATATTTATTACATGTTGAAATGGTAATATTTTGGATATTAGATTAAATAGAAAATAGTAAAATTAATTTTACCTTTTTTAAACTTTAAATATGGGTACTAGAAAATTTTAAATTATTTTTGCAACTCACATTATATTTCTGTTGGACAGTGCTGTCTGGATGGATGGATAAATGGTATTAATGGTCATTCAGAACTGATCAGAAGAATTTATAGGTGGTTTCTTAAACTCTAGTCTGCATAATCCTTTTAGGGTGGAGAAAAATCCTTTTGGAGATTTTTAACATCTCCAAAAATTGTGTTAAATCTTTCATTGCTAGCCAAGAGTCTCTTAGCACAGAAGAATTGTAATAAAATCCAGTAAAACATCGTTCGGTTTAACCTTTTATATGTATCATCTTAAATTTTTGTGTATTAACAGCTGTTCTATGGAAAGATTAAAGTTATCCTTCTCACTTTGGGCCATAGGGTGACCCAGTAATAGGCTTTGTGGAATGAATCCCCAATATCAATTTTCTTTATTTATCACTGTAAGAATAAAAATTATAACTTGAAAAAAAATCCCAGTTTGAATATCTCCAAGTTGGAGAAGCTTATCCTAACTCAAAGTTAGTGACTTATGCTTTGTCTTTTGCTCCTCTCTCTATAAAAATCATTTCCCAAATCAAAACTACAATGAGGTGTCACCTCACACCAGTGGGAATGGCCATCATCAAAAAATCTACAAACGATAAATGCTGGAGAGGGTGTGGAGAAAAGGGAACCCTCTTGCACTGCTGGTGGGAATGTACATTGATACAGCCCCTATGGAGAACAGCATGGAGGTTCCTTAAAAAATGAAAACTAGAACTACCATATGACTCAGCAATCCCACTACTGGGCATATACCCTGAGAAAACAATAATTCAAAAAGAGTCATGTACCACAATGTTCATTGCAGCACTATTTACAAGAGCCAGGACATGGAAGCAACCTAAGTGTCTGTCGACAGAGGAATGGATAAAAAAGATGTGGCACCTATATACAATGAATGAATATTACTCAGCCATAAAAAGAAACGAAATTGAGTTATTTGTAGTGAGGTGGATGGACCTAGAGACTGTCATACAGAGTGAAGTAAGTCAGAAAGGGAAAAACAAATACTGTATGCTGACACATATATATGGAATCTAAAAAAAAAACAGAAAGGTTCTGATGAACCTAGTGGCAGGACAGGAATAAAGACACAGACGTAGAGTATGGACTTGAGGACACGGGGAGGGGGAAGGGTAAGCTGGAATGAAGTGAGAAAGTGGCATGGACATATATACACTACCAAATGTAAAATAGCTAGTGGGAAGCAGCCACATAGCACAGGGAGATCAGCTTGGTGCTTTGTGACCACCTAGAGGGGTGGCGTAGGGAGGGTGGGAGGGAGACGCAAGAGGGAGGAGATATGGGGATATATGTATATGTATAGCTGATTCACTTTGTTATAAAGCAGAAACTAAAACACCATTGTAAAGCAATTATACTCCAATAAAGATGTTAAAAAATATATAGATAGATAGATACAAATCCTTAGGTTACATGATGCCTACCTCTCAATAAAGCTGTTTTATTATTTAAAAAAAGAAAAGAAAAGAAAAGAAATCATTTCCTGGGTTGTACTGTGATTTATCTGGTATTTTCCACAATCCCAATCCCATATGCAATGATTTTGTCAATATCACCAATTATAACCTTGCTGCTAAACCTCACTGGACATTTTCCAGGTATCCCAGGTGCCTTAGCCTCTCAACAGTTGGCCCGCTGTTGACCACAGCCTCCTCAAAATTTTCTTGGTTCCGTTGACTACTTACTCTCTTGGTTTCATTATGGACTTTATAAGAAGTTATGCTTATTTGGGTTCCAATTAATTGACTTTTAAATTCTTAATTTAATGCCAACATTTGTTTTGTTCTTCAGAAGGCTTATTGTAACAAATTGCTTTAGGAGTGCCCATTTGTAAATTTTAAAAGTGTCGTTTTCTCTGTAAGTAAAATTGTAAATAGTTTTTTGGTGATTAATTTATGTTATTAAATTTTCTTTTTTGCCAGTGAATGAATATTCACAGAGGAATTATAGAGGAATTCACAGAGGAATATTATTTCAGAATTGCTGTTTTATTTGCTGTTTTATTTGTGGTTTCTTTTTCTCCTTCTCCTTCTTCTTTTTTGTCTTCCGTCATTCGTATCTGTCTTAAATCCTTTGACAGATCTCAGAGATGGAATGATTCAGATGTGTTTCGTACGGTGGAAAGAGGATAAGCATGCCAAATTTACTCATGGTTTCCCAGTAAATAATGTCAACACCAAAACGGGAATAACACTTTTCATGATATTTTCTGTTATTTTCTACTATGAAATATTTTTCTCTGGATTAAAAATTATTTTTGGTACCCACCCATGTTTTAATAAAAATACTAAATATTGATTTATTATGTACTAAGCACTTTACAGATATGATTTATTTAGCTCTTATAACAACCTATGAATTAATACGTTTTATTGTTCCCAATTTACAGATTAGGAAAATGATGCTTACCGTGTGCCAGGCAATCTTCTAAGTGCTTTATGTATATCAACTTTTTTTTTTTAAATTATTTTTGGCTGTGTTTGGTCTTCGGTGCTGTGCTCAGGTTTTCTCTAGTTGCCTCTTCATTGCAGTGTGCGGGCTTCTCATTGTGGTGGCTTCTCTCATTGCGGAGCACAGGGTCTAGGCACGTGGGCTTCAGCAGTTGTGGCTCGGGCTCTAGAGTGCAGGCTCAGTAGGTGTGGTGTGTGGGCTTAGTTGCTCCGCAGCATGTGGGATTTTCCCGGACCAGGGCTCGAACCCGTGTCCCCTGCATTGGCAGGTGGATTCTTAACCACTGCGCCACCAGGGAAGCCCATATATTAACTTTTTAATCCTTATAACAATGCTATGAGGTACCTATTAATATTATTCATATTTACACAGGAGGAAACTAAGGCACATAAAAATTATTTATTTACCTTGCCTGAGTTCATGTTGAAATGTAAGTGGTGGAGCCAAGATTTGAAAATAGACATTTTGTTTTTGGAGCTTGAATGCTTAGCTGTCACCCTATATGGCATCTCTAATATAGTTTTGTTACCACATTCTTTGCTTTCTCTGATATTCTTACCTACTCACCTATTCTGTCTTCTCTGTTCAGCCACACAGCATGTAACTCCATATCTGCTTGGCAGCACACGTCTGTGTAAGTTAGGATGCATTTATGGGTGTAGTAATAACAGTTTACGTAATATTACGTATTTTTCAAAGCAAACCCTCTTGCATTGCTTCTGCGTGCCAACACAACTTGAGTCACCTGTTGCGATCTAGAGGATAGTCTGGTCCCATCTGTAACCTTTAGTTTTGTGTGAGAACCAGTCTGCCCCAAGGCTTCTTCCTAATAGTTCTCCATACCTTCCCTCCAGATGGTTGCAGGCCTAAGTCTGAAGATTCTTGAGAGAATATTAATTTGATTCCTCAGCTCTTTGCCAGAAATTCTGTCCAGCTTTTCCTTTCTGCTACAGTTCTGGTTCTTAGTTCTGTTTTCTTGGCACTGATTTGAGGCATCTAACACTAGGTGCTAACTATGGTTCCTAAGCCTTGACTACAACCATTAGCTAGTTTCAACCCTACAGTAACTCTATGACATAACTATTATTACCCGCAATCTACAGATGCTGACATTAAGACTGAGAGCATTTGAGTAGTAGGCCCAATATTACACAGCTAGCAAATAGCAGAGTTGGCATGAAACCTTAGATCTTTCACGCTTTTTTTGTGATGCAGCTAAAAGAGTACGTGGCACATAGAAGTAACTCATTATTATTTTCCTGTATCCTTCTGACTGGTCACATTGGTTAAGTGTACAAGGAGATGACTTAAACTAATGTAATTATAGATTGATGGGAGACATCTTTCTGAATTTTTTTAGGAAAAATGTATGAGAGGATCTCAGAGTGTTTTTATAATTCAAGATGGATTTCAATTATATATACATTGTATATTTTTGGAGATGAATTAGGAGAATACATGGGATTTTTTTTTTTTTTTTTTTAGACATATATAATTCAAGCATACGTATATACATCATTGGGGGGGAAATGTCATAAGATAACTTCAAGCATCAGAGGAAAAGGACAAGAAATTACATATTATTCATGTGGGCATTCTGCATTCTATGTTTCAAGAATGTGAAGGAAAGATAAGAGTTTGCTTTGCTTAGTTTGTTCAAATTCTCTGCTATATGACGGCAAGGTTTCATTGCACTACATTTTCCTGAAGGCATATAAAGCAATTACTGAGGGAAACTCAACCATACACTCTAAACTCTAGGGCATATTTAGGAGACACGTACAACCATATTTTTTTAAAAAAAACATTCTTTGTGTCTATTACCTATGTTAATTGCAGTTTCTTGTATATCTCCTGTCAAGATCCATATTCTTATGTTTGCTTTCAGTAAATTTGTCATCCTTTCTGGAACACGTGCTTGAAGGAGATCTTCAATGGCTGTGGCTCCAAGTAGCAGGAACCTCGTTTTTGGCAAAACATTCCAGATGGGCTAAAGTCTCCTCCACAAAGAGAGAATCTTCTGAAAGTCTCTCATAAATCACTGAATCCTAGAAAATTCCAGGACGTTAAGAATTTCAAATGTGAATTCCTCTCCCATAGCTTCTATGGTGACAGAGTACCGCGTTGTTGTAGTGAAAACAAAGCCAAGTTGACTTGCTCCTTTCACTAAAGCTGCTTCACCTGGGGAGGAGGCCTGGTAGCTTATATTATTTCCATCTCTCTCGGGAACCACAGTGTGGCATGTGCACAACAGGGTAAGGAATTCCTTGATATAGGCTTTCGTGGGCTTAAGTTTTCTTCACCAGCAGCACTTCTCTCTGACTGATTTCCTACTGTACCGAGCCCGTTGGCTCCCAAAGGTCGATTCCTTTGCCCCAACTGCCAAGCGCTGGGGCAGCCGATGCTGCTTCAGGGAATTTGTAGGGCAGATCCTCAGGACAAGAGGTCCTGGAAGCTGTTAGGGCCTTACCTGAAAATTCCACAACTGGGGCCGGCTGGCCACGAGCAGCAGGGGGCACAGAGCAGGGGCACAGGCTCGCCAAAATTTCTTAGCAAGTCTAAGCTCGTACTGCTTGCCGTACGACAGGCCAATAATTGAGAGAGGAGTTGGGGTGAGGAAAAATGACTATATTCAGAAAGCCAGCCGATAGAGAAGATGGCAGACCCTTACCCCCAGAGAAGCATCTTACCTGATGGGATTTTTTTAAAACTATTTTTTTCACCTGTTTGTTTTTTCCATTACAATTTCCAAGTAACTTCGAATATTGGAACTTGTGAAGAAAAAGGCCTTATTGAAGTCTTGGGCAAGTCCTGCTGTAAGTGGGAGAGGTCTTTAGAGGAATTTAAGGAATGGTGTTGGAAATATCTCTAGTATGCCAAACATAAACTCTTTAGGGAAGCTGAGATTTAAGTAATTTTCCTACTTTACAGTATTACTAGTTCATTTTCGGAGTCAGGGAGGGAAAGGGAAAGCTTCTTTTTCAGTTGAAGTGAATGTTATTTCCTATGGGTTAGATTTTCAGTGAAAAGGAAAAGGTGAAAAATATGAATTTTCCCTTTGGGCATCAGCATGGACCACATAACCTAATGCTGCCTTTACCTGATACAGCATTTCTGTCTGGCAGTTCCTGCCACTTAACCTTCCTCTTGTGAATATGATTCCCCTGAGGTGGTCTAGGATTCTCGTCTAGGAATAAGGAGTATCTGGATAGCATTGTATTTGCTTTCATGTAACGGTCCAGTCACCACCGTGATTGCCCTATTTAAACCGCACATGCCCTGTTACTCTTTTGCCCCACCTAATATTTCACAGTGCCCAGTGAAAATTATACATATACTAATAATGAGATTTTTCAGGCTAATTTAAATTTCATTTTTGGGCTATTGACTGAGGATATTATTTTTAATAACAAAATTTTTAAATGGTGATAGCGTCTTTCATGGGTTCTATGGGGAAAAATCAAGAAGAGAGATACTTAATGAGGAATTTCTGTCCACATCAATGAGTTTGAAGGTTCTAAAGTATTCTGCCTGTAGTAACCAATTCATTAAATAAGTTTATCTGTATATAATGCATGGAACAATGAGATCACTGAGTGTTACGTATGGTGGTGTTATGTGTGTGTGTGTGTGTGTGTGTAAAATCTGGACCAGTGGCAGTTTTCCCTCTGCCACTTGCTGCTGTGTTCACAATGGCTACAGAGGGCACTTTCACTGTGGTAAATCAAAGCACCAGGCTTAGAATTTGCTTCTTCATTTTATTATTGTATTAGTGGCCTGTTCATAAAGACTTATTTTTGTCCAAAGCCTGATATGGATCATTTCAGGTTTCTTTTGCTGACTTAGTATGGATTGGCTGTGGAATTGACCCAAGCTTTACATTGCAGTCTACATTGTGAGAGTAAAAACTTACATGGGTATTTCCTGCATTGCTTTTTTTTTCATTTTTAGTATTTTGCAAAGTTATTGCCCAGTTTGAATGATTATAAAAACAATCACTCGAAAAACAAAGTATTGCTTTTCATCCTATGCTTATGTTTAAACTGATTTTTTTTATTAATTTATTTTTGGCCGCGTTGGGTTTTTGTTGCTGTGCATGGACTTTCTCGTTGGCGGTGAGCAGCGGTTACTCTTTTGTTGTGGTGTGCGGGCTTCTCATTGCGGTGGCTTCTCTTGTTGCAGAGTGCAGGCTCTAGGCGCGTGGGCTCAGTAGTTGTGGCTCGCAGGCTCTAGAGTGCAGGCTTAGTAGTTGTGGCACACGGGCTTAGTTGCTCTGCAGCATGTGGAATCTTCCTGGACCAGGGATTGAACCCGTGGCCCCTGCATTGGCAGGCAGATTCTTAACCACTGTGCCACCAGGGAAGTCCCTAAACTGATTTTAAAGTGTTCTAAACTTTATTGGATATACTTAATGTGTATTTACATTTACGCAGTGTGAAATGTTTGGTATTTATGATGTTTAACATAGATTGTGAAAATTTAGTGATTTTGTTTTATCAAAATGTATCTTTGCTTTTAAATAATTATTTGGAAAGAGTTGAAACCTTCATCCATTCATTCATTATTTTTTCCTTTCTTTTATTTGTTCAACACACATTTATTGAGTTTCTGTTATGGGGTATTCGTGACCCCTGCCACAACCAATGTTACATAAGTAAATAATAAACCCCAAATCTGGGGAGAGACTACTTAGGTAGAATTTGGTTAGAATCTCAAATTCTAAATTTAGCCTCTCTTGGTCATACCTCTGTCCCTGTGTTTCCTTCTGCAATAGGTTTCTTGAGAACATGCAACTTAAAGTTGTTCCTATTACGAATGTTAATGATTTTAAGTTACCAATGAAAGATTCCTAGGCCAAAAGAATAGCATGCAAGGGACAAAAATAAAGACAAATGCTTTCCAAGCAAAGATTTTGTGGTTTCACATATTTGGGACAGATCTTCATATGGTTCTGTAGAACTATACACTGTGTGTGGAGTTTATAAATACCAAAGCTGCTGTGGTTCAACTAAAAGAGCAGTAGGGAATCTGAACGTGAAGACTCACATCCCAGCCATGTCACTGGCTGGGAGCATTAGCTTACACAAGGCATACTCATTCGACACACCAATTTCCCAATCTTTATAATGGGAATAATGATTTCTGTCTTATGACGTGACTGTGAAATAATGTATTGAAAATTCCTGGTTCCTGAACACTAATTCTAATTTTTTAAAAGTTCTCTTCCCTGAATTATTTTTCTTTCCTCTGAGATTATTTTCCACTTTTATGTTTGTCTGTTTGTTTGTTTGTTTTCAGGTTGCAAGCTTTTCTCAAATGTCTGATGCTGTTTGGTGGTCCATTTATATTTAAGAATGAGATATCCGAAAAGCTGACCAACAATTGTGTATAAATAGTCAGTGCTGGTCAACTGTCAATGTTTGCTTTAGAATGAGTGGGTGGGAGACTGCTTATTACACCATGAGCCCATAAATGCCACAGTTGTTGGACTAGAGCCCTCCAAGTAATTTATTCAGCATTATAAGAGAAGAACATTTCAGTTTTTTAACAGGAAGTAAATGCTTAGCTGCTGCACATTTGGCACACGGGGATAAGTGAGAAGGTTTCAGGGAGTTAGTTGACTCTAAGGACCACGTGTTTTCCATTAATACCCACTATTCCCAGCCCCACACTCACTTCCCCCTGTAGGTCGTTACAGGGCTGTGCAGGGCATTCAGCTCCCAGGGGAGAAGTTCAGGACCCTCCAATCCTTATTCTAGGCTGTGGTTTCTGTCACTCTGCTTCACCAAAAACAAGAGAATTAAGTGAAATATGTATATTTAATGGTGAACTTGTCCTCCCACTCCCAGCCTTCTTCTCCTACATGGTTCCTAAAATGCTGACAGCCAATTCTACAGGAGGAGTTTGAAAGTCTCTGGGTAATCTTGTCAGCCCAGGTGGAAAGAGGTAATAATGCTGACATCAGTGGTTCTCCAACAGAAAGTCTAGCCAGATCACCTAATATTAAAGTTCATGATCAGCAAGCTCCATATATGTGTAAAAGCTTCTAGTCAGCTTTTTAGTTCCTTACCTTTAAACATCAGTGGGCATCTCATGAATGACCAGACATCTGATGAAGGCCTCTAACACGGAAGATAGAGAACAACCAATCAGAAAAAACTAATACCGCCTATGCAGGGAAAAAAGAAACAAAACAAATAAAATCCTATCATTTAATATTCCCAGAGAGAAAAGGTATTGCATCCATGAAACAAGGAATATTCAGGAAATAAAAAGAACCCTCGAAAAATTAAAATCATGATAGAAGAAATAGTCAATTTAATAAAGAGTTTGGGATATAAACTTAAGGTAAGTTCCTGGGAAGTAGAGAAAGATGTTGAAGAGATGGAACACAGGAGAGAAAAGAGAAATTTAGAGGACCAGTCCACTATATCCAAGCTCTGGATAAAAGGAAATCTAGAGGGGAGAATATCAGTGAAATGATGAACGGAGGTTTCCCAGGATTGAATGATGCAAGATTCCAGACTGAGCGGGTCTACCAAGTGCCTTGCACAACAGATAAAAATAGTTCCACCCCAAGGCACATCCTCATGAAAGTTCAGAATATATAGACCAAAGAAAAGATTCTGCAAGCTTTCCAAGAGAAAAAACATGTCACATACAAAGGATCAGGAATTAGAATGGCTTGGACTTCTCAAAAGCAATGCTAGAAATTAGGAGATAATGAAAAAATGCATTGAAAATTCTGAAGGAAAGTGACATCAAACTCAGAATTCTGTACTGAGGCCAGTTATGAATTTTATCTGAAGGTAAAATAAAGAGATTTTTAAGACATTCAGGGTCTGGTAACCTTTCTGAGGAATCTCCGGAAGGATATGCTCCATTAAAAGGAAGAAGTAAACCAAAAAAGAGGAAGGCATAAGATATAGTAAATAGGAGATTCAATGTGGGAGGAAGTTGAAGGGCCTTCCCAAGAAGACAGCAGTGCCCAGGCAGAAAGAGGAGCCAGTCTGTATTGACACAGGTCAGAGGCTTTAGGAGCAGCTTCAGAAAGATGAAATTGGTGGAAAATTAGATGTGAATGAGCATCTTGAGAGATGATTTAGACAGTGGTGTGAATTTGGAGTTGAACTATTAAGTTCATAGAAAGCTAAGTAAATAAAAGAACAAGACACTTTAGGGAAAAAAGTTATGTAGCAAAGGAAAAAGTAACCATAGTCTACTACATGGTTCCTCTTTGACTATCATACATAGTCACAATAATACTAATGAAGAACAGCGATTTAACCAAAGGTAAGATATAAACATATTGGAAGAATGGGAGTGTACCTGTGTTGATGGCAAGGAGATCAAAGAGCTATATCTTCATTCTCCATGAAGGAAGGAAGTAGGAAGTCACTAAACTGAAGAAGTCAACAGAAGTAGAAGCATGTTATTTAGAACACTTAAGGAAATAATAAGAGCATTGACCAAAAGAGTACAATTATTTTATTAAAAAATCTTATGAAACTGGTTGACACAATGTGTATTTATGGCTTTGATCAACATAAAAAAAACAAAAATTAAATCAAATTGTGAAATAGATGGACTTAGTCTTTGGGAGGAGATCTTCTTAATAGGATGTTTCCATGGAAATCACTTTCTAAACAAAATAATTTATTTTGTGTTTTCAGAGTATATCAAAAAGAATCAAGCCTTCTGGGTTATATACTTTGGGGTTTTTTTTGTTTTGTTTTGAAGTATAGTTGATTTACAATATTGTGTTAGTTTCAGGTGTACAGCAAAGTGCTTCTGTTATATATATGTGTGTGTCTGTGTGTATATACAGAATATATACATATATATTCTTTTTCAGATTCTTTTCCATTATAGGTTATTACAAATATTGAATATTGAATATTGTTCGCTGTGTCATACAGTAAATCCTTGTTGCTTATCTATTTTATATATAGTAGTGTCTATCTGTTAATCCCATAGTCCTGATTTATCTCCCCCCCCCATTCCCTTTCCCCTTTGGTAACCATAAGCTTGTTTTCTATGTCTGTGTGTCTGTTTTTGTTTTGTAAATAGATTCATTTGTATTATTTTTTAGATTCCACATATAAGTGATATCATAATATTTGTCTTTCTCTGACTTCACTTAGTGTGATAATCTCTAGCTCCATCCATATTGCTGCAAATGGCAATATTTCATTCTTTTTTTATGGCTGAGTAATGTTCCTATATATATATATATGTGTGTGTGTGTGTATATATATACATTACACACACACACACACACACACACCCCACATCTTCTTTATCCATTCATCTGTTGATGAACACTTAGGTTGCTTCCATATCTTGGCTATTGTAAATAGTGCTTCAGTGAACATTGGGGTACATGTATCTTTTCAGATTGGAGTTTTCATCTTTTCCAGATATATGTCCAGGAGTGGGATTGCTGGATCATATGGTAGCTCTATTTTTAGTTTTTTAAGGAACCTCCATAGTGTTTTCCATAGTGGTTACACCAATTTACATTCCCAAGAACAGTGTAGGAGGGTTCCCTCTTCTCTACACCCTCTCCAGCATTTATTTGTAGGGTTTTTGATGATAGCCGTTCTGACTGGTGATAACTCATTGTGGTTTTGATTTGCATTTCTCTAATAATTAGCAGTGTTGAGCATCTTTTCATGTGCCTGTTGGCCATCTGTATGTCTCCCTTGGAGAAATACCTATTTAGGTCTCTGCCCATTTTTTGATTGGGTTGTTCATTTTTTTTTGATATTAAATTGTATGAGCTGTGTATATTTTGGAAATTACTGGGTTATATATTTTTTTAACTTATTTATTTTTATTTATTTATTTCTGGCTGTGTTGGATCTTCGTTGCTGCATGCAGGCTCTTTCTAGCTGCAGCAAGCGGGGGTCACTCCTCGTTGCAGTGCACGTGCTCTTCACTGCGGTGGCTTCTCCTATTGTGGAGCACGGGCTCAGTAGTTGTGGCTCGTGGGTCTAGAGCGCAGGCTCAGTAGTTATGGTACACGGGCTTAGTTGTTCCGCAGCACGTGGGATCTTCCCGGACTAGCACTCGAACCCGTGTCCCCCGCATTGGCAGGCAGACTCCCAACCACTGCGCCACCAGGGAAGTCCCATGATCATATGATTTTTATCCTTCATTTTGTTAATGTGGTGTATCACATGGACTGATTTGTGGATGTTGAATCATCCACACATCCCTAGAATAAATCCCACTTGATCGTAGTGTATGATCCTTTTAATGTATTGTTGAATTTGGTTTGTTAATATTTTGTTGAGGATTTTTGCATCTGTGTTCATCAGGGACATTGGCCTATAATTTTCTTTTCTTGTGACATCCTTGATTGGTTTTGGTATCAGGATAATGCTGGCCTTGTAAAATGAGTTTGGAAGAGTTCCTTCCTCTTCTGTTTTTTAAGAGTTTGAGAAGGATTGGTATTAATTCTTTGAATGCTTGGTAGAATTCACCAGTGAAGCCATCTGGTCCTGGACTTTTGTTTGTTGGGAGAGTTTTGATTACTGATTCAGTCTCCTTACTAGTAATCCATCTGTTCAGATTTTCTTTTTCATCATAATTCAGTTTTTGTAGGCTGTATGTTTCTACAAATTTATCCATTTCTTCTAGGTTGCTCTATTTTTTGGCATGTAATTTTTCATAGTAGTCTCTTATGATTCTTTTTATTTCTGTGGTATCAGTGGTATTATCTCCTCTTTCATTTCTGATTTTATTTATTTGAGTCCTCTCTCTTGTTTTCTTGGTGAGTCTAGCTATAGGTTTGTCAGTTTTCTTTATCTTTTCAAAGAATCAACTCTTAGGTGTATTGATCTTTTCTACTGTCTTTTTAGTCTCCAATTTATTTCTCCTCTAATCTTTATCTCTTTCCTTTTATTAACTTTGGACTTTGTTTGTTCCTCTTTATCTAGTTCCTTGAGGTGTAGGTTGTTTATTTGAGACTTTTCTTGTTTCTTGAAGTAGACATTTATTGCTGTGAACATCCCTCATAGAATTGCTTTTACGGCATCCCATGGATTTTGGTGTGTTACATGTCCATTTTCATTTACTCCAGGTATTTTTTTATTTCTCTTTTGATTTTTTTCTTTGGCCCATGTGGTTTTCAGTAGCATGTTGTTTAATCTCCACATATTTGTGAATTTTTTCAGTTTTCATGTAATCAATTTCTGTTTTCATATTATTGTGGTCAGAAAAGATGCTTGATGTGATTTCAACCCTCTTAAATTTATTAAGACTGATTTTATCACCTAACATATGGCCTCTTTAAATGTATCTGAAATCACAATAAATGTATTATTTCTATGTATCATATTGATGAAGTTTTCATTACCTCCCTGTTCCCATGCTTTTTTTCCTCTCTGATGCTTTGGAAGCTATGGACTGAATTTCTGTTCTTTTAAGTGATTGTACTTAACTCTTTTTTTTTTAAGGCCAGCAAAAATACTTTATATTGTAACAATAAAACTTGAAACCGAATGTATCAAGGAAACATTAGGGAGTTGGTGATAATTACAAAAAAAAAAAAAACTCTATATAAGGTGGCATTGTGGTAGGGGGTTGGTGAAGGAAAGGATGGAAACAAATAGCAATGGAGAGCTCAGCATCAAAACAGGAACTGCTGAAACTGTTAGGATGGCCAGCACTGGTTTTTCTTTAGAGAGCACTCTTTAGAGAATGAGCATTTTCTAGAACTTAAAAAATAGTACCTTCAATTTAAGCTTTCAGTCAAGCTCTTGGAATTTAGGTAATTATTTAGCATTGAAGATGCTAGACGATGTTAAATGTGTAAGTCCAGTATAAGCCATAAAATGGGAGAATGTCAGGCAACCAGAAAGACTTCAATTGCCCCGTCTTTCCTAAAGAGAACTAGTGGTTTTTCCAACATAATCATGAAACTGCCTACTTTGAAAGCCTGAGGTGGTGTAGGGATACGTTGGGATAGGGTGTGATGGAATCACATTTTGGGTAGATATATTAATACAACTGAAGGAAATCTTTCACCTTGGAGAATAATTTAGCCCTCAACAACTCCTTAGTCTGCCATGGCTTTGCAACAGCAGCAGACTTTTAATTTGTAATATATATAACTGTGTTTTCATAAAAAGAAAAAATATAAGTATAAATATGTTTTAAAGGCTAGACCCAAAATGGCACGATGTCACTTGCACTGCATTCTATGTGTTAAGGCAGGTCACAAAGCCATCACAGAGTCAAGAGAAGGGACAGGAGACCTCACCTTTCAGTGAGAGAAGTGACATGTACTTACAGGCAGGAAAGGAATTGATGGTGGCCATTTTAGGTGGCTGTCTAACCCTAATCAGTCACTTTAATTCACTCAGACTCTTCCATTCCAACTTGTGTCCTTGCTTCCTCACATTACAGCTGAACTCACAAAAGTCACTAATGACCTCTTAACTAGCATATATTTACATATATTATTTAATTACACTACATTTCATTTACCTGTATCTTTCAATATGTCATTTACATATTTTTAAAAACTTTTTATTAAAGTTTTCAAACATATAAAAGTGAGCAGAATATTATAATGGATCCCAGGTACACATCACCCAGCTTTTTTTTTTTTTTTTTTTTTTTTTGCAGTACGCGGGCCTCTCACTGCTGTGGCCTCTCCCGTTGCGGAGCACAAGCTCCAGACGCGCAGGCTCAGTGGCCATGGCTCACGGGCCCAGCCGCTCCACGGCATGTGGGATCCTCCCGGACCGGGGCACGAACCCGTGTCCCCTGCATCAGCAGGCGGACTCCCAACCACTGCGCCACCAGGGAAGCCCCACCCAGCTTTAATGGTTATTAAATCGGGACCAATCCTGTTTCACTTATACCCTGACCTACTTCTCCTCTCCTATGTTATGTTGAAGCAAAGCCTCAATATTATTATTTAACCCATCTATGTATATTTTTAATGAATATATGGTATCTCTTTAAATATTTAGACAATCCCGTTTTGGGACATTCATGGCTTTTATTTTTATCATTCAAATTATAACACCACAACTGCCACCACGTATTTCTTTTTTTTTTTTTTTTTTTTTGCGGTACGCGGGCCTCTCACTGTCGTGGCCTCTCCCGCTGCGGAGCACAGGCTCCGGACGCGCAGGCTCAGCGGCCATGGCTCACAGGCCCAGCCGCTCCACGGCATGTGGGATCTTCCCACACTGGGGCACGAACCCATGTCCCCTGCATCGGCAGGCGGACTCTCAACCACTGCGCCACCAGGGAAGCCCCCTACCACGTATTTCTAATTAATGAAACACCAACAGCTCTTTCACATCACTTTTACATTTTTTTTGTTTTTTATCCTCATAACTTCCTGTCAGGTAGGTAGAATAGGTTATATTATCCCTATTTTAACAGGGAATTGAGAAGAATTTTAGAGCCCAATGCCAAATTGTTGGTAAATAGTAGACTTAGAACTAGAACCCAGTGTCTTAAATCTATAGTTAGTTCATTTTCAACTAAACCTTGCTAACTTAAAGTTATTCATAAAAGTAATACATGTGGTAGAAATACACAGCTTTAAATTTTTCTGTATAAATATTCATTGAACACCCATTAAGTATTAGATACTATGCTGGACACTTTCCTGTTTAATCATCACATAAATAGTATGAGATAAGTGTTATCTCACTTTACAGGTAAGGAATGCAGACTCAGGAAGGTAAATGTCTTACCCATCATTACACAGCTTATAAGTAGTGAAATCTGGATTCTGATTTAGGCCTTCCTGCCTCCAAGTTCAGTGCTCTTTCCACTTTTCCCTATATTAATATTTCAAGGACTACCCCTTTTAAATTAAAAAAGCAAAAATACTTTTTGGACATATGCTTTTAATTAACTCACTGTATTCAAAGGCATGTCCATATAATTTTCACGTCCAGCAAATTCAGTTTATTTGTAACCTTATATACCAAGTCCTGTGAAATGCTGTGTGTGTGTAATGCTTTTTATAATGGAAAAATCATTTTTTGTAAGGTTATTTCTTGCTGGCAAACTTTTAGAATTTTACTGAGTGAATGGTATGTGCAAAGATATGGTGTTACGGAGGATATAAAGGGTACTCACACATGAAATATGTCTTCAAGCAACTTACAGTATAGTTGTGAAAATAGTACAAGGTAGAAAGTAAATGCCATAGGAACAGAAAAAAGTTATTTGAAATAATGCTGCTATCCTTCATACAGGCATAGTGCTTTACAGATGTCATTTCATTCAATAATTTATAATATATTGAATACCTATTATGTATAAAGAGCTGTATTAGGGTGTGTAACAGTGAGGCAGACAGACAAGGCTTCTGCCCTCACTGTTATCACTAAAAATCAAACACTTCAGAAAGAGAAATCTGACAAGATATTTGTATAGTCCTTGTCTTAGTCCATTCAGGCTGCTATAACAAAATGTCACAAACTGTGTGCTCATAAACAACGGAAATTTATTTCTCACAGTTCTGGAGGCTGGAAATCTGAGATCAGGGCACCAGCAACATTGGGTGAGGGTACTTTCCTGGGTTGCAGACTTATCATTATATCCTCACTCGGCAGAAGGACTCAGGGAGCTCTGTGGGATCTAGGGCACTAGTCTCATTTGTGAGGGCCCCGCTCTCATGACCTAGTGACCTTCCAAAGGTCCCACCTTTTAACACCATCATTTTGAGTGTTAGAATTTCAACATGTGAAACTGGGGGGACACAAACAGAAAAGTCTAAAGAATAAAATTTCATATAAATACCATATTTTTTTAAAATTGAAGTATAGTTGATTTACAATGTTGTGCTAATTTCAGGTGTTACAGCAAAGTGATTCATATATATATATATATATATATATATATATATATGCACACACACACACACACACACACACACACACACACACACACATATATATATATTCTTTTTCAGATTCTTTTCCACTATAGGTTATTACAAGATATTGAATATAGTTCCCTGTGCTATCCAGTGGGTCCTTGTTTTTTTTATCTGTTTTATACATAGTAGTGTGCATCTGTTAAACTCCTAATTCTAAATACCATCTTAATCAGATATGGGTGAGACTCAAGGTATGCTTCATTCTAAGAAAATTCCCCCTAGCCGTGATCCTGTGAAATCAAACAAATTATGTGCCTCCAAAATACAATGATGGGACAGGTATAGAACAGACATTTCATTCCAAAAGGGAGAAATAGGAGAGAAAGAAGGGTAACAGATTCCAAGCAAGTCCAAAACCCCAGAAGACAAACAACATTAAATCTTAAAACTTGAGAACAATCTTCTTTAATTAGATGTTCTGCTCTGTGGGGCAGAGGTCTTACCTTCCAGACCCACCTGAGGCATGGTGTGGGGGTGGTCTCACCCTCTGGACATACTGGGATATGCTCACCTCCCATGGCTTTATTGGGTGTAGCCACACAGCATCTCTCATGGGTTGCAATTGCATGCTGGTGGTTCTACCAGTCTGGGGCCCCAAGGGTGGCCTGATGGCTTCACTGGCACTGCCCTAGTAGTGGCTTCCTTCAGCGACCTTGCCCTCAAGTGACCCTCTGCTTGGGTTGTGGACCCATGGCTCCAGGTTGCTTCATCTTTCTAAATCTAGGTGGAGGTAGCCATGCCCCCGTGGCTCTGCTGGGCAGGATAGAGCCCCCATAGCTTTGGGCAGTACCACTTTGATTTAGGCAGAGGTCGGTCATCTGGCCTGTTGAAACCCAGGCAATAACCCCACCCATCTACCACTTTTTGAAACTGAGGAGGCAGCCCTAATGATCTCTCTCTCTCTTTTTTTAAAAAAATTTTTATTGGAGTATAGTTGATTTATAATGCTGTGTTAGTTTCTGCTGTACAGCAAAGTGAATCAGTTATATATATACATATATCCACTCTTTTTTAGATTCTTTTCCCATATAGGTCATTACAGAGTACTGAGTAGGTTCCCTGTGCTATACAATAGGTCCTTATTAATTATCTGTTTTATATATAGTAGTGTGTATATGTCAATCCCAATCTCCCAGTTTATCCCTCTCCCCCTTCCTCCCCGGTAACCATAAGTTTGTTTTCTACATCTGTGACTCTTTATACTTTGTAAATTAGTTCATTTGTACCTTTTTTTAGATTCCACATATAAGCAATATCATATGATATTTGTCTTTCTCTGACTTACTTCACTTAGTATGATAATCTCTAGGTCCATCCATGTTGCTGCAAATGGCATTATTTCATTCTTTTTATGGCTGGGTAATATTCCATTGTATGTACCACATCTTCTTTATCCATTCCTCGGTTGATGGACACTTAGGTTGCTTCCATGTATTTCTTGGCTATTGTAAACAGTGCTGCAATGAACATTGGGGTGCACGTATCCTTTTGGATTATGGTGTTTCTCCAGATGTATGCCCAATAGTGGGATTGCTGGATCATATGGTAGTTCTATTTTTAGTTTTTTAAGGAACCTCCATACTCTTCTCCATAGTGGTTATATCAATTTACATTCCTACCAACAGTGCAAGAGGGTTCCCTTTTCT
Source organism: Mesoplodon bidens (assembly GCF_964165515.1). NCBI lineage: Eukaryota > Metazoa > Chordata > Mammalia > Artiodactyla > Ziphiidae > Mesoplodon > Mesoplodon bidens. The sequence continues at coordinate 53,834,490 of NC_138170.1, read as the reverse complement.
CCACACCCTCTCCAGCATTTATTGTTTGTAGACTTTATGATGGTTGCCGTTCTGACCTGTGTGAGGTGATACCTCATTGTAGTTTTGATTTGCATTTCTCTGATGATAAGTGATGTTGAGCATCTTTTCATGTGCTTTTTGGCCATCTGTATGTCTTCTTTGGAGAAATGTCTATTTAGATCTTCTGCCCATTTTTTGATTGTGGTGTTCATTTTTTGACATAGAGCTGCATGAGCTGTTTGTATATTTTGGAGATTAATTCCTTGTCAGTTGCTTCCTTTGCAAATATTTTTTCCCATTCTGTGGGTTGTCTTTTCATTTTGTTTATGGTTTCCTTTGCTGTGCAGAAGCTTTTAAGTTTACTTAGGTCCCATTTGTTTATTTTATTTTTTGAATTTATTTTATTTATTTTTGACTGTGTTGGGTCTTCGTTGCTTTGTGCGAGCTTCTCTAGTTGCAGCGAGTGGGGGCTACTCTTTGTTGTGGTGTGCGGGCTTCTCACTGCAGTGGCTTCTCTTGTTGCAGAGCATGGGCTCTAAGTGTGCAGGCTTCAGTAGTTGTGGTGCACGGGCTCAGTAGTTGTGGCTCACGGGCTCTAGAGCACAGGCTCAGTAGTTGTGGCACACAGACTTAGTTGCTCCGCAGCATGTGGGATCTTCCTGGACCAGGGCTTGAAACTGTGTCCCCTCCATTGGCAGGTGGGTTCTTAACCACTGAGCCACCAGGGAAGCCCCTATTTTTTTTTTATTTTCATTACTGTAGGAGGTGGATCAAAAAAGATATTTCTGCTATTAATGTCAAAAAGTGTTCTGCCTGTGTTTTCCTCTAAGAGTTTTATAGTGTCTGGCCTTATATTTAGGTCTTTGATCCATTTTGAGTTTCCTTTTTCTTTTTAAATAATTAATTAATTTATTTATTTTTGGCTGCTTTGGGTCTTCATTGCTGCACTTGGGCTTTCTCTAGTTGCGGAGAGAGGGGGCTACTCTTTGTTGCGGTGTGTGGGCTTCTCATTGCGGTGGCTTCTCTTGTTGCAGAGCACAGGCTCTAGGCATGTGGGCTTCAGTTGTTTTGGCATGCGGGCTCAGTAGTTGTGGCTCGCAGGCTCTAGAGTGCAGGGTCAGTAGTTGTGGCTCATTGAGTTTACTTTTGTGTATGGTGTTAGAGAGTGTTCTAATTTCATTTTTTACATGTAGCTGTCCAGTTTTCCCAGCACCACTTGTTGAAGAGACTGTTTTTTTCTCCATTGTACACTGTTGCTTCCTTTGTCAGAGATTAATTGACCATAGTTGCGTGAGTTCATTTCTGGGCTTTCTGTCCTGTCCCATTGATCTGTGTGTCTGTTTTTGTGCCAGTACCATACTGTTTTGATTACTGTAGCCTTGTAGTGTAGTCTGAAGTCAGGGAGTGTGATTCCTTCAGCTCTGTTTTTCTTTCTCAGGATTGCTTTGGCTATTCAGGGTTTTTTTGTGTTTCTATATAAATTTTAGAATTTTTTGTTCTAGTTTTGTGAAAAATGCTGTTGGTAATTTGATAGGGATTACATTGAATCTGTAGATTGCTTTGGGTAGTATGGTTATTTTGACAATATTGATTCTTCTAATCCAAGAACATGGTATATCCTTCCATCTGTTTGTGTCATCTCTGATTTCTTTCATCAGCATCTTATAGTTTTCAGAGTAGAGTTCTTTTGTCTCCTTAGGTAGGTTTATTCCTAGGTATTTTATTCTTTATGATGTGATTTTCCTTGATTTCTCTTTCTGATCATTCATTGTTAGTGTTTACAAATGCAAGAGATTTCTGTGTATTAATTTTATATCCTGCAACTTTACCGAATTCATTGATGAGCTCTAGTAGTTTTCTGGTAGCATCTTTAGGATTTTCTATGTATAGTATCGTGTCATCTGCAAACAGTGAAAGTTTTACTTCTTCTTTTCCAATTTGGATTCCTTTTATTTGTTTTTCTTTTCTGATTGTCATGGCTAGGACTTCCAAAGCTATGTTGAATAAAAGTAGTGACAATGGACATCCTTGCCTTGTTCCTGATCTTAGAGGGAATGCTTTCAGCTTTTCACCATTGAGAACAATGTTAGCTGTGGAGCCTTGATGATCTCTGAATTACGTTTATGGTCCTTCTTTCCTTGTCTTGAAGAATAGCACATGTTCACAGCCGTATAGTCCTGTCCTGTAAAATCTAAGTCCAACAGCCTTCCTCATTCCTTCTTCTTCAGTTCAAACGGACTGTTTTCCTGCTGGGGTGGCTGATTCAGTCTGTGGTTCAAACCCATACTAATCTCTTAATCACAAGGTGGCTTGGCTACACCCTGTTCTCTCTGGAACAGGCTTTCTCATTTCTTTCAATATGGATAGGCCAAAAAATTTCCATTTCTGCATCCTCTTTGGTTAACAATTCCATCTCTAAGTCGTTCTCTCTTTTCACATTTTACTATAAGCATTCAAAAAGAACCAGGCCACTCCTTAAACACTTGGCTTAGAAATTTCCTCAGCTATATATCCAATTTCATCACTCACAAGTTCTCCTTTCCACAAAACACTAGGACATGAACACAGTTCAGCAAAGCTCTTTACCACGTTATAACAAGGATCGCTTTTCCTCCAGTTTCCAATAACATGTTCCTCATGTCCGTCTGAGACCTTAACAGAAGAGCCTTTACCATCCGTCATTTCTACCAACATTCTGTTCACAATCCTTAGGTATACTCTCCAAGAAGATTGAGGCTTTCTCTATAGCTTTCCTGTTCTATTTCTGAGCTCTCACCAGAATTGCTTTTAATGGTTCGTTCATGGCAACATAGGTTTTTTCTACTATGCACCTTAGAATTCTTCCAGTCTCTATCTGTTACCCAGTTCCAAAGTTGCTTCCACATTTTTAGATATTTGTTACAGAGGCACTGCACTCTCGGTACCAATTTTCTGTCTTAGTCTGTTTGGGTTGCTATAACAAAATACAACAGACTCTGTAGTTTGCAAACAATAGAAATCTATTTCGCCCAGTTCTGAAGGCTGGAAGTCTGATACCAGGATTCCAGCAAGATCAGGTTAGGGCCCTCTTCTGAGTTGCAGACTTCTTGTACTTTCACCTGGCAGAAGGGGCTAGGAGCTCTGTGCGATCTCTATTATAAAAGCCCTAATCCCATTCATGAGCGGTCCACCCTCAGGATTTAATCACCATTACATTGGGCACTCTGATTCCAACATGTGAATTTTGGGGGGACACAAACATTCAGATCAGAGTGGTCCTCTTGAGAAACTATTAAATCTTTCTAAAAATTATTATTATTAAAACTTTGTCTTTTTAGAGAAACTTAGGGTTCACAGAAAAATTGGGTGGAAGATACAAATTTCTTATATAATCCCTGCCCCCACACATGTGTAGCCTTCCCTATTATTAGCATCCCCCACCAGAATGGTACATGTTACAAATTGTTGACCCTACATAGACACATCATTGTCACCCCAAGTTCATAGTTTCACTCTTGCTGTTGTACATTGCATGGGCTTGGACAATGTATAATGACATGTATCCATCATTATGGTATCATACAGAGCATTTCCACAGCCCTAAAAAGCTTCTGTGCTCTTTTTATTCATCCCTCCCCCACCCCAATCCCTGGCAACCACTGATCTCTTTATTGTCTCCATCGTTTTCCAGAATGTTACATAGTTGGAATCATACCTTATGTAGCCTTTTCAGATTGGTTTCTTTCACTTAATAATATGTATTTAAGTTTCCCCCATGCCTTTTCATCGCTTAATAGCTTATTTCCTTTTAGCCCTAAATAATATTTCATTGTCTGGATATACCACAGTTTATCCAGTCATCTACTGAAGGAAGTCCATCTTGGTGGCTTCCAAGTTTTGGCAGTTATGAATAAAACTGCTATAAATATCTGTGTGCAAGTTTTTTTTTAAGATATTTTTAAAATTAATTAATTATTTATTTTTGGCTGCATTGGGTCTCCATTGCTGCACGCGGGCTTTCTCTAGTTGAGGCAAATGGGAACTACTCTTCATTGTGGTGCGCGGGCTTCTCATTGCGGTGGCTTCTCTTGTTGTGGAGCACAGGCTCTAGGTGCATGGGCTTCAGTAGTTGTGGCACATGGGCTCAGTATTTGTGGCTCGTGGGCTCTAGAGAACAGGCTCAGTAGTTGTGGCACATGGGCTTAGTTGCTCCGTGGCATGTGGGATATTACTGGACCAGGGGTCGAACCCGTGTCCCCTGCATTGGCAGGCGGATTCTTAACCACTGCACCACCAGGGATGTCCCTGTGTGCAAGTTTTTATGTGAACATAAGTTTTCAACTCCTTTGTGTAAATACCAAGGAGCACACTTGCTGGATAGTATGATAAGAGTATGTTTAATTTTATAAGAAACCATAAAAATGTCTTCCAAAGTGGCTATACCCATGAGCAATGAATGAGAGTTCCTGTTGCTCCACATTCTTCCTAGCATTTGGTGTTGTCAATGTTCTGGATTTTGGCCATTCTAATAGGTATGTCAGTCTTTTTTTTTTACTAGCAAAATTTTACAGAGCAGCAATATGTTTGTGAATTTTCCTGTTTTTCCTGGCAATCTCAAAAATATTCAAAATTGAGGCTAAGGCTGCACAAGTGCAAAAGTTCCCCTGAAAACACAATGTAGTTGCATTGCAGAGGTTATGATTGTTAGCTTATTGTCAGTAGTGAAAGAATGTGGTGTTGGCATGTGCATGCCAGTTAGTTTTTTGGATAAGGAATATCCTAGACAGGAGACACCATGCTTGTCCAACTGGTTGACATAATGCTGCAGTCTGTAACAATGACTCAATAAAATGCTTTTAGACAACAATACTTGCTTATTAAACATTTGAAATATCTTCACAAAAATTAAAGGTGACATATGTCCAGAGAATGCACTTGGGAGGTATCTATTTTCGTATCCAAATATTTGAAACCTCTTCCAGAATATAGATCCCTGCAGTAAACTTCCTTTTAAAAAATGCTGCCATGTGGACAGGAAGTTAAATTGCCATATATGGTGATAATGGAATGTTTTACATTTTTATTATCCAATAGAAATATAAAGTAAGACACATATGTAATTTAAAAATTTCTTAAATAAATAAAAGAAAGCTAAAAAGAAATCTTCCATTAAATAAAAGAAAGATAAAAAAAAAATCTTCCATAGGGAATTCCCTGGCAGTCCAATGTTTAGGACTTGGAACTTACACTGCCGGGCCTGTGTTCAATCCCTGGTCAAGGAACTAAGATCCCACAAGCTGCGCGGCACAGCCAAAATAAATAAATAAATAAAAGAATGCTAAAAATATCTAACAACATTAATAAACTGTAAAATAAACAGGTGACATTAATTTTAATGTTATATTTTATTTAATGCAACATATCCAAAATATTATCATTTCATTGTTGAGTCAGTATGAACAATTACTGAGATTTTTATACTTTTTGTACTAGGTTTTCAAATAATATTATTGAATGGAGTGTGTGTTTTATACTTATGCTACATGTCAATTTGGACTAGCCACATTTCAAGCACTCCTGGACAACACAGTCCTATTATTTCCCAGCCCTCTGTCATTTTCTGAACCATTTGAAGGCAAGAAAATCAGTGTGTCATTGAAATAATGTCCAAATGCCCTGAGCTGGCACACACCATCCATCATTACTATTATCTTTTCAGGAGTCAGTCCATTAAAAGTAATAGCCGTATCTGAACAGCAGGCTTCTGCTACTTGCTGAGGGTTACTAGACATTGTCTCTTGAATAAGACATGCAGTAGTTTTATATTTATAAATAGAGTTCTTCCTTCGGAATCCTCTGCATTTTCTGCAAGAACTCCTGCATATTTCAGGCAGACTGCCAGTTGCATATCTTCAGATAACTTCCAAATCACACTTTGATCTGCACACTTTTCAGACTTATTCAGAAGTCTGTTAAGTCTTTTCATAGCTCTATACTTAAAAAACAATTCCTTCTTCCATAGTCACATATTCAAGGTCACCAGATGTTATAGTGTGGCCCAGATAGAAAGGTTTTGATGCATCTCTAGTAAACAGAAGATACTTTATTTTCAATGACAGTAAATGTAGTGGGATGTAGAGGAAAGAACCAGTTGTAGTTGTTGCCGTGCTTCCCAAAAACATATTTGTACCTTTTCCTCATCTGTGTCCACATGTCATTTTTTATCTTAAACAAACCATCATTTTTAGTACTGTAGCGCTCTGTTTTGTCACAGCGTTTGGTCTAAGTCTCTTTCAGTACAGCCCAATAATACTCATCATTAGGTTCTACAAGGATGGTAGAGTAAATACAGATACTTTTTCTGAGCTCCATGCGTTCCACTTCTGAAATGTTTAAGAAATCTTTTGTGTTAGGTGGGTGAAGGTGATGGTGCTCATGGTCTTGAGTTGTACTTGTGTCGAATGGTAATTGACCCAAACATAGTTATCAAAACAGAGCAAATTCTCCCAACCAGTGTACCCTTAAAAAATGATACAGTACAATCATAACAGAAACCATCTTTCAGGCATTGAGAACAGCGCACACCTCAGTTGGGGTCCCTGTCACCCAGGCGGTCCAGAGAGGACAGCTCCCTGCTGGGCCGTTGTACCTGCAGGAGGCCGCTTCTCTGTGGTTTTCGAGAAGGGGGCAGGTCTGGAGTGTCGGCTATGGGGTGGTACCCAGGGTGCTGTGAGTTTGAGATGCTCTGGAAGTTCAGGGCGTCTGGGAATATCAGCCAACAATAAAATTGATAATGAACACAGACTGAGCCACAGACAGCTCTAGTGTTGACCAGACTTCAATACTCAGCAAAAAATTTAGTTTTACATGCTGTTTGTGTATGATGTTAACTTGCATTGGGTCCGATTTAAGACTTTTGTTTATTTTACTTATAATATTTATTTTACTATTTCACTTTAACTCTCCAAACTTTTTTTTATTTTCCACCCTCTAAAATCTCCAAACTTTCTCTTCTCCACAGACCTTTTAAAAAATACCCAGATATTTTCCCATTCTCTGTGCTGTATGCTTTTGTGGACATGTGTTTTTAATCAGAGTATCTTCTATACTCTTTCCATCATGATCTGTAAGAATTAAAACTCCTTAGTTGTGACTTAAACATACCACCTATGGAGCTTATGAGAATATACCACTTTCTGATATCACTGGGACTTTTTTTCCTATATTAAGCCTGTGTCAATGTATCTTTTCTTTTGTTTTTTTTGTTTGTTTGTTTTTTGCGGTACGCCGGCCTCTCACTGTCGTGGCCTCTCCCGTTGCGGAGCACAGGCTCCGGACGCACAGCCTCATTGGCCATGGCTCACAGGCCCACCCACTCCGCAGCATGTGGGATCTTCCCAGACTGGGGCACAAACCCGTGTCCCCTGCATCAGCAGGTGGACTCTCAACCACTGCGCCACCAGGGGAGCCCTTTTCTTTGTCTTAAAATTTTTTATTATTTATTTTTTATTGAAGTATAGTTGATTTACAATGTTGTGTTAGTTTCAGGTGTACAGCAAAGTGATTCCATATATATATATATTCATATATATATATATATATATATATATATATATATATATATATTCTTTTTCAGATTCTTTTCCCATATAGTTTATTACAAAATATCGAGTGTAGTTCCCTGTGCTATACAGTAGGTCCTTGTTGTTTATTTTATATATAGGAATGTTTATATGTTACTCCCAAATTCCTAATTTATCCCTCCCCTGCTCATTGGGAATTTTTTTTAACATCTTTATTGGAGTATAATTACTTTACAATGGTGTGTTAGTTTCTGCTTTATGACAAAGTGAATCAGCTATACATATACATATATCCCCATATCTCTTCCCTCTTGCATCTCCCTCCCTCCCTCCCACCCTCCCTGTCCCACCCTTCTAGGTGGTCACAAAGCACGGAGCTGATCTCCCTGTGCTATGCGGCTGCTTCCCACTAGCTATCTATTTTACATTTGGTAGTGTATATATGTCCATGCCACTCTCGCACTTTGTCCCAGCTTACCCTTCCCCCTTCCCGTGTCCTCAAGTCCATTCTCTAGTAGGTCTGCATCTTTATTCCCATGCTGCCCCTAGGTTTTTCATGACCTTTCTTTTTTTTTTAGATTCCATATATATGTGTTAACATACGGTATTTGTTTTTCTCTTTCTGACTTACTTTACTCTGTATGACAGACTCTAGGTCTATCCACTTCACTACAGATAACTCAATTTCGTTTCTTTTTATGGCTGAGTAATATTCTATTGTATATATGTGTCACATCTTCTTTATCCATTCATCTGTTGATGGGCACTTAGGTTGCTTCCATGTCCTGGCTATTGTAAACAGAGCTGCAATGAACATTGTGGTACATGACTCTTTTTGAATTATGGTTTTCTCAGGTTATATGCCCATTAGTGGGATTGTTGGGTCGTATGGTAGTTGTATTTTTAGTTTTGTAAGGAACCTCCATACTGTTCTCCATAGTGGCTGTATCAATTTACATTCCCACCAACAGTGCAAGAGGATTCCATTTGTTCCACACCCTCTCCAGAATTTATTGTTTGTAGATTTTTTGATGATGGCCATTCTGACTGGTGTGAGATGATATCTCATTGTAGTTTTGATTTGCATTTCTCTAATGATTAATGATGTTGGACATTCTTTCATGTGTTTTTTGGCAATCTGTATATCTTCTTTGGAGAAATGTCTATTTTTGATCAACAGGTCAAATATGACATTTGAGATCTTACTATTCTCTTAGATTTAATTTATTGTTCTTAATATGTGTTAACCAGTGATTTCTAACATATAGTCCAATGAAGAAAATTCTATTGATGAATACTCATGTAGTATATATTACATTGTATTAGAAGTATCAAACCTTTGGTATTTTGTTTGATCCATTTTTAAATATGCCCTGAAAGAGCTTTTAATGTGCTAAATTGTATGCAATTCATATTTACTGAAGTACTTTAAATGTTCTTAAAGAATTCCAAAAGGGAAATATGAATTTTTCTATTTTTTATATCTTTTCTCACTTTTCAGATGCAGCAGCTTGAGAGACAAGTTATTGATGCTGAACGTCAAGCAGAAAAAGCTTTCCAACAGGTAGGGTATAGTTTTAGTTAAAAAATTGTTTTCTGGGCTTCCCTGGTGGCACAGTGGTTGAGAGTCCGCCAGCCGATGCAGGGGACACGGGTTCGTGCCCCGGTCCGGGAGGATCCCACGTGCCGCGGAGCGGCTGGGCCCGTGAGCCATGGCCGCTGGGCCTGCGCGTCCGGAGCCTGTGCTCCGCAGCGGGAGAGGCCACGACAGTGAGAGGCCTGTGTACCGCAAAATAAATAAATAAATAAATAGAATTGTTTTCTGCCTCTACCAATATAAACATTGTTTTGCCCAAAACAATCCTGAAAATAGTCTTCAGCTGTCCTCCTCATTGTATCATTTTTACTGTTCATGAGCTGGTTCCATAGAGAAAATGGAGAATTTAACTTTGTTTTGCCCCTTAATAAATTTTCAAAAGGACAAAAATGCTTCTATTCAGAAGTTTTATCTTACTTATGAAAAAAATCAAATATGACTTTTATGGTTATGCCTAACCATAATGACATTTTATGTATAAATATGTTCATGGCAGCTTTATTTATAGTAATAAAGAGTTGGAAATAATATGAATGCCATTTTATAGGAGAATGAATTAGAGAACTGTATGTATTCCATGAAATATTAAACAACCATTAAAAATAACTATTACAAAGAATATATACAAATATGGAAAAATGCTTAGTTATATTAGGAAAAATATATATAGATTTTTATATTTAACATGTTAATAGATATGGGGGGAAAAAGTCAAACCTAAGAGTTTAAAAAAAAAGCTGTTAGGAAACATCCTGAAATTTGTGTTTGTGGAATTATGGATGATTGGTTTTTTTCTTCTGTGTATTCATACTTTCTAGTTTTTGATTTTGGTACTACTTTTACTTTAAAAAAATAATCTTTTGATAAATCAACCCTTTCTGGGCCTTGCCAACAGTAAAATGAGTGGTTTGGATGAGCCCACCAGCCTTAAAGTTTGTCTAAGGAGCCTAAATTGATCATTTCACATTTTATGAAAAGATCTCTGTCAGATTCAGTCAAGTCAAGAATTTCAGAAGTCTTAAATACAAAATTATTTCTTTCAAGGAGTGTATATTCAATTTCTTATACTTGCTCTAAGTTTGTCATATTTCTTCCTTCAGTTTGAGTATTACCAAATCTTGTTTTCACCTAAAAGATTTAATTTTACTCAGTAGATTGTTTTAGTGGCTTGACTAAGTTAACCCAATTTAACCTAATCCTTAATTTTTTAAAATTAATTATACTTGAAGATAAAATCTTAAAACTTTATTATGCAAAATTTCAACCACTACAGGAGTAGAGAACATAGTATAATGAAGCCCTGTCATCACCTTCAGCAGTTAGTTGATGCACAGCTAGTATATACCTCCACCCACTTCTTCCCTACCCCCACACCAGGTTATTTTGAAACAAGTCCCAGGTATTATATCATTCCACCCAAGAGTATTTCAGCAACTCATCTAAAAATAAAGACTTAAAAATCATAGCTACAGTACCATCACCCCACCGAAAAATTACCAATAATTTTTTAAAACCTCAAATGTAGATTTCGATACAAGTACTAGTAGTAATGGTAAGGATGTATGATTTGCTTGTTTTTTTGTATTTTATATTCTTTAGTTGATGGGACCAAATAGTAATTACTCTACATATATCTATAAAAAGCCAATAATTAACAGTAAAGTCATTAAAGGTCACTTACATTCTAAAAGAAAGACTTATGTTTATATCACTCTCTGTCACTCTATACCAAATGTCTTTTTCTGTGGTGGGCCGTATATGTGCGTCCCTGTTCAGCCTTCAGCCTTTTGCAGCATACGTTTGTCATTTTGTCGACCTCTCTGACTTTCATGTCTCCTTCCCTTTCTTTCCCTTTCTGACTTTGGCCTTTCCTGGTGACATCTTTCTTTATCTCTGTACCCGTGGCTGTCTCCATACGTTTCTCTGTCTATTCTTTCCTAGCTTTCTTTTCCCTTCCCTTCCCTTTTTCTCCTTTAACTGCTCATATTATAGGGGAAAAAAAAGAAGGAAATTGAAGATGGTTTCGTTTTGCCTTAAGTTAAAAGTCTAAATTCATATATGCAGCAAATTTATTTAGCTCTGAAAATTAAACTAAATGAAGAATTTTTTAATTTTTGATTTTCATTTTTTTTTACCCCTTTGGTTGACTGGATCTTGAAAGAAAAAAGGAATCCCCATTCTCAATTCAAGGGAAGCACACCATGGCAGTTTGTAGCCATCAGGGCCCAACCACTGATCTCAATAAGTTAACAGGAAGAATATATTATTTGAAGTTGTCCTTTGAGGATATCAAATGTAAAGTTATTTAATTCTATGTGCCACATTTTTAAGCAAAATTATACAATGATTGGTTATTTTAGATATACTGCCTTAAATCAACACCCCCCCCAAAAGAGTGAGAATTGAGGATCTCCCAGAGTTTCTTTATAATCTGTAGATATTTCTTTTTGTCATAACACTTTAAATTTATACAGTACCTATTTTTGTTATGCTTCAGAAGAATTTTTTCTTAAATATTTCATAATGAATCTAAAAGTTAACAGGAAATATAAACAGAGAGCAGATGAATTCTAATGCACTGACTATATTACTTTTTTTTTTTTGCCTTTGCAAGACTAAGTAAATATTATTAACTTAGAGTAACTGAATCCTTCACTGTCTTTAACAGTTTCCATGGGACTATGGCCTATCTGCTGTTCATGTTGCTTAAATTCATAATTTATCCTTTGTCATTGAGCCATATCCTAAGACTTAAACTGTATTTATACTAACCTAGAAAGAATGTTTCACCACTAAGAGCAATAGTCAGCTGAAACAGCTCAACTCTACACTTTAGCTTTGTACATTTTTCTCCTTGTTCATTAATGTGTGGGCATCACTTGCATAATCACTAAATAAGTTGCTGATAGAAAAAAGAATTAAACATTCTTCCAGAGAAATCTTGGCAGTCTTTTTACTTGATGCTGTAGTACATCTTTATTGTTATTGTTCACAAATTTTGAAAGCAGTATGTGCAGATCAACCCAGTACTACTTATGAGAACTCTTGTGAGGCAGAAAAGCAGCAAATAGCACATTTGGGAGACACTGATAAACAGGATTCCTTCTCAAGTATCTGATTAGTTAGGTATATAATACAATCTAATACACTAATTTATGCTAACCAAAGAGGGGTAAATAATTTCCCCTGTAGAAGTTTGTCTTTTCAATTCTGTCCTTCTGGACTCAGTCACTTGCGTGTATTTGATTTAGGCTTGGTAGGAGTTGGATTTAAATTTCCTTCTGACCATTCTAATATGTGGGCTCATCTGCCTTTTATAAAGTTGGTTCTTAGTATCCAAGTTATTTTTGGTTCTTAGTAAATGATAACTACTCAGTCATCCTAACATCCAAGACCATGTAATGATTTGCTTCATTACATGGAAACCTACTTTATCCAGTGATGTTCCCTTTCACCTTCAGTGAGAATGGGCCTGGCCTTACTGCATAAATTTTGGAGCACTATGCTGAAATAACTATGTTTAAAATATGATTAGAATGATTAATTAATTTGCAATAAATTTTAATTAACTGGAAAATGGTCTGGGGTTCAAAATACTCTTAACAATTTCATCATTGTATTTTGGAATGGTTAAGCATCTTTGTCACGTCATTGCAATACTTATACAGGAATAGAAACTTACACCCCCCACTCAAAAATATAGTCACATCTTGATTACCTGTAGTGGGGGAGGGAGGGATGAAGTTAGAAATGGGAAGAAGGAAATATTGATATGGATAGTTACAATACGGAAAATATTTGCAGTTTCTGCTTTCTCCAGGATAGACAAGAAAATGGAAAATAGCATTGGAAGTTGTGTCAGGGTACCCAAGACTACCCTCAGGTTTGATGATTCACCAGAAAGACTCATGAAATCCTGAAAAGCTGTTATACTCATGGTTATGGTTTATTACAGTGAAAGCATACAGATTAACATCAGCAAAGGAAAAATGCACATAGGGCAGAGTCCAGGAGACACCAGGTACAAGCTTCCAGTTGTCCTCTCACAGTGGAATTGCACAGGAATGCACTTGATTCTCCCATCAGTGATGTGGGACAACACATATGAAGTATTGCCAACCAGGGTTGTTCATCCGAGCCTAGGTGTCCAGGATTTTTATTGGTGGGGGGTGGGGGGTGGGGAGGGGTCAGTCTTGTAAGCACGAAATGCATGCATAACCCACCTTATCTACTCAACTTCCAACCCCTCCAGAGGTCAAACTTGATACAGTGTGGCCCATGACCCAGGTAAGTAAACAAAAAAGGTATTCAGTATAAGTCACACTGTTAACATAAACTGTCTGATGTGGCCCAGTATATCAACTATATAAAGACAGTCTTATCAGGCAGAATATTCCAGGGGCTCAGAGGTTATTTCCCAGGAGACATTCAAAGGCTAGTTCTTTCTTTGGAACGTACAGGGTTTGAGCACCCCAAGCCTGCTGAATTAACCCTTCACTGCACAAAAGCTCAGAATCAACAAGACTTTCGGGAAATATCTGAGGAGTGTGCTGAGGGGGTAGGTAGATGCAACCAGAGGCTCTCCTGGAAGTAAAGGAGAAAGGTAGCCTGAAAGTACAAAACACTCCTCACTAGAGGATATCCACATATTGGTAATTGTAAGAGTTTATTCAACAACTAATTTGAATTCATAGGTGTGTGTTACCGGCCAGTCTCCTAGTAGTTAAAATTGTATAATTCAAATTAAATAAATGGTAAAAGATCTGACCTATTTTCTGTGTACTTGTGGTAAGATATTTTTAAAGGCTGCTTAGTTTTTCTGTAGGCCTCTTAACTTTTCTGCAGATTTCTTATTCATACTAATTGCCAAGGAAGGCTGGTGAATCCTGTGGAACTTGGTCCTAACAGGGCCATCTGGAAGAAGGTTGCCTGTAACTGCTTTGTGATCTCTCTCCCGCAGAGATGTTGCCACTTTTGTCAATGTTTTTCTTGCCCAGGAAAGTTGTTTATCTAACAGTAATAGTCAAATGAAGCAGTTGCACCAGGCAAAGGTGCAGCCAAGGAGCTCTGACTCTAGCATTCATTCGTAAAATGAGAACACCTTTCAAGTTGAATATATTTTTCAGGGAAGAAGAAGGTCCTGGAAAATAGTTTTCCAGGACCATAGGCCTTTTCTAAGCAATAATAGGACAATTTTATGTGGTAGTCCAATGTCCATAGGGTGGCTTGCTCCAATTTAATAAAAGGAGACTGTAGATGTAGGTCCGGTAATATTTATTTTTATTAATTTTGTCTTTCTGGAGTGTTATGATCTATTACTCCCTCCTTGGTGGAGGACTACCATTTTGCACTTGGTCTCTGCTCTTCTTTCCCTGCTTCCACAGCTACAGAATACCCTGCATGGAACTGGCTGTACCATTTTAAGACTGACCTTTGTTATTTACTGTCCAGCTCTCTGTCCTGCCCTGGCTTTTTTCATGACAGCATCTCTGATATAGGCCTTTGTCCTTGACCTCTTGGTCTGAAGTTCCTGCAGAAAGCCTGCTATATTATGTTAAAAAATCTAAATCTTAAAATAACTTAAAATTATCATTTGGATAGTAGAGTATATTTTTTCTCCTATTTTTTGGATCTTCTTTTATTTTCATAGCTTCCAGCCATGTGGGTGGTATTTAAATAGGACAGTTTTAGCATTTGAGTTGAATTTACATTTATACAGTGAACCCACAGATGAAACTTTGTATTCATGGTTAAAAAAACAAAACCAAACTAACCTTAACACCCTCCTTCTAGGAACCCTCATTAATCAAGTATTTTTGAGCTTTAAGTTCATTTTGATTTTTCAGAGATGTTTTATAAGATTTTTCATCTTACCTATCATCTTTAATTTCTCAAATGCCTTTACATATTTTTCTTCTTTGCCCCCCTATAATCTAAAACATTACTAAGATTACATTCTTACCTATTTGGAGTATATAGAATAAAAGTTTTAATATTGTATACAGTGCCCAGTACTTTATTTTCTTTCTTACTAACATTAACATCACACATATCTCTTCAAGGATTTCATATGCCCAAATGTGTTTTGCAGAAGATCCAAGCAGAGCCAGTATATCTTAGATATTAAAATTGAGGGGCTTCCCTGGTGGCGCAGTGGTTGAGAGTCCGCCTGCCGATGCAGGGGACACGGGTTCGTGCCCCGGTCTGGGAAGATCCCACATGCCGCAGAGCGGCTAGGCCCGTGAGCCATGGCTGCTGAGCCTGCGCGTCCGGAGCCTGTGCTCTGCAAGGGGAGAGGCCACAACAGTGAGAGGCCCGCCTACCGCAAAAAAAAAAAAAAAAATTGAGGCACCACAACCCCTGGCCGTACAGCGATCTGTTTTATCTTGCTTTATTTTTCCCGTTACCCTTATTGCCATTGTAACAAACTGTGTGATTTTTAGTCATTATTATATTTGTGATCTCTCTTACCCACTAGAATGTAATTTCTATGCAGGTAGAGATTTGGGGGTCTGCTTTATTCACTGATGTCTTCCCAGGACCTGGTATAGACCTGGCACTTGGCAGGTGTTCATTGAATATTTGTTAAAGTATTGAATCAATAAACCCTCACGGAATGTACTCTCCTACCTATATCTTGACTGTCATACTTTTTTACTCTCTATGATTTCATCATTGGGATTTTAAGGTTCTTTTTTGGTTTGTTTTTAATATTTATTTATTTATTTAACTGTGGGTCTTAGTTGTGGCACGCAGGATCTTCCCTGTGGCGCGTGGGTTCTTCATTGTGGAGCGCGGGCTTCTCTCTAGTTTTGGCGTGCGGGCTCCAGAGCACGTGGGCTCAGTAGTTGCAGTGCATGGCCTCTCTATTTGTGGCACATGGGCTCCAGAGCCTGCGGGCTCAGTAGTTGCAGTGCCCAGGCTCAGTTGCCCCACGGCATGTGGGATCTTAGTTCCCCGACCAGGGATTAAACCAGCATCCCCTGCATTGGAAGGCAGATTCTTAACCACTGCACCACCAGGGAAGTCCCTTTAAGGTTCTTTTGTTTTACTTTTGCCTTCTGTTGTATAATGTGTACCTTTTTCAGCTAAGTTCAGTTTTTTTCCAAGATATGTTATTATACTTGATCATCCAGTCTGAGTCTTATCTTACCACTCAACGTCTTTACTTGATAGTCTTTTTTTTTTTTTTTTTTTGCATTACTCGGGCCTCTCACTGTTGTGGCCTCCCCCGTTGCGGAGCACAGGCTCCGGACGCGCAGGCTCAGCGGCCATGGCTCACGGGCCCAGCCACTCCGCGGCATGTGGGATCTTCCCGGACCGGGGCACGAACTCATGTTCCCTGCATCGGCAGGCAGACTCTCAACCACTGCGCCACCAGGGAAACCCGATATTCTTTTTTTTTAAATATGAAAAAATGAGAGCTGGAAGCTTTCTAATTCTATGCTCACATGAAATACTTTGCATATTATCATTGATCTAGTTAACATGTACATTTCTTTACATGATAGCAATATTCTGAGAATCTTTCATGTACCCTCATGCACCTCAGGGGTAACATCGCTTAGCAAAGTAGTCTTCAGACTTTATAATTGTCACATACATTAAAACTTGCTGTTCAGTGTTTTCCTTTTATGATGAAACCTTTTAGGAATTTAATGTTTAAGTAAAATTCTGAATTTAATACTATGATAAATTAAGTACATGCATAGTTTTAATATTTTATCCTCTGAATTTAGGTACAAGTTATGGAAGAAAAATTAAAAGCAGCTAATATTCAAACCAGTGAATCAGAGACGAGGTTGTATAAAAAGTGTCAAGATCTGGAAACCCTAATACAGGAAAAAGATGACATCATTCAAAACTTGGAACTGCAACTTGAGGAGCAGGTTAGGAAGAATTTGATCATCAAAGAGTCCTAAATATGTGCATTCATTTATGCATAATCGCAAAGATTAAAAAGAGAGTCAAAATTTCTAAATTTTGATCAGAAATCTTACTTGGTGACCCCCTAGGATTACATCACATTACTGGTGAAAGGTGCAAGTTAAATACATTCACTTTAAATCCGGGGTGATTCCAAGGCAGTATCTACCACTTTTTGGATGTGACAATACTCCTTAAGTTGGAAACACTTGGTTATCAGCAGGTATTTATGTCTGTAAAATGTTTCCAATAAATTTTTGCTTTAGATTGTTAGGGTGTTGGAAATGTTTATGGAAGGTTAAATTTTAAACATGTGTTTGATTTGACTCTAATCCTTCTGCTTAGAAATGTGTATACTGTTTTTAAACCACTTCATTGAGAACAAGTATAGTATTTAATTTATTTTTTTTTTAATTTTTAGGAAAAAAATTGCACTAGGATTATTTACTTAAAAGGTCATTTAGTGTCATTTAAATATGACCACTATAGAACTGTTAAATGTTTAATCATTTTTTTCATTTCTCTGGCGTCAGTGTTCCTTTAGGTCAGTGGCTTTCAGCCTCCACCCACTAGGATTTATTTGATAGTCACACTCTCAGTAGTTTTGTGACCATAACCAGATTTAAAGGTTGGTGGATGTGAGCTAGAGTTTCTCAATCTCTATTTTTTCTGGACATTCTAAAACTATCACTTGAGGGGAAGATAAGCCATTCTCCAGAGGAGATTCTGATTCTCCTCTCCCCAACCTGGTTGAACTCTATTCCACTGTTCTAAACCTAGACTATTTCCAGAAATGGTTTATTTTGTTGATAAATTCAGTGGATTGATTTTGGTATATGATCTTTCAGAGAAAGGGAATAGCAGATGTTAAAGCTAGGAATATTTATGTACGCTTTTATTATTGTTCTGCTGGACAGCCATTCTTGTTTTTTCCTATGTTTGGTATTTAAAGGCAGACGTCTTAACTTGGAAATAGGTTTAAGTGGACTTGCCTTTTATATCTATGACTGTAACATTTCCAGACCAGTGAGCTTCTGTTTGAACTAAACAAACTGCTAATGTTATTTCAGAAACAAATAAGGATTCAAGAAGCTAAAATAATAGAAGAGAAAGCAGCTAAGATCAAAGAATGGGTAACAGTTAAGTTGAATGAGGTATTTATTGCCATATTTATCTTTTCTTTACCTTTTACTTCTTTTGAATAGATAAGTCATCAGAATATCTGAATGAAACAAAATTCTGATCAGTTGGTGGTGCTGCTGGCTTTTGGCAAACGTGAGATAGGTAGCTTTCACTTTAATGACTAATGTAATTTTAAAATTAAAAATATTGATAGACCCATGGTAATCAGTGTTAAGTAGCCTCATTCTAATTAGTTGACTAGTTCTAATTAGTTAACTTTAAATAATTAGAGAATATATGTGCATATCTCATAAAATTAATATATTCAGTATCTGAGAAGTACACATTATTTAGTTTATATGGCAGATTAAATGCCAAAATAATTTGGTTTAAAATAACTTTACAGTGGAAAAGGCATAGGGGTGAAAAACATTTAAAACTTTTAGCTCTGGAAACAAATATTAAAGCCATAATTATCTAGGCTGACAATCTGTGATGATAAATTCATCTGATATTTACTTATTTCTTTTGTATTTTGCTTGTTTTAAATTAGATATTAACATTTTCTAAATGTTATAATTTACTAGTACATTTTAGAAATGTTATCCCTGTATAAAAGAAAACCATTATGTTCTTTTAGCTGGAATTGGAGAATCAGAATCTTCGTTTGATCAACCAAAACCAAACCGAAGAGATAAGAACAATACAGTCAAAATTACAAGGTATGTGCTCTTTGACTAAGATAGCCTAGTTGGATTTATTTGCTAGAATTTTATTATTGAGCGCTTGAAATATGACTTGCACAACTAAGGAACTGAATTTTACATTTTATCTAATTTGAATTCATTTAAATTTAAATAGTCACATGTCCATATTAGCACAGCTAGACAGTAGTGAATAACCCAAAGGGGGTAATTTGAATGTTTAATTTCAGGTATGTTTACTTTAAAAAAAATCAGTCTTGTTATTTTCTATTTTCATTTTGTAGCATTGTGCTCAATGGTGATTGAAATTCTTACAACCTGAATATTTGGAGCAGAATTTTATAATGCGAATGAACTCTTTGCATTTTCTAATGCTTAGGGCTATTTCCTTTCTTTTTAACTTTAAAACCAAAGGATGGGTGGTAGAGTTAATGATAGAGATTCACTTAATATGCTATTCGTATGATAGCCACTCAAGTGCACATTGAGCTGAAGAGGAGGTAAGTCAGCAGGGTGTATGGATAGCCTGTGCTTATTAGACCCATGGCCTAGTATAGTGCTTTTTAAACTTTTATTTAGCAGCAGAACCCTTTTTTAACAGTTTTTTCCCTATAGAATCTCAAGAGATAAAATAGGTAAAAAACCTGTACTGGGTGATGGGTCCAGAGTTCTGCAGACTTGGTCTCACCCATGACTCTTCTTTCATTTCATGCATCCTCTGCAACATTTTCATAAAGCCTTGGAGTTTCGTAGAACGCATTGGAAAAATACTGGCATGGTAGAAAGAACCCAGACTTTGAAGTCAACTTTAATGCCCTACAATTTAATAGCTGTGTATATATCTCCAGTTTTTTTTTTTTACATCAGTAAAATGGTGACTGTAATAGTGTCTTACTGGTTTCATGGGGGTTGTTGATTATAGGACATGTGAAAGCACTTTGTCTACTGCGTGTTACTACCTATTGCTGTCATTTTGTAAAGGGAAAAAACTCCTGTTTTCGCTCTCTGAATATTTCTGACATGAGATGTGTGGAAGTTTTTCCCACACCAAGCAATTCTCCAATTCTCAACAGACACTGACTGGATGTCCTATAAATTTAACTCAATTCTGACTTATCTACTTGGATAGCACCAGATCCCTCACCCCCACAAAACTACCCACCTGCACCTCCGAGCAGGCACTGAACACACACACAAACACACACTTCGCACAGTCACAAGTACAGGGTGGCATCCCTGCTTCTGTCCAACAGACTGTAAATCCAGGGTTCCCAAGATCCCTTCCTTGGGTTCAATAATTTGCTAGAGAGGCTCACAGAATCCAGTCAGACAGTTCACTTCCTAGATTACTGGTTTATTACAAAGGATGTAACTCAGGAACAGCCAGATGGAAGAGATGCATGGGGCAAGATACGGGAGAAGGGGCACAGAGCTTCCAGGCTCTCACTAAGTATACCGCCTTCCCAGCACCTCCACATGTTCACCAACTTGGAGCATCCTGAACCCCATCCTTTTGAGTTTTTATGGAGGTTTCACTATGTAGGCATGCATGATTGATGAAATAATTGGCCATTGGTGATTAATTCAACCTCCAGCCCCTTTCTTCCTCACCTGAAGTCAGAGGTAGGGGGTGGAGGGTGAGGCTGAAATTTCCAACCCTCTCATGATTTGATTGGTTCCCCTGGCAACCAGGCCCCATCCTGAGGCCATCTAGGGGCTTTCCAGAAATCACCTCCTTAATACATACTCAGATGTGTTTAAAAGGGCTTGTTATGAAAACAAAAGACACTTTTATCGCTCTTAGGACATTCCAAGGGTTTTAGGAGCTGTGTGCCAGGAACCATGGGTGAAGACCAAAATCTATTTCTTATATCACACATTTCCTCTACCTATATGATGAAAAAAATAGGTGTTCCTATAGTTGATCTGGAATTCCATGTTTATATTTAAAGTTTTAGGTCTTTGTGGTGTTCACCCTCTTTGAAATAGACTGGATGTACTAAGCCCCTTCACCAAATACTGTTTCCCTGATAGTCTTAACTTGCAATTCTAGTCTTCACTGGCAGCCTTTTAGTCTTGGAGACTAAGGATTATTGATCCTTGGAACCTAGGCTTTACTGGAGAAGAACAGATACAACATATGTAGATATAATATAGTACTTTAAAAATATATATGTATATATGTGATTACTAAAATATCATGAATTAGTTCTGTGAGCGATGGCAACATGAAAATATTAGAAGATACATCTGAAGGAATACACTATATAAAGGTATTTTTCTAAAAAAAAAAAGGTATTTTTCTATACTCAATTATCAGTTGCTATTTAACTTAACCCTTTGGTGCTCTCCTAGAGTTGAGAATTTAATTTCTTTGGAAACTTTTCTTACTATCACTGGGATCTCCATGCTTTTGATCTTACAAGCAGCAATGTTACAATTCCTAGAAGATGAATTAAACCCATGATTAGGTGCTCAATTAATCACTTACCTAGCTGTCTAAATTCTCAGTCTAGAGACTGCCCCCTCCCCTTTTTGTTCTCTAAGGAAGTGATTAAGGCTCTCCATGTGTGGTCACCATAGACCAAGTCCCTTCATCTGCTTTCTTATGAGAAGCACACTAAAAACTAAGATAAGCAAAAGTTATTCCAGTGATCATGTGATATTTGCCCCAGTGATCATCTAAATTTTCCTGGGTTGTCTTTGCAACCAAGACCTCAGTCCCTTTTTTCTCACTATTAGTAGCAATACCAAACAATCAAATTTTACCAGTACTTGATTGGTATTTACCAATAGTTGACACTGCAAGAAGCTATAACTTCCTAGTTGTTTATATCTGGATTTTGGTTTGTTTGTTTGAGAACTAACTACTTTTAAAGGGATTAGAAATGTTTCTCTTAGCAGTTAAAAAATAATTTGTGCATTCAGAATATATAAACAGATTTTAAACACTGGCGTGTGATGCTAGACATTGAGGGGTTCCTATACATAAATAAAGATGAACTTCAGGCTTTTTTCTGGTACAAGGAGTGATTTGTCCACGTTTTTATATGCTTTGGTTCTCTGTTTAACAAATCGTTATAAAAAATTCAGATCTTCATTTTGATTAATGATCTTGCAGAAGTTCAAGGAAAGAAGTTGTCCACTGTCTCCACACCAAAGCTCACAGAAGGCCAGCGTCTGAGCAGTCTGACCTTTGGGTGCTTTTTATCCCGAGCAAGGAGTCCTCCTCAAGTTGTAAAATCTGAGGAAATGAGCAAGATATCATCTAAAGAACCTGAGTTCACTGAAGGAAAAGACATAGAAGGTATTTATGGACTAGAGGAATTTACTTTGACATTTTTTTTTTTTTTTTTTTTTTTGGTACATGGGCCTCTCCGTGCTGTGGCTTCTCCTGTTGCGGAGCACAGGCTCCGGATGCACAGGCTCAGCGGCCATGGCTCACGGGCCTAGCCGCTCTGAGGCATGTGGGATCCTCCCGGACCGGGACACGAACCCGTGTCCCCTGCATCGGCAGGCGGACTCTCAACCACTGCGCCACCCGGGAAGCCCCTTTGACATTTTTTTAAAAAAGGAAAAATCATTTGCTAAGATTAATGCAAAGATAGCTTCATTTTCCTTATTTTTTTCCTGACAACTTGTGTTTCATGAGACTATTTCTAAAGAGCAAAACAGCATTTAACTCTGTGTATCTAGTTATCTTGTGTGTTTTATGAGACTCTCTGCCAATGATTTATAGGAAAAACTGGTTTTCCCTTCTTGATACTTTTTCCTGCAATAGGTAGCAGTAATAGTTAAAATTTTTAAATGTACAGTCATACCTACTTGTTTTAACTGAGTTTTAGAAGTATGAACTTTCTATTCATTATTTATTTAAAATAGAAAAAGAACACCAGGTGACAGTTTAGTAACTGCTTTTATTTTCCCTTTATTGCCTCAAAGAGGAAAATATTTGCCAGATGTTTAAACTTTGGACCTGTGTGCAGATTTCTACCCTTATTTTAGTCTTAAAGCCCCTCTAAATTTTGCTTAATTTTGTGGTTACTGCTTTGCCACCACTAGTATGACTTTTCCCAAATATTTTAGAAAGACTTGAACTTGTATCTTCTCTATTTTCAGTTCATGCTTCCTTCCTCCAAAGGAGAAAAATTATAGCCCTAAGCACTGTCTCTGTGCTTGGTTATGAAACTCTGAAAACTACATAATGTTTTTCCATTCAGAAGGCTCCTTTGATACTTGTTTTCATGCCATTACATGGATTTTTTTTTCTTTTTTGAGAAGTCATTTTAGTTTTTTTCCCACTTTCTAATAGTTGAATACAGCTCAGTACAGCTGAGGTTGCCTGTACTGCAGTTCTTGCTCATTTGCAAATTTAACAAACTGCCCGATACCAAATTGTGGAGTTTATTTGTTCAGCCTCTGTATCCTTAATTATGAAGGTCCTATCTATGTTTTCATGTTTTCAAAGCTTCTTTTGTATTCTTCAATCTAAATATTTAGTTCACTGTTTATAAAGTCAATGGTTCATTCTATTAATTATGTTATAAACAAAAATAAGCCATATCTAAAGATATTTTTAAAGACTGTTATTTTTTATTGTAAAGACATATTTTGTAGTTATGATTAAACCAAAAGTAGAGTGAATAAAGCTTTTCTCTGTATGTTTTCCTTACAGTTTTGCATATTTCATGTAGTGAAGCTTGGGAACAAAGTTTTTTTTTAAACTATAGCTTTATATTTATTATGTTTCAATTTACTTATGATAATTTTGAAGTTTAGTAATTATTTTGAAGTTTCTTTGCTTCTAAAATATAATTAATGGTGTTCATTTTTTTAGTGGCTGCTTTCTTTGATAGTCAGTGTTGCCCTATTTTTCATTTTGCTTCTTGTATTATCTCACCCTAGACTATTGTCAGTTTTTCTTTCCTTCATGTTTCTTTATAAAAAGCAGTTTCATTTTGATATTATTCTATTGAAGTGTAAGGGCTCAGTATTTTATAGAAAGCTTGTAGTTTTCAAACTTGGCTTTAAAAAAGGCATATGACTAAAAAAGGATAATGTAAATTAATTTGACTCATATGGAAATTCCAGTTTGTACAATATAGTTATATAAAGCTAAACATACAGAAAGATTGTATGATTAAAGGCAGCATGCCAATATAATGTATGCTTTTCTAGAAATGGAAATACCAGAAAAGTCTGTCGATAACCAAATTCAAGAAAACAACCGAGGTCAGAGAACATTGCATCAAGTGCCTTGTGTCTCAGAGCAGAATCAGAAAACAAGGACAAGCTTTTTGACGGATGGTGGCATATCCCAGAATTCTGGGGCTCCTGGGAGTGACTGGAGTTCCGATGAGGACGACGGGAGCAAAGGAAGATCCAAGTCCAGGTGCACGTCCACCCTTTCCAGCCACACATCAGAAGAGGGGGTCCAGTGTAGCAGGATGGGCAGTGAGACGTATCTGACAGCCTCTGATGACAGCAGTTCTATATTTGAAGAAGAGACTTTTCGCATAAAGAGACCAGAACACAAGAAGCTGTACTCTTGGCAACAGGAGGCGCAGTGGTGTCCTCTCGGAAAGGGAAATTCCGAATCAAGTAAAAAGGAGCACGATAGTTCCTCAGACGAACTGAATAAAAAATTTCAGTCTCAGAGACTGGATTATTCATCTTCATCGAGTGAAGCCAACACCCCAAGCCCTATTCTGACCCCAGCTTTGAGTCCAAAGCATCCTAACTTACTCCCTGGAAAAGGCACAGAACTAGTGCCCCCCTCAAACCTTCCACTTCCCAAATTAAGGATTCCTAATGTTTTCAGCTTAAGTGTAGCTCTAGCCAAAAGACACCTAAGCCAGCCACAGTTAAGTTCCGACAGGATGTTTGGTACAAACAGAAATGCTATAAGCATGATCCGGCCACTGAGACCTCAGGAAACAGATCTTGATCTGGTTGATGGCGACAGTACAGAAATTTTAGAGACTATGGACACTAGTTGTGATGATGGATTATTTTCCTACGGCTCCCTGGAGTCTCCGTGTTCAGATGACCAGGAAACCTGCAACTCAGCAAAGAAGGCGGCCTGTGGCAAACCTCCAACTCCTCCCCTGCACCGGTTTCCCTCTTGGGTAAATTATATGTTGTGTGCAACGCACACACACTCGTCTTTGCTCACCGCTCACTTTCAGGTTTTACTCTACTTCTTCTCCTTTCTTTTCCAGTCCGGCTTTGTTCTGACAATTCCCAGTTTTTAGAATTCAGTTTCCCCTTCTCTTTCCCCTGAACCAGTTGAGAAATAAGACAAGGGTAAGACAAAGCAAGATCAAAATGTTACCTTTATTACTGATAAAACGGATTTTAGAGAATTGGTGGGCAAAGGAGCAAGTACTACACCTGGGAAAAAGCTAGATTTATTCACCCAGGCCCAGGTAGCGCTTGACCAGCCACCACAGGCTGCCTCCAGTGAGGCCCAGCTCCTCTAAAGCTTACAGTCTAGAGAAAGAACAAATGGTTATTTCCTGCACACAGCTACTTCTCAATAGAAAGGAGAGGGGAAGGTGCCGGGCTTTGCATGTCTGGTTTCTCCTTCTAGGAATCACTGGCTAGAGATCAGGAATGTTCAATTTTTGGAGCTCCCTCCACATGGAAGGAAACATTGGGGTGGGGAAGAAGGGCTCTCTCTTACTGGATAATACTTGTGGGTAAATTCTGGATGAGGACGCTTACTGGTCATCAAGTTCTGAACTTAAGTATTTACTTGATTGGCTTTAAGAGAAATTTAATTTTACTCTTCATGAACTTATAAATCTATTGCTTTAACCAAAAGCATCTTCCTGTGTATCTAGAATAGATTGAAATTTCTTCCATTGAAACATTGACCATTAATATAATAATTAACCCATTAACTGTGTGATTCTTCTTAAGAATCTCTAGATTAAAAAAATATTCTTCCTATATTTGAAACAAAGTTAAATTATCTGTTTTGTAGATTGAAGTTTTCCTTCACATATTGACATAATTTAACCTTTGGCCTCCAGAGAATCATCTGGGTTGTGGGTTTTTTTGGTTTTTGGAGTCATGTTCTGTTATTATTTTTTATTTAGTGACCAATGCAATTTTAAGCAAATGAAGGCAACTATGTTTTCCTATTATAAATTCAGACCTTGAGATGCATCTGCTCTTATTTACTTTTAAAAGAACATTTCATTGCAAAGTTCACGTGAAACTGCCTGCAGTTTATTACTAAACTCTGGATAGCATTAAAAAATGGACATTATTGGCATGTGAATCTCTGGAATTCCAATTATGTTACCCTTTAGGCAGTTAGGAGTTGAAATTTTGCTTCTTTCATTATGTTGAGGTTGTCAGAGATTTAGGTTAGACTTTTACTTTCATTTTATTTGGCAAACCATTTTTACTACTTTTTTGCCTTGTTCTCTTCTTGCTTTCTGAAACTATCCAGTCCTGAAAAAGTAGTACCGCTTTGCAAAAGCCTTCTAGCAAACTGGCCAAGTTTGAAGTTTTATTTCTGCTTGTTGGGTATTTTCAAGTTTCAAGTTAAAGAGATACATTCTAGTCACCTCAATTTATGAGAGTTTAAGGATTTTTAAGAGTTTATTTTAAGGCATAGCCCATTCTTACTGAACTGGAATATCATTCCAAAATACAGTAGTCACTCTAGCAGGACAGCATGTAATGATTCAGGAGAACCTTTGATGGTCAACTCCTTAGAAAAACAGGTGATACCCACTGTCCCTGGTCCCGTGGCTCAGCTGGTCCTCTCCTGTCTACAGGGACTGTCTGCTTCTCTCATGACTGCCAACTACTCTCCTTCGCTCTCTCATGGCTTCTAAGTGCCTCACTTACTGCCTTATTTTTATATGTCTTTTTGTTCTGTCCTCTCTGTTGTTTGTCCCTCTGTGTGTATCTCACCATCACACTCTCAAAGAAGCTGTGAGAGTGATTCATTCAGTCAGCCACTCTTCAATCTAAAGTGTCTCAGATGGTTAGAGATCTCCTGCCCATTGCCTCACAGGCCCCTGGCTAGTGCAGTCCCAAAGAGGACTGCCTTAGTTGCCCACTGTGCCCCGATCCAGATAACTGTCCAGGTTAGGTGTGTTACAAAGTTCAGGACATGGTGATCTATGCATTAGGAACAACCTAGAGTCCCTTTTCTCAGAAGGGGCAGGGCCAATAGCCTTCCAGTACCCATTTCAGAAATCTCTCTCAGAGAAGAAGAGAAAGCAAAATAACAACCTACTTTTGGAACAAGAGCCTATAAATTCCATTGCAATTCTCAAATTCACTTATTATTTGACCTCAGGTATTTCTTCTACTTCATTGAAATGTACATTGAGATATGAAGGTGATAGCACTAAGTGTTACTTTGTGTGTGCTTTCTGACTTCAAGTTTTGGCTTTCTCTTTTTCTTTAACCATATTCTAGAATGGTAGAATATTAAAGATAATATTTGTGTCTAGTCAATGATAATAAATGGTTTCTGGCTTCATATTGCAGCCATTCAGGGTTTTCCTTTTTTTTTTTTTTTTTTTTGACCGTGTTCTGAAATGGTGGAATATTAATGGTGGTATTTATGAATAGTCAGTGATTGAGAATAAGCTTTCTCTTACTTTTTTCCTGTCTCTTCAGAAGAATTTAAAATACCAAGCAAAAATTTGGGAACAAAGATAAATAATGGAGTGACTAATGGATGGAAGAAAATTCTGCAGTGCTGTTCACAGTGGCATATTTTAGTTGGCACTGGTGACAGTTTTATAATAATTCTGTACTCTGGTGACAGTTAAATGAAGCACAAATGAAAAACATGTGTATTGAAAGTAATTGTTTCTTTGCTTCAAATATCCAGCTTAAATCTCTCTTTTATATAGGAAAGCAGAATTTATGCTGTAGCCAAATCAGGCATTCGAATGTCTGAGGCCTTCAATATGGAGAATGTTAATAAAAGTAAGTGATTTTGCATGCTGCAATGCAGGTGAACCTTGAGGACTTTATGCTAAGTGAAATAAGCAGTCACAAAGGACAAATACTGTATGAGTCCACTTATATGAGATATCTGACATAGTCAAACTGATAGAAACAAAGTAGGGTTGTGGTTACTAGGGGTTAGGGGGAGTAGAGGAAGGGGAGCAGTTGCTTAATGGCTATAGGGTTTCAGATTTTCAAGATAAAAAAGCTTTGGAGGTCTGATTCACAACAATGTGAATATACTTAACACTAACTGAACTATGCACTTAAAAATGGTTAAGGTGGTAAATTTTATCTTAGGTGTTTTTTACTACAATAAAAAATGTTTAAAAAAATAAGTGATTTTGTATTGCCATTTCATTAGCCAAGAACTTCCTAACTGTCTAAAGTCATTGGAAAAAATACAACTTTGCCAACTTCCAGAAAATGCTTTCTGAGGTTGCTGATTTATATTTCAAAATTGAAATTCATGTTACTCAGTATAGGGGCACATAGATGTTCAACTCTTATGTAGAAAGTACCTCATGTTTTTACCCGAAAGAGGCTAAAGCTAAGAAACTGTGGAGTTTCAGCTGTTTAAAATTAGCTGTTTAAAATTGTAAAACTATTGATCTCTGTCTTCTTTTTCCAGAGTTTAAAACACATTCCTCCTTTCTTTCTTTTTTCAAAAAATTATTATAGAAACAATGCATGTTCATTATGAAAAATAAAACCAAACAACAGAGAACTGTCTGGAATAAAAAGAAAAATTTTTTCTGTGGTTCCTTCTACTGGCCCCCTCCCTATCCTACCTCTGACTATTGTTCTATTCCTTTTCAGCTATCCTCTGTTCTTGCCACTCAGGAAATATATTCTAACCTTTCAATCTGAGGTTCACCTGATTAAGGTTTAAAAGTGACGATGTTTTAACATGTGTCAGTAATAGGTCTCTGAATAGTCAGAGAATATCTTCATAGGGTACTGCTCACTGAATCAGTCAGCAGGTTTTTGTACTGATTTCTGCCCATTGTGAGCTGGATGGAGATGCCAAAGAAGTAAAAGCTAAGATCCTTGCTCTCAAAGAGCTTACAGTCTAGTTGGGGAACTAGCACACCTGAGGACATAATGAACCATGCAAGAGAGTGTATAATTAAAACTGCCATAAATACCATAAATCTTCAGGTAGACTGTGTAATAAATATTGTATGTTCATCCAGTTTCTCTTTAATTGGAAGTTTTGCTAATTCACATTCATAAGAAGTAGACATAAGTGCTAGTTAGAAGGTTTGTTTTCTTAATCATTTTGTTTCCTGTTTCAGATTCTGTTGCAGTGCTTTCCTATACCACATCAGGACTTTATACATCACTGATATACAAGAATATGACAACCCCAGTGTACACAACTTTAAAGGGGGTAACTCATTATTGTTACTGTTAAACATGTGGGGCTCTTCATGATGAATCAAGAAAACTGTTTAGTCAAGCTCCAGGTTCCATTCTTGACATTTTACATGGACTGTCCCTTTATAGGGAGTTTTAGAAGTTCACACTAGCATATTATTAAAAGAGAAGAAATGGAAAGATCTAGAGAAGATATTTATTCTTATTGGAGTATTAGAGGTCTGATATGCTCCGTTTTTGTTATGCTACCTGTGAGTCTCCACACCCTCCATAGCTGTTAATTCTTTAAAGGAAATAGTATTAATGATGTAATGAAAACTCCTAATATAGAAAGATCTTTGTATCACTGCCAAGGTTCCCCTCCTTTGTGTGAAGTACCTAATTAAAATAAGTATCAGAAAAAAAAGTATCGTCAGGTATTAACAGCCTTATGTTCTTAGGAATCTTTTATAATTGACAAATGCCTTGCTAATTGGAATTTGGGATTTAACAACGTGACTTTGATAATGGCAAAATATTTTCTTGTATTCCTTAAAAAATCTTATTCCATAACTTCTGGTAAAACATTCTATACCTAAAGAGAGTGGTGACTTTAAGGATGGACACAGGGAGGCTGTTTTGCTTTTCTTTAGAAGGCGACCCAGATAAGCAGCAACCCATTCCTGGATGACTCCTCTGGGTCAGAGGAAGAAGATAGTTCCAGATCCAGCTCCCGGACTTCAGAGTCAGACTCTCGCAGTCGGAGTGGGCCAGGCAGCCCCAGAGCAATGAAACGAGGTAAGGGAGAGTCTCAGGCATACAAGACAACTCCAAATAATTCTGAATATTTAATGGGAATTTTATCTCTATAATAGGACTTTAAAAAAAAATCTGAGCTGCCTTCCACTCATAGTGAAAAGAGTATTCACCTAGGACTGAGGCGCTTATATTTTAGTCCTAATTCTCTTCTAAATTCTCTTCGTGATTCCAGACAAGACAGTGGTTTGTTTTGTTTTTTGTTTTGTTTTTTAACTTTATCTGTAAAAGAGAGATCACTTCGTTATAGGAATAAAGTGAGATACTTGGCTTAAATGAGGTTTTTCTTTTACAGTTACTGTGTGATTTTGAATAATTTATAGGATGGACTTATTTCAGCTAAATTTGTTGCACTGCTAAATGGCAGAAGAATATACCTAAAAATGTGGTGGTTAATCTGATATTAAGATGGAAACCAACAAAAACTTACTTTGGGCATGTCTACGATGTTTGTAGATTTTGAAGAAATTTTTGGCATACAGGTTACAGAGAGAGCCACTCACATTAAATGACATCTGTATTTTACAAAAGCCTTTAATGCAGCACAGTATGTTGGCTTTCAAACTGTGTTCCATGGAACCCCTAGGTACTCCCAAACCCCTCAGCTTCAACAGGAGCTGTTCAACTCTCATAGGTTTAATATCTGGGGCTTCCTTCAGTCCCTTTGCTATATGACCTTGCCCCCTTGACAACCAGAATCAGGTTATATCATACTTTTGCTCAAAACACTGCAAGGACCTCTTATAAAGACTATAACATGTTATGTGATTCTTTGATGTCTTCGACCTCATCTCCTCCTTTCTTCTCTCTTACTCAGCTCTGGCCATCCAGACCCTTTAGCTGTTCCCGGCACATGCCATTCATTCCTTTAGTTCAGGACCTTGCACTGATCGTTTGCTCTACCTTGTATTCTTGCCTCCAGATGTTCCTTTGCCCTTTCCATGACACTGCCTCCTCAAGGAGATCTACCCAGAGCACACCATTCAAATGTAGTCCTTTGCCCTTCTCTAACTGCTAGCTCTTTTTATTCCCTTTAGTCCACTCTACATTTTATTTTTCCATGGCATTTGCTCCCTGTTTTTTGTCTGTCTCCCCCAACTAGAATCTGTGTTCCATGAGGGCAGAAATTTCTTCGTTTTGTTCTCTGCTCTGTCCCTAGCACCCTGGGGCTAGGAGCCTGAGATTTGCACTCCAACATTGCCTCTGCCTAGCTGTTTGACTTTGGACAAATCCTTTAATCTGTGGACCTTAGTCTCCTTAGAGAATGAGGGCATGAACCAGGATGATCTCTGAGGTCCTTTGTAGATCTAAATTTCTGTTACTCTTTGAAAAATAAAGATATTACTATTATCACAGCCATTACTTGTCTTAGTCAAATAAATAAGAGGAATAATATAGTGACATTGTCCTAATGTTTCCCTTAAATGTTAATAAACACTTAAAAAATTGCCACATACTGTAATGAATAATGACTTAAGTCCTTAATTTTATTTAATATTTTCAAAATCTCCAATTGTAATGACTCTCCAAATGTGGCTTGCAACTTGTTTTCTAAAATGGCAAGTGAATTATTGTGAAAAATGCTCCATTGAATTTTACATTAGAGTTGCTGGCAAATGAAATAGTCTGTTTATATCTTTAAGTCTTATTGCATCTCTTTTATGAAAGATTTTCAAAATCTATAAGCTAGTAGTATTGGACTTATGTTTTTTTTTGTTGTTGTTGTTGTTGGTTTTTTTTTTGCGGTACACGGGCCTCTCACTGCTGTGGCCTCTCCTGTTACCGAACACAGGCTCCGGACGCGCAGGCTCAGCGGTCATGGCTCACAGGCCCAGCCGCTCCGCGGCACGCGGGATCCTCCCGGACCGGGGCATGAACCCGCGTCCCCTGCATCGGCAGGCGGACTCTCAACCACTGCGCCTCCAGGGAAGCCCTTGTGTGTTTTTTTTAATGTGATGTTACTTTAAAAATGATTACATGTAAAGCAATTATACTCCAATAAAGATGTTAAAAAAATGATTACAAAAATTATGTGCAGGGCTTCCCTGGTGGCGCAGTGGTGGAGAATCTGACTGCTAATGCAAGGGACACGGGTTCGAGCCCTGGTCTGGGAAGATCCCACATGCCACGGATCAACTGGGCCCGTGAGCCACAACAACTGAGCCTGCATGTCTGGAGCCTGTGCTCCGTAACAAGAGAGGCCACGACAGTGAGAGGCCCGTGCACTGCAATGAAGAATGGCCCCCGCTCACCGCAACTAGAGAAAGCCCTTGCACAGAAACGAAGACCCAACACAGCCAAAAATATAAATAAATTAATTAATTTAAAAAAAAATTAAGTGCAGTGAAGTGTGATTGTACAAATCTTGATAAATTAAGGTTCAGCATTTGTTTGCCTACATGTCAATATGTAAATACACATATTTTTAATCCTTAATAAAAGATATTGTTAGGCTACTGCATACATTTTATATATGTAAAAATAGCTGTGCTTATAATCATACCAAAATATTATTTATGTTCCTTTAACTTCCTTGGAGATTTGCATGATAGTCCTTACGCTTAAGTTCTGTTTTCTGCTTTAAAGGTACTTCATGGCCAAAGGTATGGACTACATCTAGTCTAGGAAGGGTTATGATTTGGGATTAGATGTATTTCTTAGGAAAACTGACAGTCAGCATTTGGACCACCCAATTATTAAATATTGACTTGATTTATTTCTTTATTCATCTAGGTGTGTCTCTCTCTTCTGTGGCTTCTGAAAGTGATTATGCTATTCCCCCAGATGCTTACTCCACAGACTTAGAGTGCTCGCAGCCAGAGCAGAAGCTCCCGAAAACTTGCTCATCTTCCAGTGATAATGGGAAAAATGTAAACACTGAATCAGGTTTTTTTTTAAACATTAATGTATCTGTTAGTTTGAGCCTCCAAAGGGAAACTTAAATATTTTTTTTAATCTCTTTAATTAGGAACCACTGGAAAAATCTGGCTACTTATTAAAAATGAGTGGTAAAGTCAAGACTTGGAAGCGGAGATGGTTTGTTCTTAAAGGTGGTGAATTACTTTACTACAAATCTCCGGTGAGTGGAAATTGCTTGTTATTTAGAACTGAATGCCTCAAACTATAAATCAAACTCCTGATTGATTTTCTTCCATGTAATGCAATTAATTAGACAAAGCATTTCTCATTATGACTATTATAGGTAATCACTTTGCATTGGTTTTCTTCCTTTCATACAGAGTGATGTAATCAGAAAACCCCAGGGCCATATTGAACTTAGTGCATCCTGCAGCATTTTAAGAGGAGATAACAAACAAACAGTTCAGGTACTTTTTCTTTTCTTTTTTTGTATCATGCAAAACTCAGTTCTCAATTATGTAAGCTAATAGAGTGGAAATTGGGTGTTCAGTTGTTTGTTTATTCCATTTTGGGGTCAGTTTGATGCCCCCAAAATGTGTGAAACCCTAGGACTTCTTAGTTAAAACTATAATATAACCTGAGGATATGTGAGTAACTCTCCTCTACACTTTCTTTGCCCTTGATCCTTTACACGGTTCTTTCCCCACACTAACCCTCCCAGCCATTTTCTGTTCTCAAACTGTCAAGCTATTTTAGCGGAGGGTTATTTGATAAATGAATTCCCAACAAGATATTCATAATTTAATGTACTATTAAATTCAGAAATGTTTGCAATTTAATAGAGAACCAGAAAATGGCAGTTCTATGAACTTCAGAGGCTGTAGCACCAAAGTGGGAAGGATATTGGTGAGCAGAGGGGCTGTCCTGGCTCCCACTGAGTCACATGGCAGAGGTAGCTGCTGACCATTTCACCCACACATAATGCCAGTCTTGCTAGAAACCTTTGTTAAATTAAAACAAGCAAACAAAAAAAACAAGCTATTGAGACAGTTTGGTATGTGTGATTTAAAATTCAGATGCCTTATTTCTGAAATGCCTTCAATAATCATTATTTTCTTATCTTGCTCCTTTGGAGGGTAGAATACAATATTTTATTAGAAAGGTACATTATCAGTGTTTCCAGTGGATGATACCTGAGGACTGCCCAAAAATGTAGAAAGGAGAATCAGGGAAAACTTTGTCTTGGATCATGGCAGATAAGAATCATTTGTAGGCTTCTGAAATATTTGGAATTTTTGAAATGTGGCTAATTTGAACTTGAGAAATTGTGAGTTCATAATATCTGATTACATGTTTAAGGATTCCTCTTCTGCTGTTAGGTTTTCTTATTTTATTTATAACTGATTTCTTCATTTCTATAACAAATAACTTATCTTTATTTGCTTAAAGTGTGTTATTTTATTACAGTCTGAAATCATTCTGCTCCTCATTTCAACAACCAGGAACCTGTAGCACATTTAAGGGAGAAAAGGAAAGTGTAATGAGTAAACAAGATAAAAAATCATGACCCCAAAGCTTAATACTATGAAGAGTTTTAAAGTAAACAGAAGTGAAAAAAATTATTTCAAAAAAAGTTAATTGTCATTCTCACAAAGTGGTTAAAATATGCTACGTGATTTATGGAATCATTTATTTAAAACCTAGGATTCAAGGTTCGGCACGTTTGTTTCCGTGTTAGGTAGTGATGTTTGAAGAATGGACAAGAAAGTGCTAATATCCTAAAATCTTCAGAGTTTCCTTTCCTATCTCTTTCTTATCCCATTCTAGTTGACCACTGAAAAACACACATACTATCTGACTGCAGATTCTCCCAATATATTGGAGGAATGGATTAAAGTGTTACAGAACGTTCTTCGGGTACAAGCTGCCAACCCCCTTTTCCTCCAACCTGAGGGCAAACCAACAGTGAAGGGATTGCTCACCAAGGTGGGAACTCTTGTACATAGCATTATCCCAGGCAACGATGGAATTAGCCCCCGATCATAAAAAGTGGGCATCAGAGAATATAAATATTGAGTATTTATGTTATCTTGGGGTGGGGAAGAGACAAAAAGACAAAAACCATAAAGATGAAAAATGATAAATTTGACTACTCTACATAAAAAATGTAAATGTTCTTGGGAGTTCCCTGGCGTTCCAGTGGTTAGGACTCTGCTTTTCAGAACCTCTGCCGAGGACCCAGGTTCAATCCCTGGTCGGGGAACTAAGATCCCACAAGCTGTGTGGCACAACCAAAAAAAAAAAAAAAAAAAGTAAATGTTCTTACTATCAGAATTTCTCTAAGCAGAATTTTTAAAAGACCGATGAGAAGCTTTGGAAAGGTATTTGAACATGAAAAACAAGCTTTTTCTAATCAGTAAGTAAAGGATAAATACCAGTGAGGGGAAGGAACAAAGGACACAATGAGAGAGAAGTAGAGAGAAGAAATACAAATGATCAATAAACATATGGGAAAACGTTCTACTATCAATAATAATTTCCTTAAAAAGCAAGAAATAATGGATATTTTTTAAAAAGCTGATCAAGGGAGGACCTCTTTTAAAAGTATGAAATGCAGTATCGACACAAATTAAGAAATTTGCTAGTGAGTTTATTACTTTAGAAGGCAATTTGGCAATGTCTTGGCTAAAGTGTTTACTCAATAAATATTTTTGAATGAACAAATAAATGAATGAATATTAAATGTCTTATGAACATATATACGTACACTTTGATCCAACAATCTCAGTCCAAGAAATTTATGCTTAGGAAATTATCTTAATTTGCATAAGATTTAAGTATGAGGATGTCCATCACAGCATGGTTTTTCCTTTCCTATTTAAAACAAATGAGATATAATTAACATACATTGAAATGCAGATCTTAAGTGCAGAATCTGATCAGTTTTGACAGATATTTACTGTCACTCTCTCAAGATACAGAACATTTCCATTACTGCAGAAAGGTTACTTGCACATCATGGTTTATAATAAAGAAAAACTGGGATCAACTTAGATGTAGAGTAGAGCATAGTTTTAAATAAATATTTATGTAATCAGGTAATACTTTACTATGCAGTCATTTTAAATGTTGTAAGAGAATGTTTAATGTTTTAGAAATAGGTTATGATGCATTGTTAGGTGATAAAAGAGCGTATTACCGTAAATACATAAAAATGGTTGTTATGCCATTTTTGGTAAACATGTTTGTAGAAAAATGTCTGACTAAGAAATATACTAAGGTATATTAGATATCTCTGGGTGGTTTTTACTTCATTTTTGCTTAGTTCTGCTTTCTAACTTTTTTAGAATGAGGAAGTATTGATTTACGCTAAGATAAATATTATTTATAAATTTTAAAGAGTTCAGTTTGTCACTTTTAGAACAGTACAATAAGATATTTACATGCAAAATATTACCCACAAAAATAACCTCTCTGTCATCACTCATCACTCATGTGCTTTATTTATGTAAGAGGTGAAAAATTTAGCTGTAAATGAGCTATGCCACCATGTAATTTATACTTAATGTTAATGTGGGAATGTAGGTGGGTGCTCTTCAGTAATATTTACAAAGACTGTAGGAAAAAATTGGAGAAAAAAATTACCAATACATTCAACAAAGAGATGCACTATGTTTTTTTCCAAAACATTACATTACCATGAAAATGTTTTTCCAGTTACTAATGGGCTTGAGAACTCCTTGGTATTGTGCTGATATATGTTTTCCAACAAACACAGTGCCACTTTAAATCACATTCTTATTCTAATTCATAGTAACTAGGTGTCCTCCTGTTTCAAGGGCTATGTTTATCAAACCCTTAAGCTTTAATATGATCTCATGGCTAAGGGTTTGTTACTTCTTTCACAATTAGTGTTTTTGTTTTTTTGCTTATTTTTAATTGTTGGCATGGCTTGTCAATTTCCACTCCTGTTACATTTCTGCCGTTCCCTGCTTCCCATTTCACAATTGCATTTTAAATGAGTATAAGTTGATGTGATTATCAGATGACTAAACCATTAGAATTTATAGACAGGATGCTTATTAGGTTTCCTTCCGACCATTTGTGAAGGCTTGTCCACCCCCATATTTTCACCTGCAAAGCCTTATAAGAGAAAAACTCATTTTGAGTGACTTGTTCTGAGCTCACGTTCAGGCTACAATCCCAGATATGGCAGAGCAACATTTGAATACTTTGGAGGGGAGGAGGCTTTTCCAAGTTGTCACACTGTTATTATTAAGTACAGAAATACGTAGGTAGATATTAAGAACTTGACTAATTTGATTCTGGACAGTCACTCTTGCAACTTTTAATGCTTTGGAAGAACATTTCCTATATAAAAATTCATTTATTTAAAAAAAATGTATTGAGCAGTTATCACATGTCAGGCAATGAGCTGCAGGGTATTAAGATGAATAGGCCACTGCCCCATCCCTCAGAGAGCCTCGTATCTATTGGGAAAGAAAAGGACATCAGCATATTTATAATGATATATATAAAATACTGTTGTTGATATGCATCATAAGGTCACAGAGAAACCTAATTTAGACTGTGGGATCAGGAATGACTTCTCAGAGAAGATTTGCCTGTGCCAAGTCTCCAAGGAGGAGTAGGAATTAATTTTGGAAACAGACAAGGAAAGGTATCCCAGGCTAGAAGACAGCACGAACAAAAGACACAGTATCTCAGAGCAGTGCTACCTATGTGAAGAGCAAGTCCTTTGGAGAAAAAGTTTGAGGGTCCTGATCATGGAGGGCTTTTTTGTCTTGTTAAGGACTTTGTTCTTCATCCTGAAGGTGTTGTGGAACCCTTCAGGGTTTGTAACAGGAACGTGGCTATATTGATGCTGTTAACAGATTACTCTGCTGAGAGGAAGATAAATTTGTGGGAAGCAAACTGGAGGTTCTAAGAACAGTAAGTGGAAGTGGTTTTCCTCAAGAGGATGGGACTCTGAACTGGTCATGGGGAAAGAGACCGGAGGGTGAATCTGAATAATGTTAGGAGGTAAAGTCTTCCGTTAGACTGAATTCAGCAACTAGGAAGTGGGAGAGATAAGGATGGCTGGGTGAAAGACCATGTCAGATAATAGAGAGCTCAGAAAACAGGAGCAGTTTAGGATGACTGAAAGGTTATTTTGGGAACTGTCAATGTTTAGAGCTTGTGAGGACACCTGAGTTAAGAAGTCCAGCAGGGACTTCCCTGGTGGCGCAGTGGTTGAGAGTCTGCCTACCGATGCAGGGGACACAGGTTCGTGCCCCGGTCTGGAGGATCCCACATGCCACGGAGCGGCTGGTCCTGTGAGCCATGGCCGCTGAGCCTGCACGTCCGGAGCCTGTGCTCCGCAACGGGAGAGGCCACAACAGTGAGAGGCCTGCGTACCGCAAAAAAAAAGAAAAAAATAAAGAAGTCCAGCAGGCAGTGGCAACACCAGTCTCCATCAGAGGAGAGGGCTAGGTTGGAGAGAAGGATTTGGGGAATTATCAGCATGGATATGAGAGTTGAGAAATCACCCAGGAAACTGTGTAGGGTGGGAAGAGCAGGGGACTGTTGATGGGACACTCGGGTTCCCAAAATTTGAGGGCACATAAAGGTGATGTATGAAGAGACCCTGGAGAGTAAGTCCTGGAGGCCAGGTGTGGAGTGGTTGACAGGGAGGGATCTGTAGTGTCAGATGCGGTCAAGTGCTAGGGCAGAAAGTGCCTTGTGGTATGTTGAACGGTAACCGGGTGATGAGTAAGTGCAGTATTGAGTGTGGAGGACTGTCCATACTTTCCGGCACATGAGAAAGAATCAAGCTGGGAGGGAACATGGTGTCAGGAGAGGCACTTTTTCAGATGGGAAAGGCATACCTTGAGTTTCCAAAATTGAAGGGAGGAAGCTGGGAGAGAGAAGTGGGAGGTTAAGAACAAAGTCCAGAAGAGATGGGTGATCGGGCATGGTGGGAGGGCACTGTGGAGGGGCTGGACTTGCAGAAAGGTGAGAAGGATGAAAATCCAAGTTTGTGGGGCAATGAGTGAAATCATGTCTGATGTCCTCGGTTTTCTTTGATGAAGATTACTCCAGTGGACAGTTCCATGAGAGTGAAGGAAAGGATTGAGAATAAGGGAAGTAAGATATACCCAAGGACATATAGAAGGATTGATTTACCGAGGGCCCACCTGACTTCAGTGACTTGAGTTCATTTTTCTCTAAGATGCTCAGAAATAAGAGCAGAGACTTTACATTGTAGTGATGTGAGGATAGTCATTTTTTTCTAACATTTTATTATGTGAATTTTCAAATAGGCAGAAAAGTTGGAAGGGTATTTTACAGTGAACACTCATATTCCCA
The DNA here is from genome assembly GCF_964165515.1 of Mesoplodon bidens. Taxonomy (NCBI): domain Eukaryota; kingdom Metazoa; phylum Chordata; class Mammalia; order Artiodactyla; family Ziphiidae; genus Mesoplodon; species Mesoplodon bidens. The sequence continues at coordinate 53,795,191 of NC_138170.1, read as the reverse complement.
CCACCTAAATTCCACAATGAACATTTTCCTTGCTTTATACATATCAAGATGATGATTTTTAAATCAGTGTTTTATTATGGGCATTTTCAAACACACGTGAAAGTAGAAGGAATAATAGAAAGGACCTTCATATATTCATTACCCAGTTTCAACAGCTATTAACTATGGCTAATGTCATTTCTTAAAACCTCCCGTAACCTCCCGTAATCCACTGGATTACTTAAAAACAAATGGAGGTGAAATTTTGTTGTGTGGATTTGTTAGAAGCATGGGAATGCAACATAATCACAGGTTTTTTAAAGCAAGAGTTGTTTTGTGATCAAATATCAAATCCAAGGTTGGTGGAGAAGGAAGAGAAGCCAGGAGGGAACTGATAAACTGGAATAAAATGGAAGGGTTGGAGGACTTAAAAGTTTTGAATGAGGTCAAAGAATAGGAGTGGTGTGAGTAGGAGGGTGGGAGCTGGGGGCAGGTTGGGGTCAGAGCGTAGAATGTAAATTTCAGAAGTGGAGCAGTTCCCAATGAAGGAAAAAGGACCAGGGTGTGGCCAAGTGGATGAATGGCAAAAATGGAAGGATAGCAAAGGTTTTTAGAAATGAAGAGAGCGAGGAACTGTGAGTTAAGATCGTAAGGAAGCAGTACAGCAAAGAGGCTAGGGCAAGAGTTCAGGGGCCAGACTGCATGGGTGCATGTCCTTCCTCTGACAGTTGCCACCTGTGTGACCTTGAATAGATTACTTAGAGGCTCTGTGCCTGAGTGTCCTTTTCTGTAAAGTGGGAATAATAATAGTGCCAACCTCACAGGTGCTGGGAAGATTAAAGAAATTATTTAAGCATGTAAAGTGCTTTAGAACAGTGCCTGGCACATCATGAACATGCCAAAAGTGCTAGCTATTGTTATCACAAGAGTTTTACCTAGATGCTGAAGTCAGCAAGACAGGTGGCAGGATTTGTGGTGGAGAAGGCTACAGGCATGAAAATAGAGGAGAGGGGAGAAGACCATGGGAGCTTATGTTTTGTGTGATGAGAAAGGCCAATCAGAATATGATATACTATTTGTCATCAAAGTTTCAGAGAGCACTGATATAAGTAACTTTGTTATGGATGCAAGGTAAAAAAATTTATTCTTTCAACTATTTAGTTCACCAGAGCCTTGAGGTTTGAGGTTGTCTTTAAATCTTTGTGAGGATTCTTCTAGTGTAATTTGTTTTATTATGACTTTTTCAGAATAAGTCAGAATTGGAAGAAATCTTTACATAATCAGATGTACATAAAAAGATAGACTATGTTTTAGAACACAGCTTTTACTGTAAGTTGGCAGAAGTCTTCATTAATTTGTAGTTCCTCAAAGGCACACATTGTTCTCTTTAAAGATAAATCATTTCAAAAGTATACTCTCTATAGCCAGATGCATTATTCTTCAGTTTTGCTAAGACTCCTTTCTGGAGTTTGTTTAAAAGGAGAAAAAAAAAGCTGCATAACACAAGCTATTTAAAACTTCCAGGATATTTATCTGCAAATATATGTTTCTAAATTTAATTAAACCGACACATGTCTTGCCAAATGCAACACTTTGTTTTGTTTTGTTTTTCCTCAAGCAACATTTAAATCCATCAAACTGTTAGATGGTGGAGTTATTTGTTTGCTTAAACCATAGTTTTGAAAGTCCAAAGGCTGGCTGCATTTGTGGGTTTAAACGAAACATGTGTTTTACTTCTCCTTACGCATAGTGAGGAAGGAAGCATTTATTGAGTAACTACTAGTATCCTTTATTTACATTTTCTCCTTTGGTCATCACAACAGCCCAGTGAGGTGTACAGTAATCCCATGTTAACTCAGAACTTGGGAGGTCAAGTCAGTTGCCTGAGGACATCATCCATCCAGTATGTGGTAGAACTGGAATTTAAGCCTTGGTCCATTTGACCTCACGACTGTCGTGACTTGCTGACTGTAGACTCCGTTGTGGCGATGATTTATATTCTTCTCATTGTACAACTGTCAGAGCAGTCCGTTTAAATGTTATGCATTACAAGGGCCCTGCAAACTATGTGTGCTCCCCACCCCTATATGCTGCCCCTGCCACAGTGACCTCTCCCCTTCCTCGCTTAGTCTCAGACACATGGGCACACACCGTCTCAGGACCTTGGCGCTTGCTGCTTCCTTGCCCGGAGTGTTCTTCTCTCAGGTGACTGCATAGCTCATCTACCTCCTCCAAGGCTTGAATCAGTGTTGGTGATGCCTTCCTGACCGCCTTATTTTAAAACACGTCCCTCCTTCTCCTTCCCTGCTGTAGTTTTCTCCTTCGTATTTATCACCATGGGCAAGCATGACAATGGAATGTTGGGCTTTCGTTTTACCCGCCAGTGTCTTGGTTTCCAGGTGGTGGGCCACTCCAAATTGAAGCCCACTCTAACTATTGCAGGAGAGGGTCAAGCCTCAAGGCAGAAGTTGGCAGGGCTGCCAGGGTAGTGGGATTATAGGGCAAACTCAACCAGGCACACCACATTCTAGGTCTGGGGCAACAGAGCCTATTATCAATCTTACCCACTGACGGGAATGGGGTTCTTGGTGTTTTTCTAGGCTTGAGGGTGTAGCTGGGACTGTCTGGCAAAGATCTTCAGTGCCTGTACCTGGGCGGAACTGGGGCAGAGAGGAACTCACAGTGAGGATCTTCATAAAGCTACCAAACCTGTGGTATTCAGTACAAATTTTGGTAGAATGTCTTCTACCAAAAAAATACCCCCAAAAAACTAGGCTTGTAAACTCCTTGTGTTCTTGATGAAGATATGCAGCACGCTGCTGGGTTAGTTGTCTGTCTTCCTCACGAGGCAGTGAGCTCCTTGAGGAAGGAGACTGTGTCTCATTCATATCCGTCTCCCCAGTATCTAGACCAGCCTCTGACTATTCAGAGTCAGGAATCAGATTCAGATTCCATCCCAATCCCTTGACATAGTTCCTGACATATAGGAAGTACTCAACATGTAATAATAGCTTTTAATATTATTATTTTACAATTTTGTGTGTATCCTTCTGGAGAAGGTATCAAATGTGTTCAGTGTATTATTACTTCTGGAGAAGGCATCAAATGTTTTGAATGAATGAATCTCTTACATTTTGGAAATCACTAGAATTCTTAGGTTTCAATCTTGTTTCTAACATTAGAGTGTTAACCCAGAGAGCCCCACAGGGTTATTGGAAATCTATGTAATATAAAAACTATGAAATATACTTACTTGTGAAACTGGTATCTTTGAATCCTTAGTCCTAGGCATAGTACTTGACATATAGTAAACATTTGTTAAATGTTGAATGGTGAGCACCAAAGCAAAACATACCATGCTACTACTATAACAGGTAAATTTTAAATAGCATTTGGATAGTCTAGTTGGAATATCACTTATATCTCAAGCAAACTGGATAGCTGAACAGCTTCAAATAAAGTGTATAAACTATACTTTAAGGTGTCAGAGTTCTGAGCTACATTTGTAATTCTTTGAAATATGATTTCAGGTAAAACATGGCTACTCCAAGAGAGTCTGGTGTACACTTATAGGAAAAACATTATATTATTTTCGTAGTCAAGAAGATAAGGTATGTATGTATTTTTAATATGCTAATTAGAGGAATTTTTTGTTTGTTATGGCTTCAAGTTTTCCCTTTCACTGTTCTGTTGGTAGCTCAAACTTTAGAATTTTTGATAAGGTTGAAATTTTGCATAAAATTTATTACTAAGGTAATCATAGACCTACAGGGGTTTTTTTTGGTTTTTTTTTTGCTTTTTTCACGGTACGCGGGCCTCTCACTGTTGTGGCCTCTCCCGTTGTGGAGCACAGGTTCAGCGGCCATGGCTCACGGGCCTAGCCGCTCCACGGCATGTGGGATCTTCCCGGACCAGGGCACGAACCCGTGTCCCCTGCATCGGCAGGCGGACTTAACCACTGCGCCACCAGGGAAGCCCCCTACAGGGGTTTTGATTCTTAATTATAAGCCTTAGTAAGTTTTAATTAATTCTTCTTCTAAGACCTAGAAAAGTCTCCCTCTATCCCACTTTCAACCATCAATTTCTCATGTTTTCCAGGTCTGACAGACTAGATAAGGTTGATTGAAGGGAAAAGCAAGCTAGGAAAAAGGAGCTGGGAAGGGAAAAGAATCCAGTCCTGTCGCAGGCCCTCGAATCCCTAGATACCACTTATCTATCCATCCATCTGCATATCTATATCCCATTCATTCATTTTTAACTAATCTCCTCCCCGCCAAAACTTGAGTTATTGCATTTTCAGAATAAAAAAATGGATATCTTCCAAACGTGAAATGTATACCTAATTATCATTGTATATACCCCATGTCATCTTTGGATTACTGAAACTATAAAAATTGAACTAACATGGACCAAGAGTATTTGCATAAAACAATGATGCCAGCTCCACAGAACAGCAGCCTGTGACTGATTACTGTGTTAATGAGACTAAACTTCTTGGTCCACTGACCATGTAGGTCAGTTAGTATTTCTCTGCTCTATTTTCATAGTCTGCACTCTCAGTTCTGACTAGCATATTTAAAATGCATGCCATTATTCTCAGTATCACTCACGGGTTGGTACTTAACACAGTGCAGCCGTTGAGAGTGATATCTCTGAAGTAATGTGGGAATATGCTCATAAAAATAATACAAGAATAAGCACAGTACAAAACTGCATATTCAGTATAACCCTAACTCAATTATCAGTCAGGAAAACAGAAGCCACTCTGTGTATTCCAGTTATAACAATTTTAATGCAGAAGTAGGGACATACATAACTTTAGAAAAGTTGGGGGAGTAGAGGTCGGGGAAGCAGCTGCCACTGAAGATCTGAGAAGTCAGCACCAACGGTCTGAACACAAAGCACAGAGGCAGCTGGTACTCAGCAGTTTACTGAGAAGCCTCTGTGATACATCAGCCCAGGCATCTGACTGTAGCTGTCTCAGGAGAATCACGACTCTTCTTTCACCCTTACCTTCCACATCGCATGAAAATTATCTCAGGCAAGTGCTAATTTGGAGCCATGCAGGGAAGGGGATTCTGACAAATTTAGTTCCCAGCTTATTTTCTGCTGTTACAGGGAGACTGTAGAAGAGGAAGTTTGGGATTCTGAGTTTATAATTCTCAGTCCAGCACATCTATGTAAAGATACACATAGCAGAAAAGTCAGAAAGAACTATACCAAAATGTTGAGTGGCAGTAGAATTATGGATGATTTTTTTCTTCCCTTTTTTTTAATAACTTCCTATTTTTACCAAGTTTCTATATTCATGTTTTATAAATAGAAAAATAATTTAAAATTTGCTGAGAGTAGAATTTAAATGTTCCTACTACTACTACTAATAATAATTTTGTCTTTTATTAAAAATGGATAGCATTGATCACAGAAGGAACAAGTCAGAGGAATGTAGATAGCTGAACAGAAATCCATTATAATTACTGGAAAAGTATTGAGGATGCTTGTGAATCGGTATAAGCTTACTTCATTTTGTGCTATAGATGTTTCAGAAGCAATTTGTGTTTATCTCAATCAGTGTCTTTTAAAAAATTCAGTCAAAATATTTAAAAGCACCTGGTCTATTCACTATTTATAGAACCATGGTAAATCCTCTGGTAAAAGGAATAATCATCTTTAAATATTGGGGTGGATGGAACCTTGATTGTCATATGATTGGGTATGCCTAAAGCACACAATTAGGATAGTATTGTCATGTATTATCATAGTAGAATTAGTTTTCTTTATCCTATTTTTTAAAGCTTGCTTTTTATTTACTGATGTGAATTTTCTGCCCTATTATTTTGCTTTTGTTTTACTGCCTTTCTTTTTCTGAAAGTATAGATAAGTTAATTTCACATTTTTCTTTCAGAAGTAAATTTTCTTCACTCAGTCCCCAGAATAGTGCTTTGCACATAGTAACTACTCAGAAAATAACTGTAATTAATTTAACGGGAAAAAGCAATGTTTCTCGAAAAGACAACACATTTAATCAAGTGAATTAATTTTTTACTATTAATCAGCTATTAGGCAGATAAGATATCTAGGTAAGACCTCACTGAGAAGCCGACATTTTAATTAGGTTTTGAAGGAAGTAAAAGAGGCAAGAGTATTCCAAGCCAAAGGAACAGCAAGTGCAGAGGCCTTGGCAGGAGCATGCCAGGTGTGTTTGAGGAATAGCGAGAAGGTCAGTGTGACTGGACTGGACTCCGTTAGGGAGAGGACAATAGGAGATGAGTTCAGGGAAGTAACGGGGACCAAATCGCAAGGAGCCTTATCGTAGTAAGGACTTTGGCTTTTGCTCCAAGTAAGATGAGAAGCCATTTGAGGATTTTGAGCCGAGCAGTGACATGATCTGACCTGTGTCTAACAGGAACACTCCAGCTACTGTCTGAAGGGAATTAGGAGGAGACTGGTTAGGAGACTCTTACAGTAATTCAGGTGAGAGATGATTGTGGTTTAGTGTGGCAATGGAGGTGTGAGAAGAGACCAGATTCTGGGTATATTTTGAAAGATTTGCTGATAGGATTTGTTGACTAAAAGGGTATGGAATATGAGAGCAAGAAAAGGGGCAGTGACGATGCCAATCTTTTTGGCCTGAACAGCTGGAAAGATCAAGTTGCAAACAACTGGGATGGGAGAGACTCAGGTGGTGGGGGAGGACTTACCAAGTGATGTTGAAATGCTATTAGACATCTAAGTAGAGCTAGTGTGAGTCAGGAGTTATAAATTTGGAAGTAGCTAATACATGCTGATGCAAAAGCCATGAGCTTGGATGACATCACCCAGGGGAGTGAGTGTAGATGGGCAAAGAGTTCCCTGGGCCCCGAGCATGGAAATGTAAGATGGTAAATGTCCTTGGAGTTACAGTGAACTTTTTCAGGCTGCAATTCCAAACCTGACCGAATACTTTAGAAGTTGTACATCTGAAGCAGACTGTGTGTGTTCCTGGAATAAATGGACTTAATTAAAGAAAAGTTTTAAAACAAATATGCTAAATATTCTACACAGCAAATAGTTGTTTTCATCAGTAAAAGAGTAGGTAAAATTTAATATAAATCATTTTTAGGATGTTTTTCTTACACTTAAATTAAGATGAAAGAAATCGTGGCATTTTTTGTGATATATTACATGTGTAATATATCATATATGTGTATATAGCCTCAGAACACTCCTCATTTATTGGGGTTTAGAGTGATAGTTAATCACACTTCTTCACACCAGCTGTTTAACTTTGTTACTTTTTCTGTGAATAGTATTGAGACTATGTCTACCCTTGTCCTTTTGATCCAATAACTTAATCAAATTAATTCTGTGGGGAAAAAAGTCAAATGAATATTTTGACTGAATTGCTTGACTAGGTAGTGTGTCACTTTGGTCCAGATGAATAATCCAAACCACTGTATGGAAGTGGCTTCTTGCTTTTTCCACAAAAGTTAAATGTCTAGTATTCAAATTGTTCTTCAGTATTACAGTTGGCATGTTGGTTGTGGCTACTACTTTTGTAACAATGTGGATAATACAATTAGCTTTAGGCATTCATTTAAAAAAAGGTATGCTTTATAAAGGTAAGAATGAAAAAGACTATGAAAAATTTTAGCAGGAAAATATTTAAAAGTTCCTTCCTTACAATTACTAATATTTACTTTAGTTTCCTTTAGGTCAGATCAGACTCTGGGAAGCTAAAGTTGAAGAGGTTGACAGATCCTGTGATTCAGATGAGGATTATGAAGCCAGTGGGCGAAGTCTTTTATCCACACATTACACTATTGTGATCCACCCCAAAGACCAAGGTCCGACTTACCTCCTGATTGGATCCAAGCATGAAAAGGTATGTAAGGTCTAATTGGTTGAGTTAGAATGATTTAGACTAATATGATTAAGTATTGGTAATAATTTTCAAATGACTGTTAAGTGCAATCAAAGATTTATGTATAGATTTGTTGGACATAGTATTTTTAAAATAATTTTATTTCTGATATATTTCAAACACAAAAAATATAACAGACACCCTTTTATACTTAACAGATGTTAGATTTCGTGGTATTTTTTTATCAGTGTAAAATTAGTAACCATCTAAGTGTTCAACAATAGGAAATTGATTAAATAATGTCCATATGATAAAATATCCTGCCGCCTTATATCTTTTTTATATTAAAAATAGATAATTATAATTTCTGAATTTTACTAATATAGCATAAGCACATCCTTAATATAATCTCAACTATGTGAAAATATAATGTACATATATATTTTAATAGAAAGAAAAAAGTCCAGTATATTTGGGGAGCAGAAAAATGGGTTCTTTTCTTCCTTTCTTCCTTATATACATAATCAATGTATACAACTTGATGCTTTGGAAATAATTATTTGCTCATGAAACCATCACTGCAGTCTGTGGCATAAACCTATCCATCATATCCAAAAGTTTCCTCTCAACCTCTTTTTTAATTATTATTTTTTTGTGTGTGTGATAAGAACTACATAACATAAGATCTTCCCTCTTAGTAAATTTTAAAGTATGTAATACAACATTGTTAACTACAGGCACCATGCTGTATGATAGATCTCTAGGACTTATTCATCTTTTTGTTTTTTTTCTTTTTTTTTCCCAGGACTTATTCATCTCGTATAACCACAACTTTGTACCCTTTGACTAATACCACCCTGTTTCCCCTTTCCCCTAGCCTCTGGCAACCACCATTCCCTCTCTGCTTCTATGAGTTTGACTATTTTAGATCCATCATATTAAGTGGTATTATATGGTATTTGTCTTTCTGTGTCTGGTTTGTTAGCAGGCAACAAACCTGGTTGCTAAGAAACCAGACACAGAAATGTCCTCCAGATTCATCTATGTTGTCACAAATGGCAGGATTTCCTCCTTTATAAGGCTGAATAATATTGTATGTATATACCATATTTTCTTTACCCATTCATCCATCAATAGACACTTAGGTTGCTTCCATGTCTTTGCTATTGTAAATAGTGGTGTGATGAACATGGGGGTGCGTATATCTTTTTGAGTTAATATTTTATATAAATTTATATTAAAAAGCTTCCTTCAGATAAATACCCAGAAGTAGAATTGCTGGATCATATAGTAGTTCTATTTTTAATTTTTTGAGGAAACTCCATACTGTTTTCCACAGTGTTGCACCAATTTACATTCCCACCAACAGTGTACAGGGCTCCCTTTTCTCTACATCCTCGCCAGTACTTGTTATTCCTTGTCTTTTGGGGGTTTTGTTTTGTTTTTGATAGTTGCCATTCTAAAAGGTGTGAGGTGATAACTCATTGTGGTTTTCAGTTGCATTTCCCTGATGATTAGTGATGTTGAGCTCCTTTTTGTGTACCTGTTGGCCATCTGTATGTCTTCTTGGGAAAATGTTTTTCAGATCCTCTGCGCACTTTTTAATTGGATTGTTTGTCTTTTTGCTATTGAGTTGTATGAGTTTTATATGTATTTTAAATATTAACCCCTTATCAGAAATATGATGTGAAATATTTTCTCCCACTCAGTAGGTTATCTTTTCATTTTGTTGATGGTTTCCTTTGCTGTGCAGAAGCTTTTTAGTTTGATGTAATTCCACATGTCTATTTTTGCTTCTGTTGCCTGTGTTTTTGGTGTCATACCCAAGAAATCATTGCCAAGGCCAGTGTCCAAAAGCTTCTTCTCAATGTTTTCTTCTAGGAGTTTTATGGTTTCAGGTCTGATGTTTAAGTCTTTATTCCATTTTGAATTGACTTTGTGTACTGTGTGATATCAGGGTCCAATTTCATTTATTTATATAAATTTATTTTATTTACTTATTTTTGGCTGTGTTGGGTCATCATTGCTGTGCACGGGCTTTCTCTAGTTGTAGCAAGCAGGGGCTACTCTTTGTTGTGGTGCATGGCCTTCTCGTTGCGGTGGCTTCTCTTGTTGCAGAGCACAGGCTCTAGGGTGCATGGGCTTCAGTAATTGCAGTACGCGGGCTCAGTAGTTGTGGCTCGCAGACTCTAGAGTGCAGGCTCAGTAGTTGTGGCATGCAAGCTTAGTTGCTCTGAAGCATGTGGGATCTTCCGGGACCAGGGCTCAAACCTGTGTCCCCTGCATTGGCAGGCGGATTCTAAACCACTGCACCACGAGGGAAGCCCTCCAATTTCATTGTTTTGCATATGGATATCCAGTTTTCCCAACACCATTAATTGAAGAGACAATCCTTTGCCCACTGTATTCTTGGCAACCTTGTCAAAAATCAGTTGACCATATATGCATGGTTTTATTTCTGGACTCTCTATTCTGTCCCATTGGCCTAATGAAGCAATCATTAGGCCCACTGATGGACCTAATGTCTGTTTTTATGCCAGTACCATACTATTTTGATTACTGTAGCTTTGTAATATATTTTGAATTAGGAAGTATGATCCCTCCAGCTTTGTTCTTCGTGCTCAAAATTGCTTTGGTTATTTGGGGTCTGTCCTGTTCCATGTGAATTTTAGGATTGTTTTTTCTATTCCTGTTAAAAAAAAATTGGGATTTTGATAGGGATTAATTTGAATCTCTATGGGTTGTTTTGGGTAGTATGGACATTTTAATAATATTAATTCTTCCAATCTATGACTGGATGTCTTTCCATTTATTTGTGTCTGCTTTAGTTTCTTTCATTAGTGTTTTATTGTTTTTGGTGTACAAATCTTTCACCTCCTTGGTTAAGTTTATTCCTAAGTACTTTATTCTTTTTTTTTTGCTATTGTTTTCAGATTGTTTTCTTAATTTCCTTTTCAGATAATTCATTGTTAGTGTATACAAACACAACCGATTTTTAAAAATTAATTAGTTCATTTATTTTACTTATTTTTTGGCTGTGTTGGGTCTTCATTGCTGTGTGAGGCTTTCTCTAGTTGTGGCGAGTGGGGGCTACTCTTCCTTGCAGTACGCAGGCTTCTCCTTGCAGTGGCTTCTCTTGTTGTGGAGCACGGGCTCTAGGTGCATGGGCTTTAGTAGTTGTGGCATGTGAGCTCAGTAGTTGTGGCTCACAGACTCTCAAGCACAGGCTCAGTAGATGTGGTGCACAGGCTTAGTTGCTCCGTGGCATATGGGATCTTCCCGGACCAGGGCTCGAACCTATGTCCCCTGCATTGGCAGGCAGATTCTTAACCACTGCACCACCAGGGATGTCCCCATAACTGATTTTTGTATGCTGATTTTGTATCCTGCAACTTTATTAAATGTATTAGTTCTAACAGTGTTTTTATGGAATGTTTAGGGTTTTCAACAAATAAGATAATATCATCTGCAAACAGAGATAATTTTACTTCTACCTTTCCGATTTGGATGCCTTTTATTTCTTTTTCTTGCTCTGTTGCTCTGGCTAGGACTTCCAGTGGTATGGTGAATAGAAGTGGCAAGAGTGGGCATCCTTGCCTTGTTCCAGATCTTACAGGACAAGCTTTCACTTTTTCACCATTGAGTATGATATTAACTGTGGGCTTTTCTTATAAGGCCTTTATTGTGTTGAGGTATGTTCCTTCTGGGTATTATTTCCTTCTTTAAATTTTCTGGATTTCCTAAGTATTTTATATGTTCTATTTGTATGTACTAGGAGTCAGATTTTAAATTTGATAGAATTTGTTATATTTCTTAAAAGAATATTAATTGGTTGTATTTATTCTAGTCTCTTAATGTCACTTTACTTTCTTAATTTTCTTATGCTTTTTTAAATGTGAACAATGGGGAAAAGGTACTATGAGCACAATTCAAATAAGCTGGCTTCAGAACTCTTTAAGTGGCTTTTAGTTATTTAAAAATTGTGTTTTTTTTTTTCTATTGTCAAAGTTTTCTACTGTTTATGCAAGTTGTTTTTTTCCTTAAGTCATCAAAAACTGTGTCTTGGTTAACATTTCTATTAATATGTTTTGATTTTTAAGGACACTTGGCTTTATCACCTGACTGTTGCAGCTGGAAGTAACAATATAAATGTTGGATCTGAATTTGAACAACTCGTTTGCAAATTGCTAAATATAGAAGGGGAACCTTGTAAGTTTATAACGTACAAGGCTTTATGGTTTATGAAATGGGCCCTAACTCCCTTAGCCTAATAGAGTTTTCACTTTGCGGGTTCCTGTTTCCCTGAGATGTACCCATCTTCTCATAGGCTGTGCTTGTCACGGGCCAGGATTCTCATTGTGGTTCTTCGGCTCCAAGGACACGGTCATTCCTTGACATGTCCATATCCTGTCACACCTCTCTGCCTTTGCTCACATTACTCCCTCTGCCTGGAACACCCTTCTTCCTTCACATTCCCCACCAACTTGATAAAATCCTACCTACCTTAGGAGCTCCCCCTGCCAACCCATCCCAACTCAGCATCTGGCTCATAAAAGGTGCCTAATAAATGTTAAAATTATATCCCAATGCACTTTACCATTTAAAACTTTTATAGCATTTGTTGCTTTGCACTGAAGTTTTTTTTATGGCTAAGGTTTCCCCATTGAGAGCCTAGATTCTCTGCTCCGCTTTACTTAATAATAGAGATCACATTTTATTTGCAGTGTCTAGCATAGGAATTTAATAAATGTTGATTTTAGGAATGACTTCAAGTTCCTCTTTATCTTTCTGTCTCCTTTTGCTCTGGCTTCTCCTCTCTGTATCTTCCCCCAGCTCCCTCTCATGTACAGTCATCTCCCCACCTAGGTCACCGATCTTTAGCACATTTAAGCAACATGACAATGTCCTGGTAAGACTTGTTTTGGCCTAGAATATTTGTACCAAACTCTTCTAGCTTTAATTTATCCAAAACAGGAATAGGAGAATCCCAATGGCCTGGAAACTGAAATAAAATAATGTTATCAGAGGTTTTTCATGACTTTTATGACTTAAGTTGTGAGCCAAGCCAGAATGAGGTAATTTCTAAAGGGCTGATTTAATGTGAGGCCAAAGTAAGTGATTCTTTCTGTTTCCTGTTCATACTTCATTCTGTATTTAGCCTCTCAGATATGGAGACACCCTACTTTGTGTCACAGCAAAGAAGGACTCATTTCTCCTTTGACAACACTACCTTCGGAAGCTCTACAGACAGAAGCAATTAAATTATTTAAGGTAAGATTTTATATGGAGTTATATATTGTTAAAAAATTTAATAGGAAAAAATAAAACTTCAGATTATAAAGTTTCACTCTTTTCAAGAAAATTCAAAATGTGATGATGATTAAGAAAATCTACTGAAATAAAATTAGGTGAATTTAATATGCTTTCTGAGTGAGGATTTGAGATTTACTGCAGTAAACTATCTATGGTTTGGGCCATATGAAACACTTCATATCAGAAGAATCGTTTCCTCTTCAACCTCTCAAATGGAGAGATTCCTGACATCACTTGTACCTCAGTGTTGGGAGAGGGATCAATATCCTTCTTCTTCTCCAGTGCTACTCTCAAATTCTTATTACTCAACCTCTATTAGAAATCCGTGGTGACTTGAAGCATACCATTCAACTATATCACTCTTAATCCTCCACCCCCATCATCTCTGTCGTCAGTCACCTTCTGGTAACTCCTCAAATTTCATTAAGGATTTTGGCTTCCAACTCACATCTTTCTCTCTGCCTCAGATCTTGCCATTACCCTGAATTACTTTACTATCACTTCACTCACCAATGCCATGGCCTTAAGATTCCTGACCTTCTCAATGTCAGTAAGCTTCCTCTCTACCCTGCTTCACCTTCCAATTCTCCATGTCCACACCCTGACCTCAACATTCCTCATAAGTACACCACTTCTAAAAGCTTAAATTCTTAATGTGTCTTTCATTAACCATAATCTCTTAGCCCATGAGCTCTCTTATTTTCTTTCTTCCATTTCTCATCCTCACTAAGACACTTTTTTGAGCCATTTATTTTATTTGAGATGAAGAGAGAGCACAATAACTACCTCTTGGCTTTTCTTCCTTCTTTATCTACTCTGGATGACTTTCATTAATACTCATAGTTCCTTGGGACCTGTAGTTCCATGCATTCTTCAGCTGAACCCCAACCGAGATCAGTGCTGCTGTCTTGCCTGCTTCCATATTAATCACATACATAGTGCTAGAGAGCCTCAAACAGCCGTATGGACTGGAGCCAATGTAAATCTGTGGTCTTCATTCCTTAGGGTCAACTGTCTCTCCTTTTGCTTGTCTTTGGTCAAATCCTCTCAAATTCCCTACTCAATAATGCTCCTCATAGCAAACTTACCTTCTAGTTCATTGGGAAAATTAGAGGGCATCAGAAATGATCACCTCGAATCTCTCTTCTCAACAGACATTCTTTCATCTATTTTTTCCTCCATTACTCCAGTCTCAGAATATAATGTACCTTCTATGGATTCATGTCTTGACTCTGCACTGGGACCTTGGTACTTCATTTTCCCATAGTCTCTTAAAGTCTCAATTTTTGCCTCTCTTTTGGCTTTTTCTTGCCTACATTCCACCCATCTCAAAAAATTACATATTTACTAGATAATACTAAGGAATTATTGTTAATTTGGGAAGGGCATAATGATGACATGATGGTTATGGGAAAAAAATCTTTATCAGTTGGAGAGCCCTACTGAAGTATTGGTAAAATAACATGATATACATTAGAATACTACAGAAGAAAAGTGGATGCAGGGGTTGGACGAAACAAGTGTGGCAAAATGCTTGTTGACAATTGTTGACACCAGGTGATGGGTACATTATACTTTCTCTCTACTTTTGTTCATGTTTTAAAATTACCATAATGGAACGTTTTTAAAAATCCACCTGTAGAATACACAAATACCCAAAGCAAGAAAGACTTTATACAAATATATTTGAAAATCTGGATGAAGTGATCAACTTTATAACAAAATATAAATGGTGAAAACCAATTACACAGGTGAATGAAAATTTAAACAGGAAAATTTACCAAACTTTATAATTGTGGTTAATTTCAATGCTGTTTAAACTGTCCCAAAGCATAGGAAAGAAGGAAATTTTGCAAAATTTTTTCTTTTACTTTTTTGGGGGTAAATCTCAAACATATATAAGAGTAGAGAGAATGTTATGAAGTATAAGATACTCATCATCCAGCTCCACAGTTGTCAACATATGACCAGTTTTGTTTCATTCTCCCCAACCCCACTGCTCCCCAAGACTGGATTATTTTGAAGCAATTCTCAGTCATCATGTCACCAGATTCTTTTTGTGAAGTGAGTATTACTTTGATACCAAACTGCAGAAAATATTGTAGAAAACGGAGTATTTCATACAAAAACTAATAAAGTATTAGTAAACAGAATCCAACATCATACTAAAAGAATACTAATCATGATTAAGAGGGATTTGTTCCAGGAAATCAAGTATGGCTAAATATTAGGATGTCTATTAATATTATTTATTATTAAGTCGACAGTCATCTCTATAGATGGTAAAAATGCATTCATAAAATACTGATAGATATCTCCTTAACATGATAAAATATTTCTGCTTAGTAAAAACAAATGTCATGCTTTATGGGGAAATGCTTTAAACATTTTCATTAAAGTGAAGAACAATGATATTCACTCCCATTAATATTTTAAAAACTTCTTATTAAAGCATAATCTGTATAGAGTGTATCCCCATTATTATTAATATTATTATTGTTTAGCATTCTATTAGTGGTACTAACCAATTGCAATTAGGCAATGAAAACAAATTAGAAGGAAACAAACTGGAAATGCAAATATTTACAGATTATATAATTGTATACCTGGGGAAAAAAACTTAAAAAACTACTACAAACAAAAAAGATAATTCAATCAGATAGTGAGGTACAAAATTGATAAGTAGAAATCAAAACTTTTTACACATACAAACAACAACCAGTTAGAAGATAAAAGGAAGAACTTCTGCTTTTTGGCTGTGATGGAGCAACAGGAACTGAATTTACCCTACCAATGGTTTTCAGACTGTTGAATAACAGGCTGTGCAGGACAGTGATCCTCAGGAAAACAAATGAAGTAAGCTTTACAATTGTTGCAGCTTAATATCTTGGAGAGAGTTTCATGATCACAGTGCATGCAGGGACACCCAAATAGTGTTTGGCAGTCTTCCTGAGCTACCAAGACAGAGTTCAGAATTTGAGGAGGCCAAGATGGTTAGAATTCACAAAACTGAGAGGAGTGAGCAGAAGAGAGTGGGAAAGTGCTCCACAGATTCATAGAGGGTTCCTTTTGAGTTTTTAGCTGAGAACTGATAATCATATGTGTGTGAGGAAACTACCTGAGGCTAGGGAAAGAACTACCAGAAAAGAATAGGCAAAAAAAAAAAAAAAATTCCTGGAGCTTACACATAGCTGAAAATAGTTTGTATTCCTATCATCCAGAATGGAAAGACCTCCTAATGCACTAGGCATCAAGTAGAGTACTCAAGATAGAAGTCACATTGATTTTTAATAACCTAACCTCAGAAATGGCATACCATCATTTCTGCCATATTCTACTGGTCAAACAAATTAACTCTAGTACAGTATGGAAGGGGATTGCCTCAGATATTGTCTGAATATCAAGAGATGGAGATCATTGGGGGCCATCTTGGAGACTAGCAGCCATACTTCATATATTCAAGAAGGTAGAGGAAAGCATAAACATTTTAAGAAGAGTAATGGAAGATATTTAAAAGATCCAAACTGAACTTTCAGAGATGAAAAATGTAGTGGGTAAAATGAAAAAAATACACTGGATGAGATTAACAACAGGTAAGATAATGCAGTAGGCAAGACTAGTGAACTTAAAGACATAGCAAGAAAAATTATCCAGAATGAAACACAGAGTTAAAAAAAACTGAAAAAAATTGAATAGAGTACAGTGAGCAATGGTATATTTTCAAGCAGTCTAACATATATGGAACTGGAGTTCTACAAAAGGAAGGAGGGCAACAGAAAAATATTCAAGGGAATAATGGCTTAAATTTTCTTTTCCCAAATTTAATGAAAACTATAAAACTCTCAAATTTAAGAAGCTCAGTGAATCTCAAACAGAAGAAATGTGACAAAAACTACTCTAATACACATCATAATCAATTGCTTTAGACAAGTTATAAAGAGTGTGGTGGTTTGGGAGGAATAACATAACACATAGAGAACATAGATAAGAATGACAGCAGACTTCTCATTGAAAACTATACAAGTCATAAGATAGTGGAGTAACATCTTTAAAGTACTGCAAGGAAAAAAATCTATCAACCTAGAATTCTATATCCAGTGAAAATATTTTTCAAAAACAAAGGTGACATAAAGGCTTTTTCAGATATATAAAACCTGAAAGAATTACTCCCCAGAAGACCAATACTACAAGAAATGCTTAGTGATGTCCTTTAGGCAGTCAGAAAATGATGCCAGATGGAAATCTGGATTTATGCAGAGGAATGAAGAGCACTAGAAATGGCAAATATGTGGGTAAATATATAAGAATTTTTCCTTATTATTTCAATCTCTCTAAAAGATAATTGACTGTTCAAAGGAAAGATAATAACATTGTATTGTGGGGTTTAAAATTATATGTAGAAATAAAATATATGACAATAATAGTACAAAGACTGAGAGAGGGGAAATGTAAGTATACTGTTATAAGGTTCTCATACTATAAGAAGTGCTATAATATTCCTTAAAGGTAGACTGTTTTATATATTTTATATATTAAAATATATGCTAAAACCTTAGAGCAACCACTTAATAAAAGTCAAAGAGGTTTAGCTGATAAGCCAATAAAGGACATAAAACAGAATCATAATATATAGTCTAGTAATTTTTTAAAAGGCTGAAAAAGAGGAAAACCAAAAAGAACATATGAGACAAATATAAAACAAATAGCAAGATAGAAGATTTATTCCTGATCATACTAATAATTACATCAAATTTAAATGGCCTGAACACTCCAGTTACAAGGTTGAGATTGTCAGATTGTATTAAAAAAGCAAGATCCAACTATATGCTGTCACAAGCAGTACTTCTTTTGTTTTCTGACATTTGTTGTAAGAAAAAAAGACTGACATTTTAAAATAGCCTGCTCAAAAGAAACTGATTTCACTCTCAGAACTTCATTTTACTCCCAAATATCAATGTCATTAATAAGCCCAATATATTTAATTCATTGAAACAAATATATATATATATATTACACTATAACTACAAATTTAATTAATACATTATTACAATAATCTGGGGTTCAGTTAGCATGGAAATATTTTTAAGAATTCATAGATAGAACACTTTATGAGTATTGGAGTTGCTTCCCCTGCCTTTAGGCAATCCATCCTAAACTTTCTCAGGCAAGAGTACCTACTCCTCTAGTCAGGAACAAAACAAATTTTCACAGTTTTATTACAATGAACTGTTAAAATGAAGAATGATAAGTATTAATATCCTGCTTTGGAAAATGTCTAGGAAAGATTATGCTATAACCTTTTCCTAGTAACCTACTCTAAAATTTAATCTCTTTGGGGGAAAAAAGTATTTATTTGCATTCATTTTAAGTTATTTATTCTACTATTTCCCAAAATATTTTCCTCAGTAAACTAGTTTTTAAAGTTGCCAATTGGGGGGCTTCCCTGGTGGCGCAGTGGTTGAGAGTCCGCCTGCCGATGCAGGGGACCCGGGTTCGTGCCCCGGTCCGGGAGGATCCCGCGTGCCGCGGAGCGGCTGGGCCCGTGAGCCATGGCCGCTGAGCCTGCGCGTCCGGAGCCTGTGCTCCGCAGCGGGAGAGGCCACAGCAGTGAGAGGCCTGCGTACCGCAAAAAAAAATAAAAAAAATAAAGTTGCCAATTGGTATTACTAGAAAAAATAAAGATGGGAAGGGATTGTAGTCAAATAAGTTTAGAAATTCTGTGCTGTGTAGAGAATACAAAGATAAATAAGAAAGAGTCCTTGTCTTTATGAAGTTTATAGTCTGGTAGACCAGAGGCTATTACTGTTCCATATGCCCTTAAAATGAAAGCATATTCTGCTCTGAAGTGGAGTATTCTACAAATGAGTTCAAGTTGGTTGATAGTGTTATTCAGGTTTTCTAAATCCATACTGATTTTTCTGCCTACTTGTTCTCTCAAATATTGACAGGGGATATTGAAATCTCTAACTTTAATTGTGAACTTTGTCTGTTTCTCCTTATAGTCGTATAGGTTGTGGCACCATGTATTTTGAAGCTATGTTATTAAAACATTTAGGATTGTTATGTCCTCTAGATGAACTGACCCTTTATCATTATAAAATGACCCTCTTGGGGCTTCCCTGGTGGCGCAGTGGTTGAGAGTCCGCCTGCCGATGCAGGGGACACGGGTTCGTGCCCCGGTCCGGGAAGATCCCACATCCCACATGCTGCATAGCAGCTAGGCACGTGAGCCATGGCCGCTGAGCCTGCGCGTCCGGAGCCTACGCGTCCGGAGCCTGTGCTCTGCAACGGGAGAGGCCACAACAGTGGGAGGCCTGCATACCGCAAAAAAAATAAATAAATAAAATAAATAAAAATAAAATGACCCTCTTTATCTCTGGCAGAATTCCTTGCCCTGAAATCTACTCTGTCTGATATTAAAGTAGCCACTCTGGATTTCTTTTGATTAGTGTCATCACAATATATCCTTTTCCATCCTTTTAAACAAAAGCTATTGCTAAGAAGAGAATCAATATTTCATGCAGAATAAATCTGATCATTTCTCACCCTAAGTATATCTATTTTTTTCGTTTAATTCAGACCTGCCAACTTTTTATAAATGCAGCAGTTGACTCTCCTGCAATTGATTACCACATATCTCTAGCCCAGAGTGCTTTGCAAATCTGTCTGACACATCCTGAGCTACAGAATGAAATTTGCTGTCAGCTTATTAAACAGACAAGACGGAGACAGCCACAGAATCAACCAGGACCACTGCAGGTATCTGTTGATACATATACATGCAATTTTAAATGATGTTGTTTTCCTGATTATAAGAATAATACATATTCAATACAGACATTTGGAAAATTACAAAAAGTATGAAATGGAAAAACAGCTATTAATATTTTTATGTATATCCTTTCAGTTTCTATATTTATATATAAATGTATGTGTGTATATCTTTATGGACTCACAGTTTTTCACATTACTAGAGTTACAGTGTGCATACTACTTTTTAAAAACTATAGAACATAATCATTTCCCCTATAGCCTTCAACAGTCTATAAAACATTAATACTAGTTGCATTAATATCAATTACTATACATTTAGGATTCTCCAATTATTTTTCCTATAATAAATACCACTACATTAGACCTCTTTGAACCTAAATTTTGTATGCAAGTCCAGTGAATTTCATTGAGTCCACTTCTAGAATTTTCCTATATCTTCAACAATGTTCAGTATAATTCTTCTTTTAATTTCTTTCCAGGTAAAAAGTAGTATTTCACTATTGATTTTGGATGCATTTCCTTAATTATTAGTGCAGTTGAATTTATTTTCAGGGGGTTTTGGTCACTTGTGTTTACTCTTCGATGAATACCTCTTTTAATCTTTGCTTACTGACTCCCTGTCAACTACAGGATAAAATAGAAATTTCTTACCCTAGCCTGTAAGACTCTCAGGGGTGGATCCAGGTTTTGTGGGACTTGAAGCTTATGCAATGAATACTCTCCAAGAAAAAGAGTACAAAATACATTACTTTTACACATTTTAAAAGAACGTATGACCATGTCATATGACTATGACAGCTCATCGGGCCTGTCCCAGGGACTTGGAGGGGACCTGTGCATGAGAGGGGTTCTGAAGCTTAAGCTTTATGTGAATCAAGGGCCCTTCATAGTCTGGCTCCAGTGGCCTTCTCTTTCTCCACTTCATTTTATACTGCCTGCCTCCAGTGTACAGTGAATGAATAAACTCTCCCCATTCTTCAAACACACCCTGCCTTTGCATTATCCTTCACCTTGCACCTGGCATCATTCCTGTTACCTGGATCCCTCTGCTTTCTTCCTACCTTTGACTTCACCGTCCAGCCCAAGCAACATCTCTCCCAAATATTCCTTCCTGACTTCCGCAACAGTAAGTCATTCCCTCCATTGGTTATACTTAAAAAATATTATTACAATGTATTAGCGATGTTATATTATAAATTACTTTCAATATATAATGTCTTCTCCTGGACTGTAGGTTCTTCAAGGGCAGGGCCCTACCCCCTTCTCCTTTTTTATGTGACATTTAAAAAATTATTGAAGTTATACTTGCTTAATTAAAAAAATTAAGATAGGGCCTCCCTGGTGGCGCAGTGGTTGAGAGTCCGCCTGCCGATGCAGGGGATACGGGTTCGTGCCCCGGTCTGGGAGGATCCCATATGCCGCGGAGCGGCTGGGCCCGTGAGCCATGGCCGCTGGGCCTGCGCATCCGGAGCCTGTGCTCCGCAACGGGAGAGGCCACAACAGTGAGAGGCCCGCATACCGCAAAAAAAAAAAAAAAAAAAAAAAAAAAAAAAAAAAATTAAGATAGAAAATAGAATATAGTCCAGAGCAAGAGAAGAATAAAAATCACATACAATTCTATTACCTAGACATACCTCTGTTAATATTTTTGTACTTGCCCCTTATTTAGGTATGTATCTATATATGGGTAGATTGGTTTTGCTTTTTGTATATATAATTTTTTTACTATTTTTCAATCTGCCCTTTCTCAGTGCCATTACTTATATTTCAATGAATGAGTTAATACATAAATGAACAAAAAGCAACAATTTCCCTAATCTTTGGGTGTGATATCAAAAAGGACTACCATATCATATCTTCTGGTACCTCAGTTGTAGACAACAATATATACAACTAGATGGATTATGGTTCTGACCCAATATGAAACTTTTATGTTTTTATGTATTATAAACGCTCTAAGCAGATAATGTATATATGGAAAAAGCAAAAACATTGTGGGGTCAAGTAAGACTGTCATCATCCCTTTGCTCTCACAGCCTCTGTCAGTCACACTCGCCCTGACTTGGATCTCTGACGACCACATGGTGTCTGACCTGTGATGCTTCTCTTTGCCCAGGGCTGGCAGCTCTTAGCG
The DNA here is from genome assembly GCF_964165515.1 of Mesoplodon bidens. Taxonomy (NCBI): domain Eukaryota; kingdom Metazoa; phylum Chordata; class Mammalia; order Artiodactyla; family Ziphiidae; genus Mesoplodon; species Mesoplodon bidens. The sequence goes on along the minus strand of NC_138170.1, from coordinate 53,773,148 downwards.
CTCTGTGTTGGGCTCTTCCTTCCCCATCACCCTTTCCTGTGGCTCCTCAGGCTCCACCTAAAGAGGAATGCAGATTCCAGGTACGCAGAATTCCAGCCAGGTAAACCATTTATGTGGCCTCTGAGTGTCTACAATAAATCAAAGGTATTTAGTAACCTGCCAGGTACATTTGTGGAAGAATGTGTGAAACAAATGTTGGTACAGGAAGCCTTTGGTTATCATTTATGCGGAGCTGGGAAAATATTTCCTTTGTTATATTAAATCCCTTATGGAAGATTACAGTAAAAGCTTGAAAAACGGACAAAGAATATTTTAAGTGAAAAGTCTATGTACATTTCAAGTATGAATGCCTTATCATTAGTGGGTGTTCATTCAATAAAAGCAACTATTTTGTTTCCTTATTTTTCCTATTACTATTTTCTTCACGTTGAATTCTTTTATGTAGAAGACTTCTCTGATGGTCTTCCCACCTTTTATAATTGTATGTATTTGAATTACTTCAGAATTTTTACTCCTTTGAAAAAGACTCGTAAAATTCAGCTGTCAGAGTGACTTTCTTACAGTGAGACCCAGGGCACCCAGCCAAGGGTTATCAGGATAATTTTGTCCAAGAGGTTCATATTAGGTTGTTTAAATAGACTCTGGGATTCAAACAAACAAACAAATGATGAATCAAAAAACAACTTGGAAGCAGTAGGAAAATATACTCCAGCTCATAATATATTTTGGAGACTCTGTCATCAAGGTCATGTGATTTCAATTGCAGTCACTGAGGACCCCCTACCCCCACCAGACAAAGGTGACATTTTAAAGTCTACCTAGAAGGCACTGGAATAAAAATATATTTAGAGATGTTATCAACCTGCTTTTATAAACAGAATAAAAATTATATATAGTAAATGAGGGCAAATAAGATCTCTATCCAGCTTTTACTGGATTTATTTACTCCAGCAGTTTTGTTTAACGTTTAACATTTTTAAAGAAGTGCATGTTTTGCAAAAAAGGAAAATATATTTTTATTTTTGTTTGAAGATATTTTCTTACCTTGCTTAGCAGGAATGGCATTAACTTCTATGTTCTTCAAAAGAGAACTCTCCTCATCATGCACTTCTTAAGTTATCCTGCACTCGTCTTTATACAGTTATTTTCTTTATATTTGTTAATATAATCATTGTATATTGACCATAAACTGTCTGGTAATTTTAAATTTATTTTGTGACTACAATAATACAATAACAGTGAAGATTGTTTTGTGGGGAGGCCTGGTTTAGTCAGTGGCAAAAGTGAAGACACTAGAATTTGAGAAAAGTGACAGCAGTTAATATCACTGAAAAAGAAAAATTACTGTCAACATTAGCATAATACATTGTACTATTGTACACCAAGGAAAGCTTTCTTAATGGTTTCATACATATAAAAGGTTGTCTTAATTAAATTTGTTCTTAGGCTTTATCTTAATTTTTGTATTATAGGACAGAATTTGGAAAATATGCCATTTACTGCCAGCGATGTGTAGAAAGAACGCAACAGAATGGAGATCGAGAAGCAAGACCCTCAAGAATGGAAATTCTTTCCACCCTTCTTCGAAACCCGTATCATCACTCTTTGCCCTTCAGTATCCCCGTACACTTCATGAATGGGATATATCAGGTAGATTAGACTTTCTACCCAATGAAAACATGCTTAGTCTAGAATTCTAAGTGCACTCTGTGGAATTGGGAACTGAGACTGTCTCCCTATTTCTGTCAGCTCCTGGCAGTGATAAATATGCAAATGTATTAGACCTTCTGTCAGGACAGCTGAGTTGTGAAACAGATTTGCTAAAAAGGATTCACACTAAAAAAATCCATAAGTGAGCCAAATAAGGGAGGAGTTTCACTACCATTATAATTCTGATGGAGAAAAACAAAAAGGTTGAGGCCTTTCCCCACCTGGGTACCGGCTAGGTGAGGAAATAATTACTAACGTATGGGATGTGTACAGGTTTAGTCTCTTTAAAGTCTCCAGATCTCAGGAATTATCTGGGAAAACTGTCCAAGCCCTCCCAACTCAGATCTAAATAGCTTGCTTATTAACTCAAGCAAACATGTTCCAAAGCTAGCAATTAGTCTTTGTAGCTCTAAGCCTTTTATCACGGAATTCAGATACTTAACTGCATATTAAAGAAACAAAAATTAAATGTGTTTTTTTTCCCTTTGCTTAAAGATTACATATTGTACTGTAGTTCTTGGTTTGCTTCTAATGGGCAGGCATAATATCTCTGCAAGATGTTTGCAGCTGTCAAATGATCTTTCTATTTTGAATTCATGTCTGTTGGCTGAAGCCAAGATTTCTGAATTCTTACATCAAGCTAATGACTAAGATGACATTAAATATCTCCAGCGGAGCTTTGGAAAAAAAGTTAAAACACCTAGATGAATATATGTTATCATTAATCATGCATCAAGAATGCCCTGTTTCCCCCCTGAAATCTAAGTTTGAAATGTGTGTACCTATTTATTAAGAGAACAACTTTGTTATTTCTGTTTAGGTAGTTGGATTTGATGCATCCACCACAGTGGAAGAATTTTTGAATACTTTGAACCAGGATACAGGGATGAGGAGGCCAGCACAGTCTGGATTTGCATTGTTCACAGATGATCCTTCTGGCAGGGATTTAGAGCATTGTCTTCAAGGAAACATCAAGGTAAAACCAACTCCTTTTAAGGAGGCAGACCCAGAAAACAGCAAAGAAGGTACTCTGCTATTTGCAAAAAGTTTAGCTCAAGAATTTTCCAAAAATTTAAGCAATCTAATTTTCATAATAAAAAAAATATTGCAGGACTTCGTTGAAGCCATAGAATTCTTAATACAATCTGCACACACACATACTCCATGTTAAAGAGAGGAAGAGGGGCTTCCCTGATGGCGCAGTGGTTGAGAGTCCACCTGCCGATGCAGGGGGTGCGGGTTTGTGCCCTGGTCCGGGAGGATCCCGCGTGCCGTGGAGCGGCTGGGCCCGTGAGCCGTGGCCGCTGGGCCTGCGTGTCCGGAGCCTGTGCTCCGCTGCTGGAGAGGCTGCGGCGGTGAGAGGCCCGTGTACCACACAAAAAAAAAAAAAAAAAAAAAAAAGAGAGGAAGAGGATTAGTAATTGTAATAATACCCTAAATATTAGGGTTAAAAGAGTGGAGGTGTGGAAGGTCTAATAAAATGGCTTTCCATTTTATTCATTCACTCAGCAATATTCATGGAACTATTTATTGTGTCCCAGGAGCTGGCCCAGACCCTGTGGGTAATATAAAGAAGGTCGAGAAATTGTCCCTGCACACAGTGAACTTCTAATTTGCTTAGGAAAGAGTAGCCTTATACACTGATAACCTTAAATCTGAAAGTGATAAATATATTAAGAGCAAGGTGAACATTCTACAAAGGGAGAGATTAAGTTCAGATTGGAAATTAGGGAAGAGCTCAACTGGTCTTTGAGGGATTGGTAGAATACGGACCTGTGGAAATAAAGAAGAGATTCCAGACATAAGGAAGATCATGAGCAAAGACAGAGAATTGGAAGATTCTTTAAATGTTTTCTAGGTCATAGTAAAATAACTGTAATAAATTTTCCATCTAGTGATGGCAACAATTAAAAATATAGAATATAGAACCATAAGGAACTTTAGAGAAATAACCCACTTATTTTGCAAATGAGGAAACTGAAGCCCAGAGTGAAAAATGATTTATGGCAAATCAAACAGCTAGAACCAGGTCTGGACCCTCTTACTTGATGTGGTCCTTGATTGCTCTTGGGAATAAGTACCTTGTTATGGAGTAAAGGTATTTCTGTGATTTGGAGATTAAAGAATTGGGGCAAAGCAAGGGACACACCCATGAGTTTAGAACATATGAAATATCAGTACTTTCATCTAACTCCCAAAAGGCCAGCTCCACTTGCAAAACGATCTGTTGGGTCTCCATGGGGTTCCGCAGACTATGTTAAAGCTCATATTTAGTTCCTTAGGAGTACTGGTCAGAAGATAGGATTTTCACCTCACTCCACCCCACCCCTGCCTTATTTCTTCAGCTGCATTTTGAGACATCTAGATAAATGAATGTCTTTTTCTTCTCAGCTCCAAGTATATACTGTTTAGATCAACAATTCCAAATGTAAATTTTTGAGACAGACATTCCTTGAGCACTGTTAATAATTAGTCAAGAAGATAAGCTAGTATTTTTGGTTGACTTGAGCTGAGTAAATATTAGGGGCTTTGGTGAATAACTGCTTACCCCATAATTCTGAAAACTGTTATTTATAATTCTCAAATGACCAGTTTAAAAAAAAACAAACATTTATTTGGTTCCTGAAGAATTTTTGTTCTTTCCCAATCAAAAATCTTAACATTATATTTCAGATTTCTTTGGTATAACTTCAGTTATTCCAATCTTTATAAACTCAGAAGGTGGGAAGTTGCTTCTTCAGTGACTAAATCATGAAAAAATTCCTGGAATCTTCTTGTTTCCAGTCTCATGCAGTCCTTCATTAAGATTCCTTTTTGAGTAAAAAATTCATGGCCATAGTCCAAAGTTAATGTGCGTCCAAAAGGATAAGAGGACCAAAGAGTGATTTATAATTAAATTCTAAACTCAGAGCTGCAGAAGCTTAAAACAGAAAGCATCAGTCCATTTGGTTTGATCACATTAATTGAAAAATTTCAGTCTATAGACATGCTTGTCTTCAAAAAATACCCAATGTGAAAAATATTATGAATCTCCATTTTCCACTTCCCTTCTAGATTTGTGACATTATCTCTAAATGGGAACAGGCTTCCAAAGAACAGCAGCCCGGGAAATGGGAAGGTACGAGAACTGTTCGTCTCACTTATAAAAACAGGTGTGTAATGCCATCGCCAAGTGCCAAAGTGGGAGTATACATCTATGTTCAAATCATGTACCTACAATTTAGTTTCCTATTGAATAGCCTTAAAAGTTATATTCATTTATATGTTTTCTTATAAATGGTAACTGTTTCTGTAGGAAGAGGAAGAAACTGTCACATAAATTTTTTTCTCTAATTCTAGTTTGTTAATGTCATGAATAATTATATTTTATAAAAATATGCACTTGGACAAAGATTAGAAAAAAACTATAGGAAAATATAGCTTCTCTCTTAGGGTAGTTGATATAATTTTTCACTTTCAAAATTTCCTTTAACACTATTATTACATGTTTTCATAAGACTGAATACTCAAATACCGTACTGCAGATCTGTAGTAAGAAGTATTTGTTTACCCAAGTCTTTTAGAAGTGATATATTCATATCCATTCATTCTTATTCTTTCATATTCTCTCTTCCTCTGTATTTATTGAGCTTCAACTATAACCCTGGCACTTAGCTAGATGCTCTGGATAAAATGATAATAAAAACAGACACAATCCCTGATCTTTTGGAATTTACAGGCTAGTGAGGAAGACGGTTGCTAATTTTACAATGACTCTAATGAGTATATAATAACATATTAAGTTATCTGAAAGAAAAGAGCATGGTTCTGTGAGGCACATGACAAGAATCCTGACCTAGCCTGGAGACTTCGGGAGGCTTCTTTAAGGAAATGATGCTTATGCCCATGTCAGAAGGGCGCTGAGAGTGGAAATGGATGGAAAAGGATGTTCAAAGCCTGTATAAGGAGGCTGCGCAGTGTTTCAGGAACTAGGAAAAAGCTGGTAGGGCTGGAGCACTCGCTTTCTCAACTGATACAATTTTAAAAGACTTTGGCAAATGATCATAAACCAGGTTTTCTTTCTTTCTTTTTTTTTTTTTTAAATATCTTCTTTTCTTCCATGTATTAGTAGAAGGTGGTATTTAATAAAGAGTGTTCACTGACCAGGTCATATTAACTGTACAACAACAGCAAAAAAACTAAAAAAAAGTATTTTCTTGTTTTATTTGACTCTTATATCCCATAAAGTAAGGAATCTAAAATATCAGACCAAGAGCCTGGTAGAATTATTGGTGAAGTTTTGACTTCTTTTAGAAGGCTACTTTTGGAATATGTTCATAGATCTGAAATTGGGATATGAGAAGTAAGGGTACTATATAACATAAAGACTGTAACAGCCTTTGATCCAGTTCAGGATCTCTTTTTCTGATACTTTATCCCACAGAAATACCCACATAAGTGGGCAAGAATATTCCAGTATTCTTTATAACAGTGAAAAATAAGTGTTGTAGGGGGTACTTAAGTTTATCAATAGGGGAACAGTTAAATAAATATTGTACATTCATATTGTGGATTCCTCTTACACACTCAGACACTAAAGGGTCACCACTGTTTGAACAGACTCCTTTGATCTGAATAAATGGTGGTTTTGAGCCACTAGAGCTTCTCTGTTCAAGGGTTCATGAGCTGAGGTGATTCGCAGGAGTTCCGGGTAACGAGAAGGTAACTGTCAAGCTTTGGTATCTAAGGTTTTAAAATCTCATATTCGTAGAGATAAGCAGGATTACTTAGATACTAGAAATCTAATAGGCTGTACTCCCAGAGGAACCTGTCTCCACTGATGGCAGTCTTCATCTGTGGCCCTTTGGTGACTGGCAAGAACGGCAGCTGGAAGACGTGGACCTTCCAGATGATTGTTTTAGTTTTGTGATCGCTGGAGCAGTGGTTCTCAAAGTGTGGGCCCTGGATCTGCAGCTTCAGTATCACATGGAAACACGTTGAAATGCAAATTATTTGGCCCCATGTCAGACCTACTGAGTCAGAATGTCTGGGGATAAGGCCCAGGAGTCTGTTTTAACAACTCTTCAGGTGATTCTTACTCATGCTAAGTTTTGAGAAGCACTGATCCAGAGGTCCGTGTTGCTGCCTGTGTCTTTTGTGGAAGGAAGCCAGCTCCTGGACCTGACCTGCCATATATCTTTATGTAGCAGAGGTTCAGGAATTCTCATTTGGTTTTGTTGGCACTAAGTGGAATTACGTCCATGTCTAAGACTATTCCTAACACTACATAGCTTATGAATGCTGAATACATACTGATTTTGACTGTGATGGCCACAGTTGGAACCAAAATTAAATGGATGAAATGGAGAAAAGTGGTCTGAAAGACATAAGAATATTGTGCCAAGTCTAGCAAACACCACCAGGGAGGACAAAGACAGTCATGAGTAACACAATGCCTTGTTAACAACAACAACAACAAAGCTTTATGACAATATCTTTGACATCAGAGAAAAAGCAACTCGATCATAACGTTTAATTTTTAACAGAGGTCTGAAATGGCTGGATAGCCACAGCTATGAGAAAGTACTGTTTCTAAATGTGGTCGTGATTTGCACATGTGTAAAATAGCTTAGACAATGAGCCCTAATTTTCCAGTGACACAGTTAGGAGGGGAGCTGGCTGTGACCTACCGTGCAGCTGCGGACTTGATTCTTCATCTGTCAGGCAGCACTGTAATAAGCAACACTGAAGCACCAGCTCTCTTTATCATGGAATTTTTGCTCATATTTAGTAAGTTATGGAATTTTAATTAGTTAGATTTAGGGGTTAAGGATCTAATTAATAGGTTTTTAACTTGTTCTCATAGAAAGCCATTTGGTAACTAATGTTTAAATTCTACTCATATTTAAGCCACTTATTTAATTTGGTTTCTTACTATCTATTTGAAATTGCAAAATCAAAGCATGTTTTTAACAAAACAAAACTGGCAAGGGTCTTTCTCTACAGAGAACAACTCTTGCTTCTCCCCTCTTTGAAACAAAAGATTATTTTCAATAATTCTTTGTTATTGTTTTCTGGAACATAGTTTAACATTCCCATCTCTGCCACCTTTAGCTGACTGTAAGAGCACCTATATCCATTGGATCCTAAGCTAAGAAGCCTCTTAACAGGTCACCTAGTTTATCCCATTTCTTCCAGCTGTGTTCACACCAAAAAAAAAAAAAAAAAAAATTCTAGAATGAAGAGACTCTTGTGATTCTAAAGACCTCTAGAGAAGACTCTCATCATCATCATAATAGTAATAATAATAACTACCACCAATATTTATTGAGCACTTACCACATGCCAGGCCCTATGCTGAGCTGTTTATATGCATCATCTCATTTAATCCTAACAACACCTCTAGGTAGGTGTTATCATTAATCTCCATCTTGTAGATGAGGAAACTGAAGCTTTAGAGAGTTAACTCATTTACCCAAGGCTACAGAAGGGATTTTTCAGGGGTTTTTTTGGCAAATAGTTTCCAGATGTAACAATTCTCACCACCATTCATTTATCCATTCATGCCGTAAACATCTATCCAGTGTCTGCCAGTGCCAGGCCTTGTTGAAGCCCTAGAGATTCAAAGGTGAATAGAACTTTCCTACCCTCTAGAAATCTCACAGTTTATAGGGAGAGACAGACATGAATTCTTAGCAATGTGATTAATGCTGTAACAGTAACAGTACAGCAGAGTAGTGAAGAACATGGGCTCTGGAGAGAAACTGCCGGGTGAGAATCCTGGCTCCCCCACTCACTCTGTGACCTTGAACAAGTCACTCACCATCTCTGTGCCTCAGGTCCCCTCTACGTGAAGTGGAGATGAAAACAGTACCTACCTTTAGGGTTGCCTGAGGGACTAAATGTTGGCAAATGTAAAGCACTTGGATCAGAGCCTAACACATAGCAGACACCCCAGTGATATTCGCTCTTATTGTGAATATAGCATGTCTGTTTACAAGCTGTTGTGCGAACAGACAGGAAGGCTTCTCACAGTGGTGACTTCTGAGCACAGGACCTGTGGTAGCCATAGAGGCCGGAGGAGAACAGGGAAGGGGCGTCACAATTGCAGATTTCGTAGTGTTATCTGCAGACCATGGTGGACAGAGGAAGGAAGGAAGGTGAATAGAGAGTGAAGGCAGGCTGCTTCTTCAGTACGTTTACATGATAATGAGAAAGGCAACAGTAGGAAATAAATGCTCTGAGGACTGAAATATGGAGCCGGTCGGAGGCGAGCAAAAAGATTACCCAGCAGTGCCGAGAGCTCTGCTGAACTTGGAGCAGTGTGTTTGCTGATACTGGTCCACATAGTGACGTGATTTCCATCCCACAGTGTTCAGCTTCCTGGATGTCAAGTGAGGAGGTGGGCATTTGGGAATGCCCCTGCCTCCCAACGTGTGCCCTCCCTGCTGTGACAGAAGCCCCTTTCTCTGCTTCAGGCCCCTTTAGGATTGGAGAGCAGCTGGAAGCTGGTCATATTGGGAGAGACTCAGATCATGTAACCCCGGCACCTTTCCTATTCAAGATCCGTGGATTTGATTTTCTGACTTCCTGATCATTTTTGTGACTTCAGTTCTCTTCACATTCTCTCCAAATCCCTATATAGCTGTTGGAGCCCAAACTGTTCCATTAGGAGCTTGAGCCTATGATTCCTACAGGTTGTGTTCCTATATGTGTGTCTGTAATTGTTTTTCTCTTTTGTGCCTATAATGCTTCATTTTCCCTTCCCAGGTGCAGTCTTATTGGCATGCCAGAGATGATAGAAAATGCACTTTAGCTCTTCTTGCCCGTAGCCATTTGAACTACAGGTTCTTTTTTCCCTCCTAGCTGTATTACTAATTCAAACTTTGACTAAGAACCTTCCAGTGGTTAACACTTAGCTAAAAAAAACCCTAGTGCATTATAGTGATGAATAAGACATAGTTCTTAACTTCAAGTGGAGAAAATAAGCTGAGTACAAAAACGTTCACATGCCAGAAAGGGAGGGCTTTCATCTTAAACTTTACTCTCTTTATTTTACATCCCTTTGCTAACACCATTTTGAATTTAGAATCGATTTCTATTGCCCAGCCATATTCTCCTACCAGTTAACAATTTGCCATCATGCAATCACAGATAATTATTTTATCAAGAAACCACTCTGAATGATGGCCCAGGCCAGTGATTCTTAAGCTGGCGTGAACGGAAAGAATAGTCAGATCGATGGGGAGGAAGAGCTTTTCAAAGTCCACCCCCCGTGCTTCCCCCAAGAGTCGGACCTGCTGCCCTCTCATTCCTTGCTATTTGAGGTAATTACCACGAAAGATTCCGTAACCGATGACAGGGTGTCCTCTCCCTATCATCAAGTGGATAGGGGAAAAAAGGCTGGAAATCCAGTTATAGCTCATTGAGCACACACTTAACAAATGCCAGATCTAAATCTCTGTTTTCCTGCCACTGTGTTGTCATGACAATATGAAGGTATGTCACGGTGCTGCTTACCCACCCCACTGTCACAGCATTTACAGTGTTTACAGGGCTCTGTGCCTGCCCTGCAGCCTGGAATCAGAGCCCCAGAAACCTCACATACCAAGAAACAGCACAGTGATTAAACACAGAGGGTCACTGAATTGAGGAAGACCTAGGCGAACAAAAGTCATGTCATGTTTCAACAAGTAATAATGGTAACATGTAAACTGTTGTTGAGATCCTAAGGCTGTTTATCAGAATGTGACATAAGTCAAAACATTTAAATGTGCAGATATTATCTTTTAGATTCCCAGAGAAAACTGCCCCACTTGACCATTCGATGTTGATTTTGAATTGAAACCTTCATTTTCTATTCCCTGGTGTGTCCAAAGTGTTTAGGAAAGATCATGGGTGTTTTGAAAACTCGGTTTCTACAGCCCACTGGTGTCTGAGGTCCTTCCTCAGTAACACCTAAGGTATTAAGGTATTTCAGGGCATAAAGGTAGCATAGAAGCATCCATCAGCCTCAACTTCAAAGCAGTTTTTCCTCAGTTTGCTGATAAACGTTATAAAGAACAGAAATAGAGGTCATTAACCGATAGTAATGGTCTAAGTTTGTATCATTGAGAGAACTATTGTTAGAGCAACCCCATATCAGTCCTCTGGATTTCTCTTTACTTTTTTCCTTTGTAAGTAGATCATTTAATGAAAGATTTCCTCTTTTTTTACAGACTGTATTTCTCAATGCAAGCTCGTGGAGAGACTGATAGAGAAAAGCTGCTGTTAATGTATCAAACAAATGATCAAATAGTAAATGGACTTTTTCCTCTGAACAGGGACCTGGCATTAGAAATGGCAGCTCTTTTAGCTCAGGTAACTTCCATTTTACATAGAGCGATGTTTTGTAATGATAAAATACTAATTTCTCCACTGAATTAAATGTAGTAAAACAATATACTTTTCGTAATTCTTTAAATTCAATTTGCTGTGATTAACACCTTAAAAATTACAGGCATTATAATTGCAGCCTGACTCCCATTGCTGACAATTGCAGTGATGTATGAGACAATATTCCATAAAGGGAACCTAGTTTCTTAATCTCTTGAAAATATCTCACTAAGCTTTGCATTTAATAAAGGAGTTTGAGTGTCGAACTGTGGGGTTGCGGTTGCCATGCTAAAATCGTTCAGTAGTCAAATAGGATCAGTCTTCTAAAAAGCTAAAGCACTTGCTTTTATTTACCTATTGTATCAATTAAGTTCAGTTGGCTGTAAACCACACACGCATGCAAATTACTAATGGCAGTTAAAATGGAAGTGTTATTTGTCTCTCATATGGAGAGTTGGGGCCCAGGGCAGTGTGCCCCCAAATATGCCTCAGTGGCATATTGATTATTTTTAATTAAAGTTACTTGAGAAACAGCTGGTGAAAAAAAATGATATATATTTAAAAAACACTCTGACCTCCCTCTTTTCCCTTAAAAGCAGGAAATAAATCTCCCATGTGAAAGTATCCTCCCTCTACCAGGAGGATAAAAAGCATCCTTGTCAACAGAGTTAGGGAATTCAAGGCTAAGAAAGCTGTATAAACAAACTTTGTTGCTTCTTCGCTAATCTGCTATCCCAAGCACAAACCCCTTTGTTTTGTTAAATCTTCATAAATAATTGTTTCTTTGTCTAAAAATGATGTATAAACAGCCTGCTTTGGTCATTTCAGGGGTCCCATTTCTATGAGACCTCTGTGCGTTCAATTGGTTTTTTTTCTCCTGTTAATCTGTCTTGTGTCAGTTTCATGATTAGACCAGCTAAGAGAACTCTGGTGGGGGGGTGAAATCTGCCCCTCCCCAGCGAGAGATAGACATGCTGGCGCCTCTACAGGCATTAGGGGCATGGGCTTTATCCTGCCCTCCATTCTGCTGTCATCTTCACGGTCCTGGAGGTCTGCCAGAGCTCCAGCCATTACATCAGTGTTCCAGGCATCATAATGGAGGAAGGACTGAAGAAGGGCATGCCCTCCTGCTTTTGAGAAGCTTCCCAGCAGTTACACAGAACGCTTCTATTTATGTTTCTCTGTCAAAACTTAAGTCACACGACCTTGCCAACCTATAAGAGAGACTGGAGAATGTGGCCTTAGCTGGGCAGCAGTGAGCCCAGCTAAATTCAAGGTTTTTATTATTCAGGAAGAAGGAGAGAATGGTCATAAGAGACAACCCACAGTCTCTACCCCATCTGGGTCTTTGCACAGGTTAATTAAGGGAAAATGATGTGTCGTTGGCTTAGATTCCCCAAGGTTTTCAGTCTTCTCACTCTACATACCATCCCAGGACATCTTACTCATTCTCTTAATTTTATCTACCCCTGTGCTGATGATTCCCAAATCTTTTCTCTCCAGCTCATATTTCTTTCACGGGCTCCTTAAATTCGACATATCGGGAGCTAATCATCTTCCCTTCTTTTCCTTCACATTTTGCATATTCACTGCCTCCATTCAGTCCGCCAAGCAAGCTTCAAATCGAGGAATCATCACTGACTCTGCCCTCCCTCTCTCCCTTTCCCCCAGTTAAAATGTGCCCTGCCCATTTTAACTCTGTTCCCTCCTCTCCATGCTGACCACCATTGCTATGGTTCAGACCATCATCACATCCTGCCTGCTGTCCTGCATCAGGCTTCTAACTAATGCGTTTTTCTCTTGTCTGGTCCCACATACACTTCTATCCTCCATGCAGAATCTAGAGAGATTGTTCCAGTTACCTATTGCTGCATGGCAAATGACTCCAAGACTTGGCTCAAAAGGACAGTTTGGGCAGGGATGTATAAGGGCAGCTTATCTCCGCTTCATATGGCATCAGCTGGCATAGCTTGTAGACTGGTTGTGACTCTGTAGCTGAGGGCTGGAATCATCTGAAGGCTCATTCACTCACACGTCTTGTGGCTGATGCCAGCTCTTACTTGGAACTTCTGCTGGGGAATGTCAGCCGGAAGACCTACTCGTGGCCTCTTAAAGTGGTTGCTTGTGCTTCCTCACAGAATGGTGGTGGGGTGGCAAGAGCTGTCCTGGAAGAGACAAGATGTGGAAGCTGCCATTTTCTAAGGTCTGGGCCTAGAAACTGCCGTGGTGGTTTGTCAGGCAGCAGTAATATACAGTAACTGGAATGGAGATATAGCAAAAATGTGAATCTAGCTGTGTCATTCTCTTTACATGGAGGGACTGTCATGATCTAAACTCTGCCTGCCTCTCTGGCCTTGTCTTTTAATACTCTCTCCCTTGAACTGTATGGTCCTGAGTTGTATATGATTCACTTATTCTCACCTCTTAAACGTTACTTGTCTCCCCTGCTTGGAACACCTCTACTCCCATGCCTCTACCTGTTAACTTCAGCTTATCCTTTAGTTTTCATCTTAGGGGTCACTCATTCCAGGAAAACCTTCTTGACTTCTGCCTGGTTGGGTTAAATGTTCATCTTGGGGTTTCTGTAATGCCCTGCACGTATCTATTACTGTCCTGACCCCAGTGGTTTATTATTAGTTATTTGTTTCTGCTTTGCACCACTGACTGGGGCCTTCCTGAGAGCAAGGGCTCTCTCTGTTCATCTTTGTATCTAGCACAGTGCCTTACACACAGTCCGTTCTCCATAAATGTTCTTGGATGAATGACTAGTTGATAATTTAGTTTACTTTCATAACAATTTTATGGTCATCCAGACTTTAAATCATTTAGTGCTACACTGAGTGTTCCGTTTTTGCAAGTGATAAAAAGCTGAAGAAATGAGAACTAGGTCACATTTTTTCTTGGTGATAGGATTAGGAATGATTTCCTATCACATGCCATTCTAGGCTTTGGTTCTCTAAAGGCACAGATGCTCTGTTAAAATCACTCTTATTTTTGCTAAAATTTAAGTTCATCGTCTTACTTTTTAATTTTCTGGGGAAAGCTTCTCCAAGAAAAATTATCATATCCTTTGGAGATACACACCTCTAATATTTTTTAGATGAATTTTCGGAAGGGGTAGAAAGGTAAAACCATACACCTAGAAAATTCTGAGCATATTACTAACTAAAAAGTGTAATTTCTCCATCTACCAAAGGAAAATTAAATAATACCTCTGGTCTCTTCCTCAGAGTAGTTTTTGTGAAGATAAATGAAATATGCTAAGGAAATCTGAGGTCTGTAGAGGAAAATAGTTATTTCTGTTGTAGATTTGCATATCTATAGGTCCTTGTTGATATTCTCTGTCCTAATCAGGAAATTCTTGGAGCTGATGTTCTGAATGCTGTACATGGTGTCTGGTAAGGGGTCATGTTGATATGAGGCGTATTGGAGATTATCTGAGTTGATTCTCCAAACATTTGGAGTTGATTCTCCAAACATTTATTGTGCTCATTCTGTGCCACACAGTATGCCAGGAGCCAGAGAGGGAGACCCTGAGCTTGAATATCCCACTACAGGGTTCCCTAACAGCCAAGCTTGCCTTAAGTGGCCTCTATGTTTGTAACTATTGTTTGTCCAACTGCCATATCCTTAGAGGTTATTTCCTGGTCTAAGGGTTCACAGCTAGCTGTGCTGAGTACTGCTTGGTGATAGGTGGAGACAATGAAAAGCTTGCTCTGGGGGAAGGATTTCGATGTATTTGAAGAGCATATGGACAACTTTTATTTGGTGTGAGGAAATTAAGATGATACCTGACTAGATAGGAGATGAGGGTGAAAAAACTGAACAGCAAAGCCAAGCCAAGAAACCGTCAAGTAAGGGACCAGGTCAAGGAAACTAGAAAGTCATAAGAATAGACTGTAAGGGCAAAGCTCAGCTGAGGAATTTAGACAGTAGCTGGTCAGATTAAGAACTAGATAAAGGAGGTCACGGGGTCAGAATCTCAGAGGCTGGTTGTGCTAACAGCTTACTTGAAGGCAGAGGGCCCTTTTGAGATGGGAGACCCAGGGCTTTCTATAAGACCATCCCAGTCTTGATGGAACCCTCCATCTGCTTGCTGGGGAGTACTCTAGGTAAGGATGTGGAAGTTCAGTATGTCCCCCACCCCATCTCACTTGTTGAGCCCTCTTTGGTACTCTATACAAAGCATTTAACACAGATTATCACAAGTATTTATTTATTCTTCAGTCTCCCCTACTAGACAGTAAACTCTTTGAGGATAAGAACTATGTTCAACTTTTTTCTTTCTCATGTAAATTAGCACAGTGCCTGGCATATAACAGGGACTCAGTATAGGTTTGGGTAAATGAATGGGTGGGAGAGTAGATGGAGAGATGGATGGGTGATTGGTTGGATGGGTTGGCAGAGGATGGCATCTGTGTAGCCTGTTAATGGAAGTAAGGATTGAACACTGTTTCATTCAGGGAAAAGGGGGAATGAAGGGCTTTATTTCCAGAAATGACAGAATAATAGATTGAGGGGATGAATACAGTAACATTTATGGAGAAAATCTAGGAAGAAAGTAATGAGAAAATAGTACTTGCTCCCATGATGTTCGGTAGAGATCCTGAAAAAGTCCAAGTAATACTTTTTAAAGATTTTTCATAGCTTTATAACTTCTTAATTTTTCACTTCTAACTTCTATTTTGCCTTACTATTATCAACCAAAATGGTACCTTAAAAATGAAAAATTATCTGGTGCTGTTACAGGAATGATAGAGTAAGTGACCTTTAACGAATACTACCAGATATTAACCTAGAGTGATTAATGTAGAGATGAAACTGGAATGTTTAAATTATAGATTTTTTTCATAATTAGACTTCAAATGAAATTTAAATAATAGTATTTATATATGATTATAAATTCCATAATCACACAATCATGACAAATAGATTTATATATTGTATGTTATGAAGAATGTTTAGAAAAAAACCTAATCTTTCTTAAAATTCTTTTTTAATATCCTGTATTTTCTCTTTTTTGGGTTTCCACTTAGGTGGAGATTGGAGATTTTGAAAGACCTTTTTCTACTCCAGCAGGGCATGTTACTAATCAGTGCAAAGCAAATCAAACCATAAAACAACTCATAGAGAAATTTTATCCTAAAAGGTATAGAGATGACTCTTCTGAAGAACAGTTAAGGTAAAGAACTATTTGTAACTCTTGAAAAGGCAGATGCACACTAGTTTTTCAGTGACATTTTTCTGTTCAAATTTTTAAGATGAAAAAAATTGTACATAATAATTTTCTCAGGATTTTTAAAATACTGTTGAATACCAAGAGATTATAGTTCTTTTTATTTAAGATGTGCCTAGAAACTGTAGTATCTAGATTTAAACTTTTTTGAATGAGAAAAAAATCGACCGTAATTTAGAAGATCTACTTTTCATTTGACCTTATTCATTCTTGTCCAAATTAATCATGCTAATAAAGAAAAGGAAAAAATTGGCTAATAAGATGTTTAATTTTATGAAGTGTTTACCAAAAAATTTTTATCTCTTAGGGTATTCCATTATAAACAAATTGGAATAAAAATAAACTATCTTCTTACACAAGATTTTTTATTATAATATAAAATTTTAATTAAACTGAACTAATTTGAAGTTTTGATTTTTGAGACCATATAAAGAAAAGCTGTAGATACAAAAATAGAGGCAAATCCAATTCACCATGAATTTTTCCAAAACAGAAACATTTGAGATCAGTCTGTTGTCTGTGTAGAATAAGTGGTTGCCTTCGTGCTTTTGTTTAAGAGGTTTCCCCTGCAGCTAGCATCTCTCCAAACCAGGAGTGGTAGCACCTAAAATTCCACTGTTGGGGATTCATTCTTCAGTCTTGACTTCTTGTACTTTTCTTTAAAAATGAAAGTTATTCCCATGAGAAATTACCTTTTAAACTAATTTATGCGAAGGTTTGATGTTAGCTTATCAGATTTTAAAATTTTACCTGAAGGGGGTGGGGAGCAGGGAACTTAGGTCATACATACTGAGAGCACTAACCATAGGAGAATTTGGTGGAAGGAATGCTACAAAAAGGACTAGGGGTAGACAGTGGTGAGATGGGACTCACAGAACAACAGCTTCTTCACCTCGGTTGTGAGTATGTCTCCCGGTGGTGCTTAGGATTGGCTCAAGGAGAGCTTTATCTTGGGAGGATGATACACTATTTATGTGTTTTTCTTTTGTGTTTTTGTTTTTGTTCTTTTCTTTTTTTAGGCAGCTTTGCCAGCGACTGTCAACCAGATGGATGGCCCTCCGGGGACACAGTGCTGCTGATTGTGTGCGAATCTATTTGACAGTAGCCAGGAAGTGGCCATTCTTTGGTGCCAAATTGTTTCTTGCAAAAGTAAGAAAGAATGGGGGGCTATTCAGTTCAGTAAAATATAAAGTGATAACCTGAGTAACCCCAGGTTTAGTACATTTGGCTTTTTAAAAGAAAATAAGGAAATTTCCAACAATTTAAAGAAAACCATGAAGGGACACTAAGGAAAAGGAAGGAAAGCCATCAGCGTCTCTGTCTTTTCCCTTCCGTTCCACTTCCCCGTACCATAAATCATTTCTTACACTCAGTAGGCTTAATCGTTAGACTGAAGACAACAGGTGAACTCTGCTTTCTTCTCTTTATTCATTCATCCATTCACTCATTTACTCTCTAACTCATTTGCTCATTCATTTAGTATTTATGAATTCTGTTTGCCAAACATTGAGCTAAGCTCTAGGGATACATAAGCCCATGGTTTCAGATAGGTTGTACTCACACTTCCAGGAACTCACAACCAGTATTGCAATAGGCCTGGAAACAACTATTGTGTGGAGAATATGGCTAAGGGTGACATGAACAGAGTGATGCAGGAACACTGAAGAAGGAGAGATGAAACCTGCTGGGGGTTAGATTAAGAGGCCTGTCCAAATGCACACGTTAATAAATGGCAGATCTGGGTCTCAAACCCAGGTCTGCTAATTCACTCCTCTTTCCATTATACCACACTGCTTGCTCCCCAGGTGAGATTTTTAATAATAAGATGTTATTGTGTTATTGCAAATGCTGCATTGCATTTACACTGAAAAATATTTCTGTAATTTTGCTTAGCATTTATTATGTAGTGTATTTTCACCTCTTCATAGCCCATAACCCCATCATCACTTGGAAGTACTTTCATGTGGCTGGCTATACATGAGGATGGTTTAAGCATCTTAGAATACAACTCCATGGTAAGATTAAATCCTTAAGTTCTGCATTGAGTCAACTATTTCCATTGCTCAGTGTACTGTAAACAGAAGGTAATGATATCTTAATATGACTTTTCTCATACACAGAAAACACTCTGCCTAATACTATATAATGAATAGTCATTTTACAAATATAACTATGGTTACAATTTAATCTTTTAAATCAAGATTAGACAGGTTATATATTGTGTATGAGAAAAATATTAAGATACCATGACTAAATTGCAATCATGGTTGTATTTGTAAAATGACTGTTCATTTACTGTGTTTGGAAGATTGCTTCCTGTGTAAAATGAAACTGTTCAAGATAACATTAAGGTAGAAACTTTAGTTACCAAAGTTTTAAGTTCAGTTTCACGAAGCCTTCTATAACAATTTCTGTACTATCCCATAATATCAATTACCAGTTCATTTGTACATAGACAGTATCTTAGAGCTTTTTACATGATTAAATATAAAGTCAAACTGTGATTTCTATTTATTCATTTATTCATCTGAAATTTACTTTATTTTCTATCATATTTTATATGTATCAGAGTACTTTTAAAATTTTTGTTCTTTTTTTTTTTTTTTTTTTTTTTTTTACCTGTTAGGCAAGGATTGCTAAATTCACCTGGTAGGTGTAGTGGGCTCTCCTACTTGTGGCTATAGTCAGGATCACTGAGAATTTCTTGGAAACGAGGTTATCCTTTAGTGTTATAGTAACTGTTTCTCCTTATAATTGCTGAAAAACTTTTTTGAAGGCGTTTATGTTTCCTGAATGCCTTTTAGTTCTTGAATAGATAATCTGAAGATAGATTATAAAATCAGTGACTTAAAGTCAACAGAAATAGTACACAAGTATTGAGTTACCTTAGCTAAGTAAACCAGTTCCTAGATCCCAGGAGATGGACCTGCAGGTCAGGAAGTAGACATTCAGCCTGCAGCACTAGAGGTGTTCAGTGCTGGGATGGTCTGCTCAGAATCTTGTAAGCTAATCATTAGATACGCAGATTCCTTTCCTTTTAGACTGTACATCTTTGACTTATATTATTTAAATTGTTTTAGTAACACATTGGGAAAAAATATTTGCTGCATGTATGATGAAAGGTTGGTATCCTTTATGAATGTGGATGTCTTATCAAACAGTAAGGAAATGATGAACATACCAATAGACAAATGGGCTGAGGCAATTCACAGAAGAAACACTAATGTTCAATAAATGTATTTTTAAATGTTAATCTCACCACCAATCAAATAAATTCAGTTTAATACAGTGAGATTCTACTTTTCACCAATCAGATGGGCAGAGCTTCAAAAGAATGATGATATCCTGTGTTAGCAAGACTGTAATGCTGGGAATGTAAATGGGTATAACCTTTTTGAGTTTGGAAAGATTTACTTTTTTGAGATAGCAATTTCAGCTGTTGAGGTTTATAACCAAAGAAATAATTAGGCTATGTGTATTATGAAATATGTCCCAAAATATTCATTGGAGTATTGTTTAAGATAGTAACAAATAAAAAAAACTTAAATATTCTTCAGTAGGAGATTAGTTAAATAATGGCTGTGTGTCTATAAAATCCAAATAAATGTCTATAAAATCATTTAAAATGTTATACAAGTACATTTGTTGTCATGGAAGGATGTTCATAACATATTAAGTTAAAAGCAGAATGTTAAAAAAAGTAATATGCATGATACTGTTTATGTTTACGTATATCAAATGATATTATATATGATATTATGATATTATATATCAGGGTGAACTATGTGGATTTGCCAATATTTGACCTTTTTTTTACCTTAAAAAGCATCAGTTTCATATGGTTCAACCAGATAGATAGATAGATAGAAATCTTAAGGACAAATACAGTGTAAATGCTGTGTAAATAGTTGCTGGTGCATGGCAAGTTCAAGTTTTGCTTTTTGGAACTTTATGGAATTTTTAAAACATATTTTCCATCTGCAGTGGTTGACCACATCATCATTTTAATGGAGATACATGTTATTAATCATCTCTCATCTTTCTTTGAAAATAAAGATTGTATAACATACTTACTTTTATTTCTCTTTGAAGAGGTTAATAATCAGCTATGTGTACAAGAGTCTAATGACCTTTGGAGGTTATCAAGATGATTTTATGATAGTCATTAACAATGCACATTCAAAGGACAAACCAACAGAGAAATTACTTTTTGCCATGGCAAAACCCAAGGTGAGTAGAAGGCTTTATGCTAACTTTTTTATGCTAGTTTTTTTCATACTAAAACATATATTGTACAAAGAATAAGTTCCTCATGGGAAAACAGACTCTACTTACAATCAAACAACCACAGGGCCAAATTCTGGCTTACCTTATCTTTCTAAACCTTGGTTTCTTCATCTAAAAAATGGTATGATGCTATGATGCTACTTTTTTTTTTTCTGGATTAAGAATAAAATGAAGGAATTGTAAGGTATTTATAGCCCAGTGCCTGGTATACAGAAAGTTCAAAATAAGTGGTCCTGGCATAAGTTGTTATTGTCAGGTACTTTATACACATTACCTTATTTCCTTGGAGTAATTCACTTTATAGACTCATTATTGAGAAGAGTGAGGTTTTAAAATTAAGGCATACTTGTTTCTTTACTATTTTTAGCAAACTATGTAGTTTTAATGTCTCTCTAAGTAAAAGCAGTAAATAAAAGGGCTGTATTATAACATGTAACTCTGATTTTAGGGGAAAAAATGAGAAATTAATTTTTCTAAGACTTTGTCTTAAAATTCTCAACTAAAAGAGACTACTTTTTTAGGATTTGAAACTTTAAAAAATGGCATATATATTTCTTAATTAAATCTATACTTA
The DNA here is from genome assembly GCF_964165515.1 of Mesoplodon bidens. Taxonomy (NCBI): domain Eukaryota; kingdom Metazoa; phylum Chordata; class Mammalia; order Artiodactyla; family Ziphiidae; genus Mesoplodon; species Mesoplodon bidens. Next base: position 53,751,987 of record NC_138170.1, on the reverse strand, counting down.
AGTGGAGTCTGTAAGTGTAGAAGATCGTGGTGCACTCAGTGCTTTAGTCTAAAGAGTTGATACACTACACTGAACTTCTTATTCATGTGTCCACAAATGTGGCTTCAGGATAACTGGTAGAATTGTAGTCCTGTCACAGTTTCTAATGTTGCCACTAAATTTGGTTTTTGTTTTTTAAAGTATCACTTTCTGCTGGTTTAAGTAATGGGAAAATAGGTCAGTGCCTTGATGGTGCTGAACATGTAAGTACAGTTGACTCTTGAACAGCATGGGTATGAACTGCACGGGTCCACTTACACATGGATTTTTTTTCAGTAGTAAATACTGCATTACTACACAATCCACGGTTGGTTGAATCCATGGATGTAGAACTGCGGATACAGAGGAACCGTGGCTACAGAGGGGCACTGTAAAGTTAGGCATGGAGTTTTGACTGCTTAGAGTGTTGGGGCCCCTAACCCCTGTGTTGTTCAAGGATCAACTGTACTGCACTGCTTGATCTGGTTAAAAGGGAAATCTGGTAGCCTGGGCACTTGCAGATGGAGAGCACCCACGGCCAACCCTTCACTCTCTTTTGGAAGTGATGAGAACTTCTCAGGAGAATAACAATTCCATCTTTCTTGTTTTAGATTCTCGAAATCACCCTTTTGATCGCCAGCTACATAAACAACCTCTGTCAGCAGAAGGCGGTTCACCACCTCTCTGCTCCAGCGCTGCTGTCAGCTCGGACCCAGGGTCCTCAAGCCAGGCTGATGGGAAGCCAGCCCCTTCTGTCAAGCAGACCAACCAAAGGCCCCACTCTACTCTGAAAGCTCAGGGGCCCTGTCCTCCAACCAGTGGCTGCATCGGCTCCAAATAAGTTCGTTTACATCCTGGAAGCACGGCACACACACAGTAGCAGTCCATTCTTTAAAAATAATGAGGGTTACTCTCTTTCATTTGATTCATAAATGTTCAAATGAATGCTAGTAATAAGACCTAAACACAGATTTTCCCACGTGCTGATTTTCTCTTAGCTTAACTGGGTTAGAACTTGTCATGTTTTTCCATCACCTTCTCCTTTGCCATCAGACACATCAAGGCTTTTTTCTCTTTTTTAAAAAAATACTCTCACAATCTTTACAAAGTGAGATTCAAGGGAGTTTTTCCATACTCTCATTTGGCAAACCAGTTGATTATTTGGAAATGCTCATTGCCAAAAAATTAAGTACCGTAATTAAATGTGCTTTTGAGTAATGATATGGTGTTTAGAAAGAAGTAGAGTACACAGTTTAAGAAACAGCTGCAGGGTGGTGTTGAAGGGTAAATTTTAGAGCAAGTGCAGTAAGTCTTCTGGCCCTATGAATCATTGTGTGAGAAAACAGGAGCTAGGTAACCAGAACCTCCTATGTGGTTTTAGAAAGTGTACCCTGTCACCTTTTCAGATCACTGGAGTGTAAAACTTAAAATGAGGCAGTGATTCCTGACATTCTTTGGCTGTCAGCATAACCCAAGTTCACTGGAATATTGCCCACATTTCATTGTATTGGTGCTGGGTCATCTTGACCTTGCTTTGTTAAATAATAATATCTATGAAAACAAAGACCATTCTTAAAGCTTTGCCTCATACAGTCCTTTTTAATTATAGTTTGAAAATAAATTCCCAAAAATATTTTTTAAAAGAAAAGAGAAAGTAACTCTTCTGTCAAAGGAGGCAAATTTTTAGTTGAAAGAGTCTAGAAATGTATTACTTTACTAGGTTACGTAAGTGGTCAGTACATTCCGGTTTCTGTCAAAATAAAGTACTTATTATTCACGATAAAAATGAAACTGTGATAAGACATGAAAATTATATTGCAAAAATGTTTAATTGAAATAGTAATCATGAGTATACTTAATTTTATTTATGTGTAGAATATTTTATATTTATATGTTGGACTTATATTTATCACTCTGTGTATGGTATTTTTTTAACCAATTGGAAAAAAAAAGTTAGCTGCTGAATTAATTTGTTGGCAGAGCCTTCATGTTTTCTTTTTTGCTGCTTTCTCCCTATGGCAATGTACTGTTCTCACAATAAGCCTTTTAAAAATGTTCCATCCCATGTTAGCATCCTTCTAAAGGACAGAGCCAAGAAGTATACTGATCAAGTAAGATTTTGCTTTATTAGTACTGACAAAGGTAAAAAAAAAAACCCATAGAAATAGATTACCATTTACTATTTCTCCTAAATCTTTTGAACCGCAACCACTCACTGGGTAAGCAAATTAATTTCTGATAATAAATTGGTTACCAGTTTGAGATGACTCTCAGGAGCCTTTTGGCTGGGATACAGTAGTTTCTGAGTTCCCAGAAAACCTTTTTTTTGTTTTTTTTGTTTTTCAGAAAACCATTTAATAATCATTAGTTGGTGAACCACAGGCTTGGCAGAGCTGTTACATATGTGTGAGGACTTTATTCTCAGGCAATAGTTAGTTCACCATCTGGTAAGCCCCCCCAAAATCTAATTTAAACAAGTAGTGAAGGCTTAGCTTAAATGGTAGTACCCTAGACTTGGCATTTATTTTTGATAGAGCAGAGATAAAATATTTTGATGGAAAGAAATCAATTTCCTGTAACTGATGATGTGAAAATTTTATTTTCTGGGAAATTACTTTTATATAGCCATTTAAAAAATTCAAAGTATGTTATTATGATTGGTTACAAGAGAATAATGTTACATGTTTAATTGTAATATTTGTCTCCTATCATTTTCTTCCCTTTCAATCATAATAAATGATTTACAAAACCCATTTCAAGCATTATCTTTTGAATAATCTTCAAGAAATACCTAATGTTTTCATTGTCAAAGCTGAGGTGTACTACTAGTGAAAATGGTAGTTATTACCTCCTTCTCTTGCACTCATGCTTTGTCTTCTGTGTTGCTTTGTTTTATCCATATAAAAGGAAGCTGTTTTGGCAAATTATAAGTTTCATATGTATGTATGCATATTGACACATATACAATATGTATAGATCATGGGGTTCTCCCATGATTTCATAATAAGCTCCTTATAGGTAAGTTGATTGGACTGTGTCTAAAATTTTATTTTAAATGCTCTAGATTTCTGTGTGTGTCCTTAAAGTCAAATACTGCCATAGCTTAGAAATGAATTTAACTCTCAATTTACAAGAAAAGTTAGTCGCAACTTATAAAGTATTTGCTTGAAAAATGTCTTTATCAGTGGTTGTTTGGACATTTTTTCCGTAGGACAAAAATACATGGTAGGTTCCTGTAACAATACTTGTAACCCATAATTGTACTGAAGTATAATCCTGAAGAATTAACCACCATGGATAACCGTATTTCTCTAGAAAAAGGCTTTAAGTGGTCCTGAGATGCCGAGAACACATTTCACCCATCCACCCACCTCTTAGCTGTCATGCTATTTGGACTTCACTGCAGAGTCTCTGGGCTGATTCCAGGGGAGCAAAGGCTTTGGGAATGTGGGGAGTGAGGAAGCAAAAGTGAGTAGCAGGACTAATAAGGTGGAGAAGCTTTTCTGCTAACTGGTTCATGGAGGGACCGCATCTCCTCTCACATTTCCCCCATTCTCTTTTTCCTAAAGGAAGAAAGGGATTTTATTGCTACAAGAGTACTTCATTTAGCAGGAAATATGCCAGTTTCCTCCAGAGAAGGAATGACTTGATTTTCCTAATGCTTGTTTGAAAAATTCCAGAAAAGGACTCTGACTGGCCCAACTCAGGTGTTTAACCTCAAACACTCATATTAGGAGAATGCTTAAGTAAATTATTAAAAATCTATATAGTGGAACCTTATGCAGCCATCAAAGCTATGTTTATTATGGGTTTTAAAAAATTGATATGGGGGCTTCCCTAGTGGTGCAGTGGTTGAGAGTCCGCCTGCCGATGCAGGGGACATGGGTTCATGCCCTGGACTGGGAGGAGGATCCCACATGCCGCGGAGCGGCTGGGCCCGAGAGCCCTGGCCACTGAGCCTGCGCGTCCAGAGCCTGTGCTCCGCAACGGGAGAGGCCACAACAGTGAGAGGCCAGCGTACCGCAAAAAAAAAAAAAAAAAAAAAAAAATTGATATGGGAAAAGACATGTTAAAATCAGAATGTTAACAAACTTTACAGTAAAATCTCAACTCTCTGAGAAAAAAGATTGGAATAAAATACATCAAAATGTTTAATAGTTGTTACTCTTGGTATTTGCTTATTATACCCTCTTAGTTTTTTCTGTATACTATTTTTTTCTACAATAAGCTCATGTAACTTTGAAAACAAGGAAAAAATATAAAAGTTCTCACTTTCTGGGCTATTGTTAATAGCCTCCGTATGGACTTCTAGACTCCAAAGCATCCCTCACATAGCTGCAAAAAATTATCTCATTGAAACTTAGGTCTAGTCATGGCACACCCCTATTTGAAATCTTATTTGGTTTCTCATCGCCAGCACAGTAAAATCCAGACTGCAAGATCCTTCACTGTAGCTCAATCTACCTGTCCAGTTTGCTCTCCCACCGTAGCCCCACCAGGCACTTTATATGCTTCCACCCCAAACTATTCACAGGTCCCCAAATATACTCTGCACACACCTTTATCCTTTTGCACTGTTGTTCGTTTCATCCAGCAAGCAGCATAAAACCATCTCCTCCTCCATCACCACCATTGAAATCTGTGAGTCTTCTTGGGCTGATTCAGAAGAGGAGCTCAAATCTTTGTATATTTTACCTTGAGAACAATTTTCATCTACCCAGGAAAGTCACTTTCTTCATCCAAGTATGAAGCCTCAGGAGGCATAAGGGTAGAAAAGAGAACTCACCTGCTTAATCAGATCAAGGTGAATCAACTGAATCACTCCTGAATCAGTGCTGGTGATTAGGGCCCAGGCAGATAACCTTCACCTTCCTGGTTACCAGGCTCCCTCCTTCAACCACGTATCCCAGTTACCCAAACCATTATACTTTAAAATGCTAGTACTGTGCCTAGTCCACAGAAAACACCTGGCAAAATGTTAGCTGCCATTATTGTCCGTATCAATAGGGCTTCCCAACTAACATGCAAAGGGATTCTAGAGTTGCAGAACCCAAATCATTGCGATTCATTACAATTTGTCCCACATCAGTTTGTGAGTTTATAGGCAATGCTGATTCAATGATGGATGTATCAGCCTCACTTGCTACCATCCTTTCTCCATTGAACTTCATTACTTCCCTTCCTATGTGCAACTGTAGTCTTCTATGTCTCCAAAATGCACCTACGTATTGGAAGAATGTTGTCCCCAAAGATTTTATCTGAAGTGAATGCCTTTTATTTCCTATGAGCCATCTGCTTCATTTCCTTGTGTTTCTTTCTTCAAAGTTGCTGATCATCAGCTTACCTCACCATAATAACAAGTATTAAGCACTTATAATGTTTCAGACACACATAAGTTATGTTTTACATGTATTTATCTCATTTAAAACTCATAATTTTCCCCTGCTTTACAGGATCAGACACTAAGGCTCAGAGAAATTGAGTTATTTTCCATTGTGGCAATGTGGCAACTTAGCTAGTGTGGCTGAGTCCCGACTTCGATCTAAGTTTGTCTAATTCCAAAGCCCACATTCTTGAACATTACAACATAGAGACTGAGCCAAATGGCAGAACAGTAGAGGAACAGTTTCTCCTTCAGTCAATCAGCTCATCTTGGGCTAGAGAGCCTGGGTCAGCATTCAAAACAGATCAAATACTGTCACTGCCATGAATGTTTCACCAACTCTTTGAGGAATAATTAGTCACTTGTTCTAATATAAATTGTTTGTACCTCTCTGCAATAGCTTATATCTCTGGCTTCCTTTGGGTTATTATAATTAGTTGTGTATGTCATATAGTAATGATGTTTTTTTATTGATTTGGAGATAAATGAAGTATTTGGAGATGCATTTGCTTTATTAACTTATTAATAAATGATGTGCTATTGCATAAAACCTGAAACAACCAAACAAGCAGAAAGTTGGAAAATACTAAAATCGTAAATATTCTTTGCCTCTAGTAAATCACTAGAAAACAGCTCAGGAGATTGTTTCGTTCTCTGTTCTCAATTCACTGCTACTGGGGAGAGAAAAGTAATTGAAGAGAGAGAGACCCCTGGCATATAAATAGTTGGTACTCAGTAGAATACTTTTTAAATAAAAGAACACTTCCAAGCCCAGAGTTTTTAGGTCTCAGATTTATTACCACTTGTCGCCTCTCCCACCCTAACGGAGGAAGCTGAGAGGCTCGAAAAGGACGCCGAAAACTACATTTCCCATGATGCCCCTCTTCTGCACGCAACGTTTACTTGTGACGTCGCTACCATAGCAACACAAGAGCCTGCACTAAAGCCGGCCTCGCGCAGAGCTCGCGGTCCAGCTGATTCTAGGCTGGGCCCTACGCGGAGACCACGACGGTGGGGCGGCCGAGCCACAATGCCCAGGTATCCCTGCAACCCTGCTTGCGCCTGGCTTATGCTCCCCTCGCGAGCCTCCCTTCTTTCCCAACCCAGCCAGGAAGGGGTGGAGATGGGGGAGGGGTGGAGGGAGAGGCCGCTGGGGGTATATTTGGGGAGGGGAGATCTTCGCGGGACCCGTTGGTGGAAGAAAATTGTGAGTTCGTCCTCTTTGCAATTCCTGTCTTGTTAGTCAAGGATCCGTAGGCACTATCCTTGAGAGTGTGGATTCTGCCGAAAGCAAGTAGAAAAGTTCCCCAGGTGGAAAAGTTAAGAGATTTTGAAAGATCAAAAGATCTTTCAACTCCAATTATTCACTTTTTCAATAAGAGTTTCTCGAGGGTTAGGGAATGTTCTAGGAACAGGGTTTCAGGCGGTGAGCGAGACCACTTCCTCAGGGACCTCGGCTCCGGGTGCAGGGGTTCACGACAACAATAAATGAGCCTAACTTGAGAAGGCACTGTGAAGAATGTAAGGTCATATATAAACGGGCAGCAGGGGTGGGGGTGGGATTTTAATCACCTATCAAATACATTTTAGCTCTTCAATTCTATGATGTCTGTTTTAGTTGCTTGTTCTCAAGGTCATACCTAAACCTTCTCTAAACGACTTACAAGGACATCAGGAGAGAGGAGTCCTGGAGTCCATCACAGAGCAGGAAAGTCTGTTTTTCTCACATGGTGGGTGGGCGGTGTGATCTCTGTTGAGTTTATGAACCTTAAGCTTCCCATCACGGTTTAATTGGTTACAACACCTCCTTCTCTGTTTTCTGCTGGGAACTTGGAAAGAAGATAATCACATTATGAAGAAACAGTGTGTAATTGAAGAGCAAACAGGCCCGGACTGAGTTCTCAGGGGCTCACGTGTGAAATAAATGTGTGAATTTTAGTGCAAACATTTAGGGACACCTGTTTTGATCTTTTCTAACCCCTTTTTTTTCATTCCTGGTTCTTGAATAATAATGATTATAAACACTCACTGATTTTAGGTGATTATGTATAGGCCAGGCCCCAACCTAAATGAATTATCACATTTGAACAGTCATGGCAATCCTATGATGTTGGTACTCTTTTTTATCAGCATTTTAGAGGTGAAGAAACAGGTAAGACTGGGGACTAGCACAGAAGCTTTCATATATTAGGCGCTCAGGAAATACTTGTTGACTTAATAAAGGAATGAAGGATCCAGAGAGGTTAGGTAATTTGCTCAAGTTGGCATACTCTGTGTAGAAAGTAGTAGATTCGAGCTTGTAACACATCAAATCTTTCTCATGTATTTTTAGTTCAATACTCCATAATTCATTTAGGCTTTACTTTAAAAAAAAAGATATAATCTTATTTGTATAAAATTATATGAGTGTGTAGAGAGGTAAATGAAAAGTTGATTTTCAAAAGTGATTTTAGGTGATTTTCCCCCTTTAAAAAAGGAATCTTGAGCCAAAAAATATATAATTTAAAAAACAAAGCCAAAAACTATTTCAGGGGGCAAAGATTATGTGGTACACTGGCTTTACACATTCCCCCTTTTCCTAGATGATGGTGGTTTTCAAGTTGTGCATTTCCAAAAGTCATTGTACATTCATGTGTGTCTGACACGCTAACACACACAGCTTTCAGCCTTGCCCGGAAGCCCCCAAATCAGACAACCTCAAATCCTGGCAATAAAGACTCTGCTTATCATTTTCCGCTTCAATCTAGTACAAAGAGAATGACTAATCCTCCGAAGTTTTACCAGTAAATTATCCCCCCCAAATGATGTTGATTTGTTTTATAAATCTGACTGAAATAAAATTTCTTTGGGCTGGAAAGAAATTTTTGAAAGGATTCTTTTTTGTTTCTCTGAATTTTGGTTTTCTGCCTCATATAGTGAAACTCTCTGGGAAATCGCAACAGCTGAAGTGGAAAAACGGGGAAGTAATGGAAGTGAAGGCGATGGAGTTGAAACTGGAGAAAAGTCTGTTTTCTTCATTGGCAGTAAAAACGGGGTAATGCATTTCTTCCTACTTTTTTTTTCCCCAAGTATTGTAATGATTTAACAACCAGTGGTAAAATTTATTGTAATACTTTGATAAAAATTTAGGTACTTCAACCCTTTAACCAGATGACCAATCTCCGGCCTGCTGGTTACATTGGATCTGGTTGGGCCCTGCTCATGGGAGGGTAGGGACTAACACCCAGCCTTTCTCTTCTTGTCAAGCGGTGTGTCCTGACCTGGGCCACAGCAGCCCAGAGGAAGGGGCATGTGTTTCTGACTAGACAGCCCAGAGGAGTTATCTTTTCCCAGTTTGCACAAAGTCACCATAAATATTGATACTATTCCAATGGCCATATTTATAGGTAACTTGTACAGCTGAAACAAGCATATAGATAATAAAAACATGAACCATATAGAGTATAATATGTTTAACTTTCACTGTCTTAAATTAGTGTCACAGAAATGGAAGGAACCTTGAAGATATCTACTCTTCTTTTTTTTAAAGGCGATATACTGTTTTTTAAAAATAAATTTATTTTATTTTATTTTTGGCTGCATTGGGTCTTTGTTGCTGTGTGTGGGCTTTCTCTAGTTGCGGTGAGTGGGGACTACTCTTCGTTGTAGTGCATGGGCTTCCTATTGCAGTGGCTTCTCTTGTTGTGGAGCACGGGGCTGTAGAGCACAGGCTCAGTAGTTGTGGCGCACGGGCTTAGTTGCTCAGCGGCATGTGGGATCTTCCCGGACCAGGGCTCAAACCCGTGTCCCCTGCATTGGCAGGCGGATTCTTAACCACTGTGCCACCAGGGAAGCCCTAGTCTACTCTTCTGCAATAGGGATTCTTACTCTGGGATCCATGGAGGTACTTCTTGGGGTCTGTGAACTCCCTAGAAATGTATGCAGAATTGTGTGTGATTGTGCACTGGTGCTTTTTTTTTTATGAGAAATTAGATTCCCCCAGGGTTCTAGTCACTGAAAACAGTGGTTGTATGGTCTTAGTTTGAATATTTCCAACGATGGGGGTTGTTTTCTTTTACAAGGCAGGCTGTTTCCATTTTTGTTTCTAGAAAATCCTAGTTACAAAGCCTAGTTGCTGGAAAATTGCAGTCTGTTTCATTGTAACTTCCGCCCCTTGGTCTGAATTCTGACCTGTAAAAGTATGCAAGTAAGTCTAATTTTACTCTTCTACTTGTTAAACCTTCAAATATTTAAAAATTGCCCTTCAAATAGTTCTGGCAACCACCTTGTCTCCCTGAGTCTTCCTGTTTCGGCTTTAACGTTTCTTTCAGCCATACCTCTGTGTCAGGGACTCTATATCAGTCAGTCATGGATTGTCTTATCTGCCGTGATTCTAATCTGTATTTCTCAGGATGGAACAGAATTTTTGAGGTTTTCCTTAACAACTGTAGAAGGTTTAGACACTGTCCGTGTCATGGACTCTACACGTCATGGATTATCTATCTGTCATGATCCTAGTAACTCAACTGGAATTATTCTAATGTGAAATTCTCAGGATAAAACAGAATTTTTCAGGTTTTGCTTACCTACTGTCAACTAGAGCAGGTCTGCCAGCTTCTCTGTTGCCAGATGCCGTGTTCCTGTTATTGTACAGAAAAATATTAGTAATCACATAACCCTGCTCACTAAGTTTGAGCTTGGGATCTGCAAGCCTTTTTCATTTATGATGTTGTTTTGTCCTTAATTTTATTAGATTAGATCTTTTGTTACAGTCTGTTTTTGTTATCTTAAATTACTTTAATTAAAGTAATTCATGTACGTGGTTTAAGAACTTAAAAACTATCAAAAGATAAATGAACTTATTTACAAAACAGAAATAGACTCACAGACATAGAAAACAAACTTGTGCAGACTTCCCTGGCGGTCCAGTGTTTAAGACTTCTTCCAGGGCAGGGGGTGCTGGTTCGATCCCTAATCCGGAGCTAAGATCCCACATGCCTCGCGGCCAAAAAACCAAAACATAAAACAGAAGCAATATTTGTAACAAATTCAATAAAGACTTTAAAAATGGCCCTCATGGGCTTCCCTGGTGGCGCAGTGGTTGGGAGTCTGCCTGCCGATGCAGGGGATGCGCGAGGTTCGTGCTCGGGTCCGGGAGGATCCCACGTGCCGCGGAGCGGCTGGGTCCATGGGCCATGGCCGCTGGGCCTGCGCGTCCGGAGCCTGTGCTCCACAGCGGGAGAGGCCACAGCGGTGGGAGGCCCGCATACCGCAAAAAAAAAAAAAAAAAAAGTCCACATCAAAAAAATCCTGGGCTTCCCTGGTGGCGCAGTGGTTGAGAGTCTGCCTGCCGATGTAGGAGACGCGGGTTCGTGCCCCGGTCCGGGAGGATCCCACATGCCGCTCAGCGGCTGGACCCGTGAGCCATGGCCGCTGGGCCTGCACGTCCGGAGCCTGTGCTCCGCAGCGGGAGAGGCCACGACAGTGGGAGGCCCGTATACCGCAAAAAAAAAAAATCCTAAAAAAAAAAAAAAAAAGAAAACAAACTTATGGTTACTAAAGTGGATAGCGGAAGGAGGAGGGATAAATTAGGAGTTTAGGATTAACATATACATGCTACTATATATAAAATAGATAACCAACAAGGACCTATTGTATAGCACAGGGAACTATACTCAATATCTTATAATAACCTATAATGGAAAAGAATCTGGAAAAAAGACATGATTTTCTTCTTTCCTTGCTATTTTAATACTGCATTCATTTGTCATAGTCAAAAAAATCATTTGGTCATCTCAGTAGATTAGAAAAGCATTCAATAAAATTCAGCATCTGGGGCAACTAACTTAGCAAACTAGGAATAGAAAAGAAACTTCTTAATCTGATATAGACTATTATTAAAGTACCTCCATCAAATGATGTACCATAATTGATTTAACACAGTTTGCCTACTTTTGGATATTTGGACTCTCTCCTCTGTGTTTTATTCAACAATTATAATTTATGCTATGATGAACATCTTTGTGCATGTTGATCAAGTTGCTTAATCTCTCTGTGTCTGTTTCCTCATGTATAAGATGAAAATAAAATACACCTACCTTAAAAAAAATTACCAAAGGTACATAAAGTAAAATAACAAATCTCTCCACATCATTCAGAATCTCTACTCAAAGCCACCACTTTCATATCCTTTACTGTTTCTTCTGTAATTTACTTCTATATTTCTGAATAATGTGCTTATGGGCTGTTTCCAGACTTTCAATATTATACACTATCTGTTGAATTTCTGATAATAGTAGAAGAGTATTTACTTCCCCATCTCTCTCAAACTCCCACTTCTAGTAATATCATTGCTATTATCATGTTGGGCTGAATGCTATTATCATGTTGGGCTGAATCAATATTCAGTGTTAGTTTATTTTATTATAAGTGTCTAAATCATTTTTGCTGGTGTGCCAAGTGCAGAACTGTGATTATATTTCCTTTCTCAAGTAACTTTTTCCTGAAGTTTAAAACTTCTTTGTTTTTTATTTGCCTAGTTTTTATATGTACCTTAGTTTTTACATGCATTAGTTATCTATTGCTACATAATAAATTACCTCAAAACTTATTTTAAAACAACAAACATTATCTCACCCAGTTTCTGAGGGTCTGGGCTCTGAGAGCACCTTAGTTGCGTGGTTCTGCTTAAGAATTTTCATAAAGTTGTAGTCAAGATGTCATCTGGGACTAAAGTTATTTCTCGCCTCGACTGAACTGGAGAATCAGTTTCCAGGCTCCTCAACATGATTGCTGGCAAGAGGCATCAGTTCCTTGCTGGCTCTTGGCCAGAGGCTTTAGTTCTTTGCCATGTGGACCTCTCAACAAGGCTGCATACAACATGGCAGCTTGCTTCCTCCAGAGTGAGAGATCAAAAGTGAGAGGTTACCTGAGACAGAGGCTACAGTCTTTTATAACCTAATTTTGGAAGCGACATGCCATCACTTTTGCCATATGCTGTTGATCAAAAAGAGCAGTGCAGTGTGAGGGACTACAGATGGCTGTGAATACCAGGAGGCTGGGCTCATTTGGGACCATCCCTTTAAAAAAAATTTTTATTTTATATTGGAGTATAGTTGATTTACAATGTTGTGTTAGTTTCAGGTGTACAGCAAAGTGATTCAGTTATACATATACATACATTCTTTTTCAGATTCTTTTCCCACATAGGTTATTACAGAATATTGAGTAGAGGTACCTGTGCTATACAGTAGGTCCTTGTTGATTATCTATTTTAAATATAGTAGTGTGTTTATGTTAATCCCATCTCCTAATTTATCCCTCCTGCCACCTTTCCCCTTTGGTAACAATAAGTTTGTTTTTGAAAACTGTTGAGTCTGTTTCTGTTTAGTAAATAAGTTCATTTGTATCATTTTTTTTAGATTCCACATATAAATGATAGCATGTGATATTTGCCTTTGTCTGACTTACTTCACTTAGTATAATAATCTCCAGGTCCATCCATGTTGCTGCAAATGGTATTATTTCATTCTTTTTTTATGGCTGAGTAATAGTCCATTGTATATATGTACCACATCTTCTTTATCCATTCCTCTGTCGATGGACATTTAGGTTGCTTCCATGTCTTGGCATGAACATCATAAATAGTGCTGCATGAACATCAGGTTGCATGTATCTTTCCAAATTATGGTTTTCTCCATATATATGCCCAGGAGTGGGATTGCTAGATTGTATGGTAGCTCTATTTTAGTTTGTTAAGGAACCTCCATACTGTTCTCCATAGTGGTTGTACCAATTTATATTCCCACCAAGGTGTAGGACGGTTCCCTTTTCTCCACACCTTCTCCAGCACTTATTGTTTGTAGACTTTTTGATGATGGCCATTCTGACTGGAGTGAGGTGATACCTCATTGTAGTTTTGGTTTGCCTTTCTCTAATAATTAGTGATGTTGAGCATCTTTTTATGTGCTTTTGGCCATCTGTATGTCTTCTTTGGTGAAATATCTATTTAGGTCTTCTGCCCATTTTTTGATTGGGTTTGTTTGGGGTTTTTTTGATATTGAGCTATTTGTATATTTTGGAGATTCATTCCTTGTCAGTCACATCATTTGCAAATATTTTCTCCCATTCTGAGAGTTGCCTTTTCATTTTCTTTACAGTTTACTTTGCTGTGCAAAAACCTTTAAGTTTACTTAGTTCCCATTTGTTATTTTCACTACTCTAGGAGGTGGATCTAGAAGTGTTTTGCCTATGTTTCCCTCTAAGAGTTTTATAGTATCTGGCCTTACATTTAGGTCTTTAATCCATTTTTAGTTTATTTTTGTGTGTGGTGTTAGAGAATGTTCTAATTTCATTCTTTTACGTATAGCTGTCCAGTTTTCCCAGCACCATTTACTGAAGAGACTGTCTTTTCTTCATTGTATGTTCTTGCCTCCTTTGTTGTAGATTAATTGACCATAGGTGTGTGGGTTTGTTTCTCGGCTTTCTATCCTGTTCCATTGATCTATATTTCTATAGGAGCCTATTCCTCCAGCTCTTTTTTTCTTTCTCAGGATTGCTTTGGCTATTCGGGGTCTTTTGTGTTTCCATACAAATTTTAATTTTTTTGTTCTAGTTCTGTGAAAAATGCCATTGGTAATTTGATAGAGATTATATTGAGTCTGTAGATTGCCCTGAGTCATAAAGTCATTTTGACAGTATTGATTCTTCTAGTCCAAGAACATGGTATAATCTCTCCATCTGTTTGTGTCATCTTCGATTTCTTTCATCAGCATCTTACACTTTTCAGAGTACAGGTCTTTTGCCTTCTTAGGTAGGTTTATTCCTAAGTATTTTATTCTTCTTGATGTGATGGTAAATGGGATTGTTTCTTTAATTTCTCTTTCTGATATTTCGTTGTTAGTGTATAGAAATGCAACAGATTTCTGTGTATTAATTTTGTATTCTGCAACTTTACTGAATTCATTGATGAGCTCTAGTAGTTTTCTGGTACCATCTTTAGGATTTTCTATGTGTAGTATCGTGTCATCTGCAAACAGTGACAGTTTTACTTCTTTTCCAGTTTGGATTCCTTTTATTTCTTTTTCTTCTCTGATTGTCATGGCTAGGACTTCCAGAACTATGTTGAATAAAAGTGGTGAGAGTGGACATCCTTGTCTAGTTCCTGATCTTAGAGGAAATGCTTTCAGCTTTTCACAGTTGAGTACGATGTTAGCTGTGGGTTTGTCATGTATGACCTTTATTATGTTGAGGTAGGTTCCCTCTATGCCCACTTTCTGGAGAGTTTTTATCATAAATGGGTGTTTTTTATCAAAAGCTTTTTCTGCATCTATTAAGATGATCATATGGTTTTTATTCTTCAATTTGTTAATTTAGTGTATCACACTGACCGATTTGTGGGTGTTGAAAAATCATTGCATCCCTGGGTTAAATCCTACTTTCATGATCATGGTGTATGATTCTTTTAATGTATTGTTGGATTTGGTTTGCAAGTATTTTGTTGCAGATTTTTGCATCTATGTTTATCAGTGATATTGGCCTGTAATTTTCTTTTTTGTGTGGTCTGGTTTTGGTATCCGGGTGATGGTGGCCTTGTAGAATGAGATTAGGAGTATTCCTTCCTCTGCAATTTTTAGAAGAGTTTCAGGATAGTTGTTAACTCTCCTGTAAATGTTTGATAGAATTTGCCTGTGAAACCATCTGGTCCTGGACTTCTGTTTGTTGGTAGTTTTTTAAATCACAGTTTCAATTTCAGTACTTGTGATTGGTCTGTTCCTATTTTCTATTTCTTCCTGGTTTAGTCTTAGAAGATTGTTCCTTTCTAAGAATTTGTCCATTTCTTCTTGGTCGTCCATTTTATTGGCATATAGTTGCTTGTGGTAGTCTCTTATGATCCTTTGCGGTGTCAGTTGTAACTTCTCCTTTTTCATTTCTTATTTTCTTGATTTGAGCCCTCTCCCTTTTTTTTCTTGATGAGTCTGGCTAAAGGTTTATCAATTTGTTTATCTTTTCAAAGAACCAGCTTTTAGTTTTATTGATCTTTTTTATTGTTTTCATCTCTATTTCATTTATTTCTGCTCTGACCTTTATGATTTCTTTCCTTCTACTGACTTTGGGTTTTGTTTGTTCTTCTTTCTTTAGTTGCTTTAGGTATAAGGTTAGGTTGTTTGAGAGTTTTCTTGTTCCTGAGGTAAGATTGTATGGCTATAAACTTCCCTCTTAGAACTGCTTTTGCTGCGTCCCATAGATTTTGGTTTTTGTTTGTTTGTTTGTTTTAATTTTATTAATTTTTTACACAGCGGGTCGTTATTAGTCATCAATTTTATACACAACAGTGTATACGTGTCACTCCCAATTGCCCAATTCATCACACCACCACCCCCCGCCGCTTAACCCCCTTGGTGTCCATACGTTTGTTCTCTGCTTCTGTGTCTCAATTTCTGCTCTGCAAACCGATTCATCTGTACCATTTTCTAGGTTCCACATATATGCGTTAATATATGATATTTTTTTTCTCCTTCTGACTTGCTTCACTCTATATGACAGTCTCTAGATGCATCCACGTCTCTACAAATGACCCAATTCTGTTCTTTTTTATGGCCGAGTAATATTCCATTGTATATATGTACCACATCTTCTCTATCCATTCGTCTGTCGATGGGCATTTAGGTTGCTTCCATGACCTGGCTATTGTAAATAGTGCTGCAGTGAACATTGGGGTGCATGTGTCTTTTTGAATTATGGTTTTCTCTGGGTATATGCCCAATAGTGAGATTGCTGGATCATATGGTAATTCTATTTTTAGTTTTTCAAGGAACCTCCATACTGTTCTCCATAGTGGCTGTATCAATTTACATTCCTACCAATAGTGCAGGAGGGTTCCCTTTTCTCCACACCCTCTCCAGCATTTGTTCTTTGTAGATTTTCTGATGATACCCATTCTAACTGGTGTGAGGTGATACCTCAATTTAGTTTTGATTTGCATTTCTCTAACAATTAGTGATGTTGAGCAGCTTTTCTTGTGCCTCTTGGCCATCTGTATGTCTTCTTTGGAGAAATGTCTATTTAGGTCTTCTGCCCATTTTTTGATTGGGTTGTTTGTTTTTTTAATATTGAGCTGCATAAGCTGTTTATATGTTTTGGAGATTAATCCTTTGTCAGTTGCTTCATTTGCAAATATTTTCTCCTGTTCTGAGGGTTGTCTTTTCATCTTGTTTATGGTTTCCTTTGCTGTGCAAAAGCTTTGAAGTTTCATTAGGTCCCATTTGTTTATTTTTGGTTTTATTTCCATTACTCTAGGAGGTGTATCAAAAAAGATCTCGCTGTGATTTATGTCAAAGAGTGTTCTTCCTATGCTTTCCTCTAAGAGTTTTATAGTGCCTGGTCTTACATTTAGGTCTCTAATCCATTTTGTGTTTATTTTTGTGTATGGTGTTAGGGAGTGTTCTAATTTCATTCTTTTACATGTAGCTGTCCAGTTTTCCCAGCACCACTTATTGAAGAGACTGTCTTTTCTCCATTGTATATCCTTGCCTCCTTTGTCATAGATTAATTGACCATAGGTGCGTGGGTTTATCTCTAGGCTTTCTATCCTGTTCCACTGATCTATATTTCTGTTTTTGTGCCAGTACCATACTGTCTTGATTACTGTAGCTTTGTAGTATAGTCTGAAGTCAGGGAGTCTGATTCCTCCAGCTCCGTTTTTTCCCCTCAAGACTGCTTTGGCTATTAGGGGTCCTTTGTGTCTCCATACAAATTTTAAGATTTTTTGTTCTAGTTCTGTAAAAAAAATGCCATTGGTAATTTGATAGGGATTGCATTCAATCTGTAGATTGCTTTGGGTAGTATAGTCATTTTCACAATATTGATTCTTCCAATCCAGGAACATGGTATATCTCTCCATCTGTTGGTATCATCTTTAATTTCTTTCATCAGTGTCTTATAGTTTTCTGCGTACAGGTCTTTTGTCTCCCTAGGTAGGTTTATTCCTAGGTATTTTATTCTTTTTGTTGCAATGGTAAATGGGAGTGTTTCCTTAATTTCTCTTTCAGATTTTTCATCATTAGTGTATAGGAATTTGCAAGAGATGCAAGAGATTTCTGTGCATTTATTTTGTATCCTGCAACTTTACCAAATTCATTGATTAGCTCCAGTAGTGTTCTGGTGGCATCTTTAGGATTATCTATGTATAGTATCATGTCATCTGCAAACAGTGACAGTTTTACTTCTTCTTTTCCAGTTTGGATTCCTTTTATTTCTTTTTCTTCTCTGATTGCAGTGGCTAAAACTTCCAAAACTATGTTGAATAATAGTGGTGAGAGTGGACATCCTTGTCTTGTTCCTGATCTTAGAGGAAATGCTTTCAGTTTTTCACCATTGAGAATGAAGTTTGCTGTGGGTTTGTCATATATGGCCTTTATTATGTAGAGGTAGGTTCCCTCTATGCCCACTTTCTGGAGAGTTTTTTTTATCATAAATGGATGTGGAATTTTGTCAAAAGCTTTTTCTGCATCTATTGAGATAATCATATGGTTTTTATTCAGTTTCTTAACATGGTGTATCACATTGATTGATTTGTGTATATTGAAGAATCCTTGCATCCCTGGGATAAATCCCACTTGATCATGGTGTATGATCCTTTTAATGTGTTGTTGGATTCTGTTTGCTAGTATTTTGTTGAGGATTT
The DNA here is from genome assembly GCF_964165515.1 of Mesoplodon bidens. Classification (NCBI taxonomy): domain Eukaryota; kingdom Metazoa; phylum Chordata; class Mammalia; order Artiodactyla; family Ziphiidae; genus Mesoplodon; species Mesoplodon bidens. The sequence continues at coordinate 53,733,922 of NC_138170.1, read as the reverse complement.
TTTCATCTATATTCATCAGTGATATTGGTCTATAATTTTCTTTTTTTTGTAGTAGCTTTGTCTGGTTTTGGTATCAGGGTGATGGTGGCCTCATAGAATGAGTTTGGGGGTTTTCCTTACTCCGCAGTTTTTTGGAAGAGTTTGAGAAGGATGGGTGTTAGCTCTTCTCTAAATATTTGATAGAATTCACCTGTGAAGCCATCTGGTCCTGGACTTTTGTTTGTTGGAAGATTTTTTTTTCTATAACTTTTTAATATGATTTTTAAAAATTAATTAGTTTATTTATTTTATTTATTTTTGGCTGTGTTGGGTCTTTCTTGCTGCGTGCATGCTTTCTCTAGTTGCAGCAAGTGGGGGCTACTCTTCATTGCCATGGGCAGGCTTCTCATTGCAGTGGATTCTCTTGTTGCGGAGCACATGCTCTAGTCACGCGAGCTTCAGTACTTGTGGCTCGTGGGCTGTAGAGCGCAGGCTCAGTAGTTGTGGCACCTGGGTTTCGTTGCTCCATGGCATGTGGGAACTTCCCAGACCAGGGCTCGAACCCGGTCCCCTGCATTGGCAGGTGGATTCTTAACCACTGCACCACCAGGGAAGCCCTTGTTGGAAGCATTTTAATCACAGTTTCAATTTCATTACTTGTGATTGGTCTGTTCATATCTTCTATTTCTTCCCCATTCAGTCTTTGAAGGTTATACCTTTCTAAGAATTTGTCCATTTCTTCCAGGTTGTCCATTTTATTAGCGTAGAGTTGCTTGTAGTAGTCTCTTAGGATGCTTTGTATTTCTGCAGTGTCTGTTGTAACTTCTCCTTTTTCATTTCCAATTTTATTGATTTGAGTCCTCTCCCTCTTTTTCTTGATGAGTCTGGCTAATGGTTTACCCATTTTGTTTATCTTCTCAAAGAACCAGCTTTTAGTTTTATTGACCTTTGCTATTGTTTTCTTTGTTTCTATTTCATTTATTTCTGCTGTGATCTTGATGATTTCTTTCCTCCTGCTAACTTTGGGTTTTGTTTTTTCTTCTTTCTCTAGTTCCTTTAAGTGTAACATTAGATTGTTTATTTGAGATTTTTCTTGTTTCTTGAGGCAGGCTTGTATGGCTATAAACTTCCCTTTTAGAACTGCTTTTGATGCATCCCATAGGTTTTGGATTGTCGTGTTTTCATTGTCATTTGTCTCTAGGTATTTTTTGATTTCCTCTTTAATTTCTTCAGTGATCTCTTGGTTATTTAGTAACGTATTGTTTAGCCTCCATGTGTTTGTGTTTTTTACGTTTTTTTCCCTGTAATTGATTTCTAATCTCATAGCATTGTGGTCAGAAAAGATGCTTGATATGATTTCAGTTTTCTTAAATTTACTGAGGCTTGATTTGTGACCCAGGATGTGCTCTATCCTGGAGAATGTTCCATGCGCACTTGAGAAGAAAGTGTAATCTGCTGTTTTTGGATGGAATGTCCTATAAATATCAATTAAATCTATCCGGTCTATTGTGTCATTTAAAGCTTCTGTTTCCTTATTTATTTTCATTTTGGATGATCTGTCCATTGGTGTAAGTGAGGTTTTAAAGTCCCCCACTATTATTGTGTTACTGTCGTTTTCCTGTTTTACAGCTGTTAGCAGTTGCCTTATGTATTGAGGTGCTCCTATGTTGGGTGCATATATATTTATAATTGTTATATCTTCTTCTTGGATTGATCCCTTGATCATTATATAGTATCCTTCCTTGTCTCTTGTAACATTCTTTATTTTAAAGTCTATTTTATCTGATATGAGTATTGCTACTCCAGCTTTCTTTTGATTTCCATTTGCATGGAATATCTTTTTCCATCCCCTCACTTTCAGTCTGTATGTGTCCCTAGGTCTGAAGTGAGTCTCTTGTAGACAGCATATAGATGGGTCTTGTTTTTGTATCCATTCAGCAAGCCTGTGTCTTTTGTTGGAGCATTTAATCCATTCACCTTTAAGGTAATTATCTATATGTATGTTCCTATGACCATTTTCTTAATTGTTTTGGGTTTTTGTAGGTCCTTTTCTTCTCTTGTGTTTCCCACTTAGAGAAGTTCCTTTAGCATTTGTTGTAGAGCGGGTTTGGTGGTGCTGAATTGTCTTAGTTTTTGCTTGTCTGTAAAGCTTTTGATTTCTCCGTCAAATGAATGAGATCCTTGCTGGGTAGAGTAATCTTGGTTGTAGGTTCTTCCCTTTCATCACTTTTAAGTATATTGTGCCACTCCCTTCTGGCTTGTAGAGTGTCTGCTGAGAAATCAGCTGTTAACCTTATGGGAGTTCCCTTGTATGTTATTTGTTGTTTTTCCCTTGCTGCTTTCATTAATTTTTCTTTGTCTTTTATTTTTGCCAGTTTGATTACTATGTGTCTCGGTGTGTTTCTCCTTGAGTTTATCCTGCCTGGGACTCTCTGTGCTTCCTGGACTTGGGTGGCTATTTCCTTTCCTGTGTTAGGGAAATTTTTCACTAATCTCTTCAAATATTTTCTCTGGTCCTTTCTCTCTCTCTTCTCCTTCTGGGACCCCTATCACGCGAATGTTGTTGCATTTAATATTATCCCAGAAGTCTCTTAGGCTGTCTTCATTTCTTTTCATTCTTTTTTCTTTATTCTGTTCTGCAGCAGTGAATTCCACCATTCTTTCTTCCAGGTCACTTATCCGTTCTTCTGCCTCAGTTATTCTGCTATTGATTCCTTCTAGTGTATTTTTCATTTCAGTTATTGTATTGTTCATCTCTGTTTGTTTGTTCTTTAATTCTTCTAGATCTTTGTTAAACATTTCTTGCATCTTCTCGATCTTTGCCTCCATTCTTTTTCCGAGGTCCTGAATCATCTTCACTATCATTATTCTGAATACTTTTTCTGGAAGATTGCCTATCTCCACTTCATTTAGTTGTTTTTCTGGGGTTTTATCTTGTTCCTTCATCTGGTACATAGCCCTCTGCCTTTTCATCTTGTCTGTCTTTCTGTGAATGTGGTTTTTGTTCCACAGGCTGCAGGATTGTAGTTCTTCTTGCTTCTGCTGTCTGCCCTCTCCCACAGGTTTTGGATCATCATGTTTTCATTTTCATTTTTCTCTATGTATTTTTTAATTTCTTCTTTGATTTCTTCAGTGATCCATTGGTTGTTTAGTAACCTATTGTTTAGCCTCCATGTGTTTGTGTTTTTTACAGTTTTTTTCTTGTAGTCGATTTCTAAGCTCATAATGTTGTGGTCAGGAGAGATGCTTGATATGATTTCAGTTTTCTTAAATTTCCTGAGGCTTGCTTTGTGGCCCAGCATGTGATCTATCCTGGAGAATGTTCCATGTGCACTTGAGAGAATGTGTATTCTGCTGCTTTCAGATGGAATGTTCTGTAAATATCAATTAAGTCCATCTGGTCTAGTGTATCATTTAAGGCCTATGTTTCCTTATTGATTTGCTGTCTGGATGATCTGTCCATTGATGTAATTGGGATGTTAAGGTCCCCCACTACTGGGGACTGTGACTGTCACTTTCTCTTTTTATGGCTGTTAGTATTTGTCTTATATATTGAGGTACTTCTTTGTTGGGAACATATATGTAAACAATTGTTACATCTCCTTCTTGGATTTTTTAAAATAATTTATTGGAGTATAGTTGATTTATAGTGTTATGTTAGTTTCAGGTGTACAGCACAGTGATTCAGTTATACATACATATATATATATATATATTCATTCTTTTTTAGATTCTTTTCTCATATAGAGTATCACAGAGTACTGAGTAGAGTTCCCTCTTTTTCTTGGATTGATCCCTTGATCATTATGTAGTGTCCTTCTTTGCCTCTTGTAACCATCTTTATTTTAAAGTCTATCTTGTCTGATATGAGTAATACTACCCCAGCTTTCTTTTGATTTCCATTTGCCTGGAATACCTTTTTCCATCCCCTCACTTTCAGTCTGCATGTGTCACTAGATCTGAAGTGGGTCTCTTGTAGACAGCATATATACAGGTCTTATTTTTGTTATCCATTCAGCCAGTCTATGTCTTTTGGTTGGAGCATTTAATCCATTTACATTTAAGGTAATTATCGATATGTTGTGTTCTTATTGCCATTTTCTTAATTGTTTTGGGTTTGTTTTTGTAGGTCTTTTTTCCTCCCTTCCTCTTTTGTTCTCATGTGATTCGATGACTATCTTTAGTGTTGTGTTTGGATTACTTTTTTTGTGTGTGTGTATGTCTATTGTAGATTTTCGGTTTGCAGTTACCATGAGGTTTTCATATAGCAGTCTTTATATAAACAATATTGTTTTAAGTTGCTGGTCTCTTAGTCTCAAATGCATTTCCAATATCTTGCATTTGTACTCTCACAATTGCTGGTTTTGATATCATATTTGTGTGTGGATGATTTCTGACCTTTATTATACGTTTGCCTTTACTGGTGAGCTTTCCCATTTGTAATTTTCTTGTTTCTAGTTGTGGCCTTCTCTTTTCTGCCTAGGGAAATTCCTTTAGCTGGTTTGGTGGTGCTGAATTCTTGCAGCTTTTGCTTATCTCTAACCTTTTGATTTCTCCATCAAACCTGAACAAGAGCCTTGCTGTGTAGAGTATTCTTGGTTGTAGGTTTTTCCCTTCCATCACTTTAAATATATCATGCCACTCCCTTCTGGCCTGCAGAGTTTCTGCTGAAAAATCAGCTGATAACAACAAGGGAAACCCCATAAGGTTGTTTGTTGCTTTTACTATTTTCTCTTTGTCTTTAATTTTTGTCAATTTGATTAATATGTGTCTTGGCACGTTCTTCCTTGGGTTTATCCTGTATGGGACTCTCTGTGCTTCCTGGACTTGAGTGTTTCCTTTCCCATGTTAGGGAAGTTTTCTGCTATTATCTCTCCAAATATCTTTTCAGGCCCTTTCTCTCTTCTCTTTCTAGGACCCCTATAATGTGAATGTTGGTGCATTTAATATTGTCCCAGAGGTCTCTTAGACTGTCCTCGTTTCTTTTCATACTTTTTTCTTTTTTCTGTTCTGCAGCAGTGATTTCCACCCATCTGTCTTCCAGCTCACTTATTCCTTCTTCTGCCTCATTTATTCTGCTATTGATTCCTTATAGTGTATTTTTCATTCCAGTTATTGTATTGTTCATCTCTGTTCTTTAAATCTTCTAGATCTTTGTTAAACATTTCATGTATCTTCTTGGTCTGTGCCTCCATTCTTTTTCCAAGATCTCGGATCATCTTTACTATGGTTACTCTGACTTCTTTTTCAGGAAGATTGCCTATCTCCACTTCACTTGTTCTTCTGGAGTTTTATCTTGTTCCTTCATCTGGAACATATTTCTCTACTGTCTCATTTTGTCTAACTTTCTGTGTTTATGGCCTCTGTTCCTCAGGCTGCAGGATTGTAGCTCCTCTCGCTTCTGGTGTCTGCCCCCAGGTGGGTGAGGTTGGTCCAGGGGCTTATGCAGGCTTCCTGGTGGGAGGGACTGGTGCCTGCCCACTGGTGGATGGAGCTGGGTCTTGTCCCTCTGGTGGGTAGGGCCATGTTAAAGGGTGTGTTTAGAGATGGCTGTGAGATCAGGATGACTTTAGGTAGCCTGTCTGCTGATGGGTGGTGCTGGATTCCTACCTGTTGGTTGTTTGGCCTAAGGTGTCCCAGCACTGGAGCCTGTAGGCTGTTGTGGCTAGGTCTCAGTACCAAAGTGGTGACCTCCAGGAGAGCTCACACCAATGAATATTTGCTGGGGCCTCTGCCACCAGTGTTCTTGCTGCCACAGTGAGCCACAGACGACCTCTGCCTCCCCAGGAAATCCTCCAGGACCTTCCAGTAGGTCTGGCCCAGGCTCCTATGGAGTCACTGCTTTGCCCTGGATCCCAGTGCACGTGAAACCTTGTGTGCGCCCTCCAAGAGTGGAATCTCTGTTTCCCCCAGTCCTGTGGAGCTCCTGCACTCAAGCCCCACTGGGCTTCAAAACAAAATGCTCTTGGGGCTCCTCCTCCTGAAGCCAAACACCCCCAGGATGGGGAGCCTGACGTGGGGCTCAGAACTCTCATTCCTGTGGGAGAACCTCTGAGATATAATTATTTTCCAGTTTGTGGGTCACCCACCCAGAGGGTGTGGGATTTGATTATATTGTCAAAGTGCCCCTCCTACCATCTTCTTCTTTGTCTTTGGACGTAGAATATCTTTTTTGGTAGGTTTGAGTCTTTTCTTGTCGATGGTTGTTCAGCAGTTAGTTGTGATTTTGATGTTTTCATGGGAGGAGGTGAGCTCAAGTCCTTCTTCTCTGCCATCTTGTTTCTGCCTCTCACTGTTGGACCAAAAGAAGATAAAAAGTCACTTCCAGGGTGAGGTCTCAGGGGAAGAGGGAACTATCAGTATATCTCAGTGTCGTGGTGCAGTGTTCCACTGGTGGGACTTGAAATTTAATTGGTTTTCCAGTTGGGGAACCATCCTTGAAGCTGCCTCCCCATGTACCTATTGCTAATTTTTTCCACAATCCCCAACAGATGGTCAATGCAAATCTTCATGTGGTCAATTGTATCAAATCATCTGAAAGTACCCCTCTCCAGCCAGAGTCCTCCCATCTTTGAACTTTCTGTGTATTCTGTACTGGTTATTCCTGGGGGCAGCTGCATAGCTACTGTCCCTCCCCAACATCTTGGGGACTCCCTTTGCATCTTTCTTGTGTTGGAGCTTCAGTTTCCTGGATCCTGTGTCTTCCATTTCCTTGGTTTACTCACTTATCTTTGCGGAGCACATTCTTTTGTAGTTTCCTGGGAAAGTATACATTGGTAGTAAAATTTTTGAGACCTTGCATATCTAAAATGTCTTTATTTTACCCTCACTCTGGATTGAAAGTTTATCTAGGTATAGAATTCTAGGTTGGAACGAGTCACTTAACCTCTCTTTGACCCTAGTTTCTGTGTGAGTCTGGATTATTTCCTTTGGAAGTGACAGAAAACTCAATTCAAACTGACTTAGAAACTGTCTTGAATAGTTGTTATCCCCTACACTATTATACTTTGCCTGTGTTTCTCTTGTGATGTGTGTCATGAGATATCCTATGTATTATTCATTTCATATGGTCAGGCTACAGTCTCTAGTATACTTCCATGAGATTACATGCATTCTGTTCATTTATTTTCTTTTTTTAAACATTTATTTATTTATTTATTTATTTATTTATTTTTGGCTGTGTTGGATCTTCGTTGCTGTGTGTAGGCTTCGTCCAGCTGCAGCAAGCGGGGGCTACTCCCTGCCACAGTGTGCAGCCCTCTCATCGCAGAGGACTCCCTTGTTGCAGAGCACGGGCTCTAGGCACACGGGCTTCAGTAGTTGTGGCACGCGGGCTTCAGTAGTTGTGGCTTGCAGGCTCTAGAGCGCAGGCTCAGTAGTTGTGGCGCACGGGCTTAGTTGCTCCATGCCATGTGGGATCCACCCTGACCAGGGCTCAAACTCATGTCCCCTGCATTGGCAGGCAGACTCTCAACCACTGTGCCACCAGGGAAGTCCCTGTTCATTTTTTTTCTTTTTTTAAACTTTTTTTTTCAATTTATTTTTGGCTGTGTTGGGTCTTCGTTGCTGCATGCAGGCTTTCTCTAGTTGTGGCAGGTGGGGGCTACTCTTTGTTGTGATGCGTGGGCTTCTCATTGCGGTGGCTTGTTGCAGACCACAGGCTCTAGGTGCGCGGTCTTCAGTAGTTGTGGCATGCAGGCTCAGTAGTTGTGGCTTGCGGGCTCTAGAGCACAGGCTCAGTAGTTGTGGTGCACGGGCTTAGTTGCTCCGCAGCATGTGGGATCCTCACGGACCAGGGCTTAAACTTGTGTCCCCTGTATTGGCAGGCAGACTGTCACCACTATGCCGCCAGGGAAGTCCCTGTTTATTTATTTTCATCCAAATGCATTTGTTTATGCTGCCACCACCTGCATGTTTGTAAGTTTCCATACAGATACACAAAGTGTGCTGCATTTTTCCTCCTCTTCTGTCTCTTTTTATTCTTCACATTGATACTGCACTCACTCATGCCACAGGTTTTGGTAATATATATGAGGTCATTTTGTTTTCCTGTGATAATACTGAACTTATTACTTGTAGTTTTGCATCTGTGGCTTTATTATTCTAAGGCATTGTCTCAGCAGTTTTGTCATATGAATTACATGGACCCTCTTCCATTATTCTCTTTAAAAATTTTTCTTAATATCTTACCTAATGACATCTCAATTTATCCAGACCTTTCTCTCTTGTTTTCTCTGCTCTCATTTGATTGTCAAGTTTCTAGGCATGGTCTTCTGATCCTCTTGACGTATGTTTCCTCTCTTTTCAAGGGATAATCATTCTATGTAAACTATTAAATACAGAATGGATAAACAACAAGGTTTTACTGTATAGCTGAGGAACTATATTTAATATCCTGTAATAAACCATAATGGAAAAGGGAAAAAATAAAGCTTGCAGAAAAAAATTTTTTAAAGGGTTAATCATTCTAGTATTCCTAGAGTGTGGCCCAGAGAACTTTGTCATTGACTAGTCTTTCACTTCCCAGAGCGTACTTTCTCATCCTAAACCTGAATCTCTAGGTGGTAGAAAAGTGGGAAGGAAGCTATCTAGACCTCTACATTTTTACTTTTCCAGTTTTCCATAGTCTAAGATCTGGTTGTCAGAAGGTGCTTTCCAAGGTCCCTTAAAGGACAACAAACACTAGGCACACATCTTCCACACACATCTTATCAGTCAGTCATGGTGCCTTTTAATGCTGAGCCTGAAGATGACATCTGATCCACAGCATTCTAGGATAGTGTTGGTGGTTGAGACACAACAATCTGTTTGTCATTTCTGACCCTAGTAATGTCATTTATCTCCACACAGATTAGCAGAAGTCAGCCAAAATCCATGGGTTGATAGGTGCACAGGTATAGCATACCCTTTAGATCAACAGAGAGCTAATTTCACATAGAATAATCATTTAAGTGTTGTGTACCATAAGGGGGCAGTTAATTAAGAAATAATGTTGATGACAGTATTAACATTCTCACTAAGACATGATTGAAAAATACCCAGATGAAAGAATTTTACATATGAAATAAATTATTTTATTTTTTATCACCTAATATTAGAATAATTACATTTTGAAAATAATATTTAGACATTTTGCGTAAATTCATGGTCATGGAACCATTGAGCTTGAAGTTAATGAACTAATTTTATACTTAGCTAATACCATATTTAGTGTGAGTTAAAAAGTACTTATATTGATCTAGGAAAAATTATAATAGTAAATATAATTAAAAATATTTTAACTTTTTTATTTCATAATTTGAAAATATTAAGGTCTTCTACCTCAGTTGAGTATAAAAGCCAGGATCCAGGGGCTTCCCTGGTGGCGCAGTGGTTGAGAGTCCACCTGCCGATGCAGGGGACACGGGTTTGTGCCCCGGTCTGGGAAGATCCCACATGCCACGGAGTGGCTGGGCCCATGAGCCATGGCCACTGAGCCTGAGCGTCTGGAGCCTGTGCTCCACAATGGGAGAGGCCACAACAGTGAGAGGCCCATGTAACGCAAAAAAAAAAAAAAAAGCCAGGATCCATTTAAATATCTAAGTCAATAAGTCAGTATCTTAAATAATATTCATATTTTGGATTCAGTTAGTTCACTTTTAGGAATCTCATTTAAGGAATAATTGAATTGTGCCAATGACGTTTGTCAAAGGGCTGTTTATTGTTGTGAAAAGGACAGCATATCCATTGGAACACTTTAGTAGCAAGAGACCCCTCCCCACTGACTGTAAGTTTCCCTTGTTTAGCCAAGGATAAAAAAGGTTTTGGAAGTGGCCGTACAGAGCAGGAACAGATGCGTCATATCTTCATGCAGCTTTGCTTGGCCCACAGAGTTTCCGCCAGGGATGTAGAACTGCTGGTGACCCTGTCTAAAAAAGGTTGAGGCTTGCAGATGCCGAAATTCATCTTACTTGGGGTTTATATTACAGACCTTCCTCCACTTACAATGGGGTTACATCCCAGTAAGCCTATCATAAGTTGAAAATATCGTCAGTCGAAAATGCATTTAATACATCTAACCTAACCTACATCATAGCTTAGCCTAACCTACCTTAAATGTGCTCAAAACACTTATATTAGCTTACAGTTGAGCAAAGTTATCTAACACAAAGCCTATTTTATAATAAGGTGTTGAATATCTCATGTAACTTATTGAATACTGTGTTGAAAGTGAAAAACAGAATGGTTGTGTGCATACAGAATGGTTGTAAGTGTATTGGTTGTTTACCCTTGTGATCGAGGGGCTGACTGGGACCTGCAGCCCACTATCATGAGAGAGTATATTAGTGCATATCATTAGCCCGGGAAAAGGTCAAAATTTAAAATTCAAAGTGTAGTTTCTAGTGAGTGTATATCAATTTCACATCATCATAAAGTCAAAAAATCAGAAGTGGAACTGTCCTAAGTCGGGGACTGTCTATTTTATGATATTTTATATATATATATAGTATATATAATACTATTTTATTTCTGTGCTTCATGCTTCTACACGTTAACAGACATGAGGCTTTCAGGAACTAACTTCTGCATCAGTGAAGCTACAGCTTTACCGGGCAGTATCAGTGCCCAGGTAGCCTGAGCACCCCTCTGTTTCCAGCTGTGTCCCAGAAGGATGGGTGGACTTTGGAGGCCTCTCACTAAAGCTAAAGAGTTATTCCTGTGGGGATTCCTAAAAAATGGTTAGAGCATGTGTTGTTTGTGTGATTTTGGAAGTGGTACAATTTCCAGTAGTGAAATGGTTCAAAATAGAACCTTGAAAGTGACATGTAGCAGAAGTAGAGTGAAGGAAATTCTCTTGAGGAGGCACAGGGGACTGAGAGGTCGGGGGTCTTAAGTGGGTTGCCCATGCCCATGTGGGTGTGAAGTTAACAAGACTAATGACAGTAGCTGAGAGGGAGAGGGAGACTGTAAGCCAGAAGAGATGACACCCATGAGGGTAGACTGATACAAGCCTCTAAGATTCTTGCCAGAGAAGAGAAGTAGAGTAATTGTTTACTCTGCTGCTGTGATTGAAGTAATAGAAGGGAAGATGGGATTCATTTTGGTAGTCTCTAAATGAACTTGTACTGTGTCAGTGCTTCTTGGACTAGGAAACCCAGGGGTCTGTGGATGCATTCTCAGAGCGCAACAGTTTACTAGTGAATTTTTTAAATTTGGATCATTATTTTAATGATAATCTAAAAGTTGACTTCAGTGCCCAGAGTTGAGTTTATTTGGAATTCCACCAAGTAGTCTTATACATTTAAATGAAATTATAATAAAAATAATTTAAATCAACACTATGGGATCATGAGAACTTGAGAAAATTGGCTAGATATTATCTAAGATTCCTTCCAATTCTAAAATACAGTAATTCTGTATACTTTCTTGTACATAGAATACATTAATTTTTAGGTATTGTAGTCCTCATTTATTTAAAACTTTAAAAATATTCTACATGTACACGTTCAGCACAGGATAATTAGAAGATCTTTATTTTCTTAAAAAAATTAATCACCTACAAAGTTATCACCTGGAAACATTCCCTGTTAACATGTGATGTCTCTCTGGATTCATTTTTGTATTTTTTTCTCTCTCTCTCTGTATCTATGCATATTATATATGTATGTGCATCTCAGAGAAGTAGGAAAAGAAGCTTTTTAACTGAAAACAGGGTCATGCATAATCTATTATGCATGTCTTCCCATGTCAGTATGTATATTCCTACATCATCATTCCTGTTAGCTGCATGTTATTCCATTATACAGATTGCCATTATTAATTTAGCCAATCAATTCCCTATTTGGGACATTTAGATTGTTTCTGGTTTTTCACTCTGATATAACACCTACCAATAAATATCCTTCAATAATATATATTTTTAGTACTATTCCAATTATTTATATATCTCATTACCAAAAAAAAGTCATTCAATTTGATCATAGCCCAGATATAATCTGAAGTCATTTATTTATGATTACCTTTTTTTTTGGTAAATATTATAGGTTTCTTGGCTTAAAAAAACACATGTATAGTAAAATAGTCTGTGTTTTTGGTAGTCCAGAGTTTTCCAAACTGCCTTCTTTGGATCCTAAAGGTTTCCTTTGGTAGAGCTTTCCCTCTGCTCCTCTTTTGTCTATTTTCTTGTAAGAGATTGTTTGTTTAAAAAAAATAGTTTTAAGAAAACAAATACAATGATCTAACCCACTGAGCTAGTCCCTGGTTAAGATGTGAAGTTAAATTTCATGATTAGTGGCAGAGATGGGATATCCTATATGCCATCCTATATATCCTTACTCCTAAAAAGAAATTTAGAATAAATACATGCCCTAGAAATAAAACAAACCCAAAAAAGTACTCTAACCTGGTATCTGGAGTGCTTACTTGGAACATATTTTCAACATGTCCTTTATTTGTATGTTATCTTTTTTTATTTCCACTTCAACAACTTGGAATTAAAACATTTTAGAAGACACTAATCATCAGCTTAACCAGTAATTAGCATTGATGAGTAGAGAGAAAATTTAAGACAGCTGCCAAGTTGACCACTAAAATGAGGTTTGATTTGCTAGTATTTGTCATCTGCGGGACTTTATAATTATAATAATAGCAGTGTAGTTGCACTCTGATGGAAAGTTGACAGTTAACTTTTTCTACTCATCAAACTTAGGAATAATTCTGAAAGTTTCTAGTTTCTAGTTTCCAGGTAATTTATCATTCAAGTGATTAAAAGCTATTTTGGGCCACAATTATGAACAATAATAAAATTTTACATGTGGATGACATTAACACAGTATTTCTTTCTTTTTGAATTTCCAGGGAAAGACTACTATTATTCTAAGGTGTCTTGACAGGTAAGTGTTATGTTAACCTCTAGACTACATTTGCTTTTTCTTATTGTGTAGGGCAAGTTAGAATCTAAAAGACATATGGAAAGAGAATAATTTTGAGGCCGAAACAAAATATTTTAATTCTTAGTGAATCCTTATTATGGCTTTTACAATCTCCTTTAAAGATAAAACCAACAACAAGCAAAAAGAAATTATACAGGATTAATATTGGATTTCCTTATTTGGGGGGAGAAATTAACATAATTACTCAGCCTACCATAGTACTTGCTTTTTTGGGCTATGCTACTCTGATATTTAAACTTTTTAGTTCTATCTAGTTCATGACTGTTTGAACGTTAATTAGTCTTCGAATTGCTCATGGGTATATATTTTTTTAATTAATTCATTTTTATTTTTGGCTGCGTTGGGTCTTTGTTGCTGCGCGTGGACTTTCTCTAGTTGCGAGCGGGGGCTGCTCTTCGTTGCGGTGCTCAGGCTTCTCATTGCAGCGGCTTCCCTTGTTGTGGAGCATGGCCTCTAGGTGTGTGGGCTTCAGTAGTTGTGTGGCTCTCGGGCTCTAGAGCGCAGGCTCAGTAGTTGTGGCGCACGGGCTTAGTTGCTCCGCAGCAGGTGGGATCTTCCCGGACCAGGGCTCGAACCCGTGTTCCTTGCATTGGCAGATGGATTCTTAACCACTGCACCACCAGAGAAGCCCTCTCACGGGTTTACTTTTGAAGCACATTATTGGTCTTTAAACTGTGCATGTTACCATTTGTTTTATATACTTCCTAATCTATACCATAGAAGCATGCCACCAGATTAAGATTTAGGATTATGATTGGTAGGTGTTGCAGGAAGTTGATAAGGAAAGTCTTGTTTGTTTGTAGCTTTCATTAGCTAAATGATGCCTACATTTGAACCGTGATTTCAGATTGAGAACTGTATAAAAATCTTTCATTGATGTTGCCGTTAAATTGATAGTCATTAGGTTCCCAGCTCCCCACATCAAGGCTGAGCACAAACCTGCTGTCAGTGCTTCCAAAGTGGCCTGGATGCAGAGAGCTTGTGCCCTAACATGGCCACCAACACTGCCAGCTCCTTCTCTACTCCCCCAACAGTGTTGCTAGGCGCTGCCACTACATGCAGGTGCCATTATTCTCTGCAGTTGCTACTAAAGATGGTATTTTGAAGGCTTATTTAATTTTTGTATAAATTCTTAATCATTTTTATCTCAATGTGTTATACAAGGTGTAACTTCTCTACTAATCAAAGTTTTTAAGAGGAAGCAAAAATAAATCAGGTAAGATGATAGCGTAAGAAAATAATTCCACCCATGATGGTAATACTACCTGTCTTTTATTGTGCAGGGATGAGCCACCAAAACCAACCTTAGCCTTGGAATATACATATGGAAGGAGAGCAAAAGGACATAACATAGTGAGTGTCTTTTTGGTGATGCTGCACTACACATACATGGAGAAGTGAGGATGCTGACATTGTTTTATATTTTCCATCTTACCTACAATCGTTGCACATATCCAGCTGTACACTTCATAGCTATGTACTTTTTAACTCAAATGCAACTCAGCACATATGAAGCCAACTGAACTGTGGGGAAATATTTTGGCCTTCTCATTTGTTATGTCTTAAAATGCTTGAATCAGATTCCTCTGTAACTTTATTGTACAGTTTTTTGGCATATTTTCTTCTTTCAAATGAGAATAACATCATGAGTTATCTTCTGTCTCCAAAAAATCTGCTAAAAATATGAATTTGACCTGTGGAATATTTATGAAAAAATACTGCTCAAAATCCAGATTATTAGCATTTTTACAAATACATCTTGAAGTTGGTAATGCTATTTGAGACCACAGGCCCTAATTGGCTATAATCCTGTTTTCACTTGTGTTAGTGTATCTACAGAGGAAAATTAGACATTGTTCAGGGTACAGGGAGAACTTATAGTGTATGTTAGAGGAATAAAAATTCCTAAATGGAATTCTCTTTTGGAGTTCTCATATGAAAAAGAGGTCTTTTTAAAATAAAATTAGATGTACGGAAGAACAATCTAGAATACAGTAGAAGGTCCGATATCTCCCATAACACAGGCAAATTTTTATAGATTGATCCAGTCCAAGTGTTTGATTATTAGACAATGTATAAACAGTTAAAATGGGCTGTTGCTGCTTCCTGGATTCACCAATGCCAAGCTGGTTATTAAAACTGTGAAATTAAAAAGAGAAAAGAAAAAAAGTAATATATTGAGATGGGGGAGGACTTTATTTTTGTGACTCACATGAATTTTTGCATGAGTGATAAGCCTAGAAATGGAATTATCCTTTTCATGGGAAACTCTGAGACAACTTTCATAAGCTTAACTTTTGAGAAGAGCTCTAAAAACTTTTCTTCATCCAGTTGTGAATCAAGGAAGATTTTCCAATGCAAACTTATTTCCCCCACAAACATTAATGATTCAAATAGCAACCGCAAAACAATTTTAATGGTTGAGATAACTTGTCAAAAATGCAAAATATATATATTCATCTAAAACTGCTCTAATGACCACCTGCCCCTTCCAAGTTCATGGTATTAGACACATAAAAACTCATGTGAGGGCCTCCCTGGTGGCGCAGTGGTTGAGAGTCCGCCTGCCGATGCAGGGGATACGGGTTCGTGCCCCGGTCCGGGAGGATCCCATATGCCGCAGAGCGGCTGGGCCCGTGAGCCATGGCCGCTGAGCCTGCGCGTCCGGGGCCTGTGCTCCGCAACGGGAGAGGCCACAACAGTGAGAGGCCCGCATACCGCAAAAAAAAAAAAAAAAAAAAAAAACTCATGTGATTCTTTTTCACCTATTTGTTTCTGTTAAACTTTGTGCTATCAAGTTGGGCTTTTCCATATTCATTCTAGAAGCTTCACATCTTTCTCAGATTTAATGTCTCCTAAAAGTTCTAAGTGGAAGAGCTTTATCAGCTCCTCACACAATCTTGGTGTCCTGAAGGTTCCTTAGTATCTGGCCAGAGGCAGAGATGCCATCAGCTAGCCGGTGGTCTAGGAGAGCTGTCATGGAATAGATGGTCTTATTTCCAAGCTACCCAGCCCTTTGGCTGCCCAGCCCTTTCAATCCCCTAGTGTTGGAGTCCTCTAAAAAGGGAAACAGTTGTTGAGTCTCTCCTTGTTCTCCCACCTACCGCTTGTATGGCCAGTGCCAGCCAGTCACATTCCCCAGGGAAGTCAGGCACAGACCAGCTGCTTATATACTATTGCCCGGGAAATCCCAGTCTGCAGCCCAGACTGCCATCTGTTCTTCCCGTTTCCTCATGTCTTGTCTGTGTGTCTGATTTATTTTGTGAGCTTCTGCCTCCCTCAATTAGGATGCTTTCCTGTTCAACTATTTTATTTCTATCTAAAATTATAACTGTTTTCAAAAGATAAGTCCAAATGTGTTCAGTTTGTTAATTTTATTTCTAATTTGAGTGAGTGTCTGCTACATGTGATATTTACAGAATTGGGGCCCTGTTTAATGTCTTCT
Organism: Mesoplodon bidens; assembly: GCF_964165515.1. Lineage (NCBI taxonomy): Eukaryota > Metazoa > Chordata > Mammalia > Artiodactyla > Ziphiidae > Mesoplodon > Mesoplodon bidens. The sequence goes on along the minus strand of NC_138170.1, from coordinate 53,717,566 downwards.
ATTAAGTTAGGGTAGAATTAGGGCATTTAGTACACATGTACATTCTTTTTTTTTTTTTTTTTTTTTGCGGTATGCAGGCCTCTCACCGTTGTGGCCTCTCCCGTTGCAGCCTCTCCCGTTAAAGAGCACAAGCTCCAGACGCGCAGGCTCAGCGGCCGTGGCTCACGGGCCCAGCCGCTCCGCGGCATGTGGGATCTTCCCGGACGGGGCACGAACCCGCGTCCCCTGCATCGGCAGGCGGACTCTCAACCACTGCGCCACCAGGGAAGCCCCCACATGTACATTCTTAATGTTTCAGTTTTGTTCTTTGGAATAGAGGTTTTGGTGCATTTTGAGGGATGGAATAGAGAAAGGAAAAAAATTTCCTTTCCTTTCCTTTCAAAAAATTGCCAAGAAATGGTCTTGAGGACTATAATATCTTGTATCCATAATTATTACTGGCTGGTACTAATGAAATATAAGAACTATTTAAAATTTAAAAACATCAAAGAACATTAATATGAAAAAACCCTGTTTTTTCAGCCAAAAGATATTGCTCATTTTTGGGAACTAGGTGGAGGAACCTCTTTACTGGACTTAATCAGCATACCAATCACAAGTGACACCTTACGGTAAGTGTGGCCAGCTCAAGGAACAGTTGTTAGTAAGTATCCAGTGGAGGCCACAGGATGAATTTGAGTAGGCTTTTGTGAACCAGAATTTGCAGGGACAGTTTTATGTTGCTTACGTTCACTTCCTTTCTATGTGCTTAAACTGTAATGCTGTCAGAGATTTTAAAAGAACCAAGGTTCTGGCCTGTGCTGAAGTGAAATAGTTGGCATTCCAACTAGTAACATATGTTGCAAGCCTGCAAACAAAATACGTCAAATAACACTTGGGCAATGAATTCACTTGGCAAAAATAAATTTGAAAACAATTATTTCTAATACCCATCCAAGCGTGAGCCAATTCAGCCCTGAGTTTTTCCTGCAGGTGGACATTATGTCTACTTTGAATTTAATGCTAATTAATACCATTGAAGCTTCATCCAAGGGAAGTCTATGAGTCAGAGGAGGAAGAAAGTCTCTATTTGCTCACCTAAAAGAAACAGAACCTGGGGGAAAACCTCAAACTCTTTGGTGGTGTTTTCCTAACAATGACTCCCACACGTGGCCAAATCAGATGTGGAAAACTGTCATCTTAGCCAAGGAAAACAAAATTTTTAAATCTGAAATATCTTACTCCTGTCAGAGTTTAACACAAACCGTTTCTGCTACCTGGACCAAATACAAAGGGCTTGACAATTATTTGTTAAATTTCAGCCATTAAGATCTTTAGAGTATGGAATTATTTCTTGTTAACAGGATAATTGTTTTCCTATAACTAGCCAGTAATGTTGGCTTTATTTGTCCGGTGATTTTTTTTAAAGAAATATGATTTACTGTCTTTTACTTATTACAAATGTAGTGTATGCTCATATGGAAAACTTGGAAAAATACTGAAAGGTACATAGAAAGTAAAAGCATCCTCAATCACATGAAAAAGAACTATCAACATATTGAGGTATTTCTTTCAGTGTTTTCAGTGTTCGTAAATATACTTTGTACAGGTGTGGGATATTGTATGTATATAGATTTAGATCTTGTGTTTGCACATATAACCACCGTTTTCCCCTGACATTATTTTTCTGAATCGTGGGATTTTACAGCTGTATAGTTTTCATTTGTCCTCCTTTAACAGAGCCAAATAATCGAAGCTGCCTGGGAATTCGGGCAGCTCACGGTGGTGTGGTTGTGAAGAGATGGCATGGACAGGGAGGAGTTGAAGGACCCAGAGCTGCCAGCCAGCCTGGCCTGAGGCTGGCAGGACTGAAAAGGCCGGGAGCAGCTCTTACCTGACCCTGACTTGCACTTCACCTTGCCATGTTACCTCACTTCCCTTCTCTAGACCTCACGGGCTTGTAGAAATTTCTGGTTTCTGCAGGAAGCCAAACATCTCCAGTTTCTTTAATGCCTCACTTTGTGAGTCCTTGATCTTCTTTCCCTGGAACCCCAGGGCAGCTGGAACCTGCTTTAGGAGAGAAGAGCAGTGAGGGTTATGATGAACAGAGGGCAGGGGCGCCATAGGCCTGGGTCCAGAGTAGCTCGCTGAGTGATGGAAGAATTCATGGAAAGCATTTCACTCCTCATGTAGCTGCAAATCTCAGAGTGTTTTGTGGCTGGAATTAATTTGACATATAATTTCCTTATGTTGGACGAAGCCCAGGGACCTCAGCAGCTGTACCAGTGCTCTTAGATACTGTTTATCTTTAAGATGCCTGCTCATAGAATAATTATAGATGCACTGAACATTTCCACAGACCTTAGATAATTTGTAATAGAGCATTTCCTGTGGTCCACTTCCCTGTTTTAAAAGGTCGTGTTTTTTAAAAAAATGTTTTTAGCTGTCATTTGCTATGAAGGTAAAAGTAACACAGGTATTTCCAGTGCACTGGAAACATAAATTTTAATCTTAGAAAAAAGTTGAATAATCCATTTCTCCTTTGCTTAAAACAAAGTTATTTTCATTTGGAAAAAATGATAAATTTTATGTTATATATATTTTACCACAGTTAAAAAAAAGTTCAACCATAGTCCTCTCTTTTTTAAACATTAACCATACTAAAACTCTGAAAATATAGTATCCTCACTTATGTATATATATTCTGTTACAGTTAAGCAAAACTGGTTCTGAGCTTATTAAAATGACATAGATGTAGTTGGCTAGAGAATTTAATGGCACAATAATTTTATAGAAAATCTTGCTAATTAATGTCTAAAAAGACTACTTTCTGGATTTAGACCTATAGTATAGAGTTTAGCTACTGTTCTACTTTAATTACACAACACAGCTGATTTGCTCAAACTAAGCAAAATAACTTGACTGTATTATAACTAGCATGTATTATAATTCCTTGCTATATCTACTAGCAGAATGTTTGCCCTGTTGATCAAAAATATATTGGCCCATGATTATGGTTCTACATACTTATTATGACCATTTTCTGAAATACTCCTAAATTTGTTTGTTCGTTTTTTATTGTAAAATATCATAACATAAAATTCACAGTTTTAGCCATTTTTAAATGTACAGTTTAGTGGCATTAAGTATATTCACGTTGTTGTGCAGCCATCACCACCATCCATCTCCAGAACATTTCATCTGCCCAAACTGAAACTGTACCCAATAAATAATAACTCCCTATTTCTCCCTTCTCCAACCCCTGGCAACCACCATTCTAGTTTCTCTGTATGATTTGACTACTCTAGGTACCTTATGTAAATGAAATCATACAATACTTGTCCTTTTGAGTCTAGCTTATTTCACTTAGCATAATGTCTTTAAGATGCATCCATGTTGTAGCATGTATCAGAATTCCCTTTTTAAGGCTGAATAATAGTTCATTGTATGTATATACCACGTTTTGTTCATCTCTTAACCCATTGATGGACATTTGGGTCATTTCCCCCCTTTGGCAATTGTTAGTAATGCTGCTATGGACATTGGTGTACAAATATCTATTTGAGACCCTGATTTCAAAACACCCAAAAGTGGAATTGCAGGATCCTCTAATTTTTTGAGGAACCACTATACTGCTTTCCACAGTGTCTGCTGTACTATTTTATATTCCCACTGGCAATGCACCAGGGTTCCAATTTCTCTATATCCTTACCAACACTCATTATTTTCTGGGGGGTTTTGTTTATTTTTACTTTTATTTATCATAGCTACCCTAATGGGTGTGAAGTGATATCTCATTGTGGTTTTGATTTGGGTTTCTCTAATGATTAGTGATATTGGGCCTCTTTTCATATGTTTATTGGCCATATGTATACCTTTAAATAGAGAAATGTGTATTTGAGTTCTTTGCCCTTTTTAAATTGGGTTGTTTGTTGTTGCTGAGGTTAGATTTACATGAACATGAGCACACATGCATGTGGTCACAGTGATGGTGTGTGTGGTGGCCAGGGGTGTGCTTTCAGAGAGGCAGCAAGGCACAGCAGAAAGGCACGTGGCTCTGGATGTAAATACCAGCTCTACAATTTACTAGTTATATGAATCTGTGCCTCAGATTTCTAATCCATAAAATGGCCGTCATAACATCTTCTAGGAAGTGTTGTTGTTAAGAGTAAATAAGGTAGGTAGTCCCCCTAGCAAGGACCATCAGTAAATCTGTTTTCTTCTCCTTCACCAGGTTATTGCATTGTTGCTGCTGCTGTGATGATTATTTTTGCTTCCCTTCTTTGGAGCACACAGCAAAACTGGATCTAAACATGGCATTATTGGACCCAATTACTTGCCGATTATTTGAACTGGATTATTACTAGTTCAAACAAAAACTTCAGTTGTGACACTTAAATATCACTAGGGAAAAGCACTAGAATAAATAAGGCTATAATTTTGGCATTTTTTTCTTAGAAAATTGCTGGGTTTTTTTTTCTTAAACTATAGTGTTATTTTTAGAAAATAAATTTCGGTATAGTATGGTTTCAAATAGTAATTATTTTGAGTCTTTTTTTTTGAAACATGCTTTTATTTCTTTAGGACATTTTCTATTGTTCTTGTTTTGGACCTTTCGAAACCTAATGACCTTTGGCCCACCATGGAAAATCTGTTGCAAGCCACAAAACTTCATGTAGATAAAGTGATGATGAAACTGGGGAAGAAAAATGCTAAAGCACTTTCTGAAATGAGACAGAAGATATGGAGCAATATGCAGAAGGACCATCCAGTGAGTTACTGTTGGGATTATCCCTAGAATTCTTAGCCCCATATATAGTTAAAGATAACATCACAAACAACTTCTTTAGATTTTTATGCATGAGTTGAAATTCATTTCATGTAGATGAACCTGTTCACTGGAAAATTATAGCAATTTAATAAAACCTCAGTAAGGGCAAAACAAGGAAAAAGATTTCATATGTCTTCTTGTTAGACATCTACTGTGATTGTTATGGCATATTACACCAATCAAAAGGAATAGAGTTTTAAAGTAGTATTTTGATACTGATTTTATAATCTCTGTAAAATGAAGATAAAAAACCAGGTTTTACAAATGTCACCTGGCAAAGGCTAGATAAGACTACAATTTTAAGCAAGGAATAGAATTTTAACAGCCTTTACCGCCACTATACTTTACATTCATTTAGTGTCTGTCACATAATCAATATCTTTTTATCATATAATTAATTAAACTATAAACTTGCAATATGATAACACAAGTAAGCCCTTTATATACAATCATGAGTGTCATCTTCTAGAAAACCAAGAGCAGTATTTTTTTTTTTTTTTTTTTCTTTTTGCGGTATGCGGGCCTCTCACTCTTGTGGCCTCTCCCGTTGCGGAGCACAGGCTCCGGACGCGCAGGCCCAGCGGCCATGGCTCACGGGCCCAGCCGCTCCGCGGCATATGGGATCCTCCCAGACCGGGGCACGAACCCGTATCCCCCGCATCGGCAGGCGGACTCTCAACCACTGCGCCACCAGGGAGGCCCCAAGAGCAGTATTTTATATTGCCCAGAGTTTATGTGAGTGCATTTTACAAAGGTAATATCAGAACAAAACTGAGTTTATGGTTCCCATGTATAAATGTTATTGTAACAAACAGTTAATATGAAATAATTAAAAAATAAAAAACAGGAAGGTGACATATTTAAGAAAATAAAAGGACACAACATGAAGAATAAATATCATAGTTTAGGGAATTGTCATTTCTAGTTTTATGCTTGAGAAATGTATTGATAGTTTAAGAAATTCAATATTGAAACAACCTCTATGTCAAGCAAACAATGTCAACATGGGAAGATTTAAAATGATATAAGTGGAAATTGATGAATACATAGTAATAAACAATTATAATGAATCAATGAAATATTTTTGTTAACAGGATCGTGAATTAATTGACCCATTTCCAATTCCTCTGGTCATAATTGGAAGTAAATACGATATTTTTCAGGTAAGCTCTTCCACTTCTAGTTGAGCTTGTTGTACATGCATGCCTAGGCTTTATAATAAGGAGAGGAACAAAAGTAATAATGAAATGAGAAAAATGACTCTGGGAGGGAGAGGTCAAGGGGTCACACATCTTAAAGATTTTGGAAAAGGATATAGTTGGGAAAGAGAAAATAGGTAAGGAACAGTAAATACAGTGGAATGGGGATATGGCAGAAGATTTAGAAACTGAATCCAGTTCCAGTCACCAAGGGACAGGGCTCATGTCCCAACTTTTAAATCGCAGAAAGTAGAAAATTGGTTTCTTCTTATCTTTGCTTGTCAGAGAATCCTTGGGGTATTCTGCACTATAAAATGTGTGCTTATATCTAAATTCTATTGAGCTAAGTGTTTAAACAAGGAAAGATCTGGTAGCTGCAGCTCTAGAAGGCTGCAGCTACTGTTCAGCTCTCTATAGAAACAAATGCCAAGGTAATGGAATCCTACTCAAGGTATGTTCCAAAAAATAAGAAAATCTATTTCTGTATTGAATAATTTGCACCTTTCTGCTACAGACACTAGTTGTCTCAACTTTTTTTCTTTTTAATAACATTTCTTCAGGATTTTGACTCTGAGAAGAGGAAGGTAATATGCAAGACACTTCGATTTGTTGCACATTATTACGGAGCATCATTAATGGTTTGTACGTTTCCTATCCTTTGGGTTTGAACGGACAGTAACAAATTTGGAAAGATTAACAGCTTGGTGCACAGTTATGAATGCTAATGCTTTTACTAATGCATGTCATTCTCTCCTTTCCCATTGCCTCAAAACCCTCTTGTTACAGAGTGTTTATAATGTATTTCTAGAACGCACTCTGCTAGATGGCCTACCATTTCTTTGAAGCAAAAGTTCTAAATGTCTAATAGCCATAAACCCCCATCGATCTTAAAGAGATAAATTGGTTGTTTATTTATTCATGTTTTAGTTTCCCCTTAAAAATTAGAATCTATGTCCTCTTAAAAGAAAAGAGAAAAAGACTAACAATTTTTTTTAAACTTAAAAAATGCTGTTTGTTGTAGAGGTTAAAAATATGAACTTGGGAGTCATGCTGCCTGGGCAACCATTTACTAGATATGTGGTCTCAGACAAGTCACTTAATCTCACTGAAGCCTCAGTCTCCTGGTAAAATGGACAAAACAATACCTTCTTCATAGGGTTGTTGTGAGGATTAGTAGCCCGAGTACTGTGAAATGCTTAGCACAGGGTCTGACACAAAGTTCAGTAAAGGCTGGTTCTTATAATTACTGTTATCATTATCTTCCACAGCAGGACCAAATGTTGCTGGATATCCTCTAACGCAATAAAACATAAACACATTTTTTTATTTAAAAAGGAAAAACTTTCTTCCCATTTGAATGGTCTCTTTTTCCCTCTAAATCAGAGTGCTCAGAGGAACCTGTAGAAAACATGGCCTAGTCCCCAGCCTTTGTGGCTAGTATATTAAGATGAAAAGTAATAAATACGATCTGTATTTAAAATTTTTATACTTTTCAGAATGCTCCAAATATATTTTATTATGTATTTTCTTAAAAATCATTACCTTTTATGTTTGTACTATATCTGCTTACATATTAGGTTGACAGAGTACTTTGGAAATATTTTTTTTAAGTCTTTTTCATATTCTTTTCCATTATGGTTTATTATGGGATATTGAATATAGTTCCCTGTGCTGTACAATAGGACTTTGTTGTTTATCTATTCTGTATATAATAGTTTGCCTCTGCTAGTCCCAAACTCCCAATCCAACCTTCCCTCACCAGCCCCCCCTTGGCAACCACAAAAATATTCTTTATTGTTTTGAAAAAGATATGATGAATTTAAAGTAAATTACTCATTCAGAGTACAGAAGCAAAGACCATGGATCTTGTAGTTTTCTTACTTTCACCACTAGATAAGGCCCCATACTTACTTCTGGTTAGTTCGCTGAGGGAAATCCCTATCTTTCTTTAGGAACAGATCACATTTGATGATCCATCAGGGCCAGTCTAGTCTTACAGATACAATTTTAGGTGAATAAATAAATAAAATAAAATCTTATATATTCACATGAGTGTTCTCCTTTGAATGTTCTCCCTGGAGCCCCTTCTTAATCCAGAACGAGTATTTTCCTGAAAATTGATCTCTGTACATTATAATTACATCTCATTTTGGTCCAAGATTGTTTTTCCCACTTTCATACATCTTGGTCATTCTTATTTGGCTGGATGACTTTGGTATTTCCAAAAATCAAATTAGTCTTAAAAGATTTGTAGGGTAACCATATGTCCTAGTTTCACCTGATTTCTCAGATTAACGATTAATAGTGCCCACCCTGTCTCGTTCTCTAAAATGTTCTGGTTATGATCACCCTAGTTATAGACCACCACTGAGAATATTCAGTAGCTTATTTTGCAGGTTCCAAAGGCAATTCAGAAGAGAAGTTAAAAAATCGTTTTAGTGAGTATCAGTATCTGTTGGACTAATCTGCACCTCCCACATTAACTGCTTTGAAGACAGTCATATGCCCTTAGATGAAAAAGTTATTTATGATGCATACCTCCTATTTTTTTTAACCAACCAGATTGCATTTTGGCAATGATTACAATCCATTTGTGGGAGTAGCGGAAATGATCAGTGCATAAAAACAAGTCCATTCAATATCATGCACTCATGAAGTTTGAAGAGTAAGTTAAAACAAATTTACTGAGATTTTTCTTTCCCTTTATTCAAAGGTTTTGTTTTGCTTACTGAAACACAAATATTGTTGGACAAAAAGATAGTAATTCTCTCTGCAATCTGTACTTGTTCAAAGCCGTATTTATTTTACCTGTTTCTGTGATTTGAAAGCAGAGCATGTAATTTATTCTCCTGATTTTTTTTCTTTCTAGTTTACCAGTAAATCAGAAGCTCTATTACTAAAAATACGTGGCGTTATTAACCAGTTGGCATTTGGCATTGACAAAAGGTACTGTTAAAATATTTTTAAAATATCTTTTTATCTTTTTTGTTGTTGTTGTTATTGTCTCATCTGATTATTGTTCTCACAAGTCTTTTGTTTCCTGACCAGGAAAGTGCCTCAGATGGCTGTTCTTAGAGATAATTTCATATTGTCTAATGCTTCTTATATTGTTTAAATATTTGTCAAATTTTACAACAAAAATGTTATATAATAGTTAGTTGGAGACTAGACTAAAACAATGATACTATCATACTTGTTTCCCTGATTTCTTTTACTTCTTTTCCCTCATTTCAGTAGCTTTCCCACTATTATCACTTTTTTATATTGATTAGAAGTGGAATCAATCATTTTAGTGTGTATTTTTCTTAACCTTGCTACTTTCCTTGGTTTTGATTTGAGGTAATTTGGGTCATTTTTTTCCTCCTATAATACATTTATTAGTGCTCTACTTTAAGTTTTGGAATCATATTAATATTCATTCATTCATTTTGAGCAATGCTGTCACCAGTGGCTAGATATAAAACTTGGCTCTTGTATTTACAGTAGAGAGTGGCAGGATATTTGATTGCTAAACTAAATTAGATTCTTTTTTCTTCTTATCCATGTAGCAAATCAACATGTGTGGATCAGAATAAACCACTGTTTGTCACAGCAGGATTGGATTCTTTAAGTCAAATAGGTTGGTGAACTTATTAAGATTGTTCAATGGTTTTTTAATTGGTTATTGATTTTGTCCTACTCCCTGTTCACTTCATCTCCAACATCTCCTAACCATCATTTCCGGTTTCATTATTGTTGCTGTTATTCTTATGTATTTATTTGTATACACAGTATTGATGCAAAATGCATCACATTGACATATTTGTGATGGATGGGATGTTGTCACATAAGAGACTGATTTCTAATCTATATTCCACTAAAAATTTTGCATGTATTTTCTTTCCCTCACTGATTCCCAGATACTTTTTTTTTTTTTTTTTTTTTTTTTTTTTGCGGTACGCGGGCCTCTCACTGTTGTGGCCTCTCCCGTGGCGGAGCACAGGCTCCGGACGTGCAGGCTCAGTGGCCATGGCTCATGGGCCCAGCCGCTTCACGGCATGTGGGATCCTCCCGGACCGGGGCACAAACCCGTATCCCCTGCATCGGCAGGCGGACTCTCAAACACTGCACCACCAGGGAAGCCCTCCAGATATTCTTAAATTTTAGCTCCTTGCGTTTAGAAGAAAACCAGAAGCATAGAGTGGTCAGGAAATTCAAAGCTATATATTATGGGCAATGGTGAAAAATCTGAGATTCAAGTGTTGGAATAAATCAAAAAGAACACAGTTGTACTAACTAGGTATGCCTTAATTTTTCATAATGAAAAATTGCCTCTCATGCAATGGGATGGGTTTCCTAAACTTACAGATGTCCTAGACTCATGAAGCGAAAGAAATTTCAAGAGTTTATATAGTCAAGCTCCTTATCTTCTCACAGAAGCTATTTTCATTGTGGAGATTTTCAGGCCTAGCAAAACTCTATATGCTGGGGTTGGCATAGTTTGGTTTTAACACTCTAATGGACAATAATTTTCTTTTTATTTCCCATCCCCCGTTACTCTTACAAGCTAAAGTTGACTTGACTTCAAATGTAGAGATCTTTGTCATGAGATTGTAGATTGAATTGGAATGAAAAGAATAGAGGTATTAATGAGTGATTATAAAGACTGATTTTTATAATAATTATTATTACCAACTTAATTTCATTAGCAGTGAGAATCACTGTGTGTAATGATAGATAATGCTGATGGAAATCTTTTGCCCATGTAAGTAGTTGGAGGTCAGAAAAGGATTGAAAAATACTGAATTTTAAAAATCATGGAGGGACTTCCCTGGTGGCACAGTGGTTAAGACTCCATGCTCCCAATGCAGGGGGCCAGGGTTCGATCCCTGGTCAGGGAACTAGATCCCACATGCATGCAGCAACTAAGAGTTCACATACCAGAACTAAGGAACCCGTGTGCTGCAACTAAGGAGCTGGTGAGCCGCAACTAAGGAGCCCGCCTGCTGCAACTAAGACCCAGCGCTATCAAATAAATAAAATAAATTTAAAAAAAATCATGGAGCTTGGACCTCATCAAAATTAAAAACTTTTGCTCTTAAAAGCCCATGTGATGCCACGGAGCGGCTAGGCCCGTGAGCCATGGCCACTGAGCCTGCGCATCCGGAGCCTGTGCTCCGCAACGGGAGAGGCCACAACAGTGACAGGCCCGTGTACTGCAAAAAAAGCCCATGTGAAAAGGATAAAAAGACATGCTACAATCTGGGAGAAAATATTTTCAAACTACATATTTTACAAAGGACTAGTATCTGGAATATATATATATATATAAATAACAGTAAAAAAAAAATCCAATTAGAAAATATGCAAAAGAGGACTTCCCCAGTGGGGAAGACTCCACGCTCCCAATGCAGGAGGGCCAGGTTCAATCCCTGGTCAGGGAACTAGATCCCGCATGCATGCCGCAACTAAAGAGTTCACATGCCGCAAGTAAGAAGTCCACATGGGGCTTCCCTGGTGGGGCAGTGGTTAATCCTCCTGCCAGTGCTGGGGACACGGGTTCGAGCCCTGGTCCAGGAAGATTCCACATGCTGCGGAGCAACTAAGGCCATGCGCCACAACTACTGAGCCTGCACTCTAGAGCCCGTGAGCCACAACTACTGAGCCCACGTGCCTAGAGCCTGTGCTCTGCAACAAGAGAAGCCACCACAGTGAGCCCATGCACCACAACGAAGAGTAGCCCCTGCTCGCTGCAACTAGAGAAAGTCCACGTGCAGCAATGAAGACCCAATGCAGCCCCCCCCCAAAAAAAAGAAGTCCACATGCTGCAACTAAGAAGTCTGCCTGCTGCAACTAAACATCCCACGTGCCACAATTAAGACTTGGTGCAGCCTAGATAGATAGATAGATAGAAAGAAAATATGCAAAAGACATGGCCAGATATTTCACTAAAAAGGATATACAAATGGCAAATAAGCACATGAAAAGATGTTTAATATTAATCATTAAGGAAATGCAAATGAGATATCACCACACAGTTATTAGAATAGGTAAAATAAAATATAGTGATAACACCAGATGCTTGTGAGGGAATGTGGGGAAACTGGATCACTCATACATTGCTGGTGGGGATGTAAAATGGTACAGCCACTCTTGAAAACAGTTTGATGGTTTCTTATAAAACTAAACTTGCAGCTACCAAATGACCTAGAAATTGCAGTGTTGGGCATTTATCTGAGAGAAATGAAAACTTATGTTCACGTAAAAATCTGTACACAAATGTTCATGACAGCTTTATTTGTAATAGCCCAAAAGTGGAAACAACCCAGATATCATTCAACAGGTAAGTGGATAAACTGTGGTATATCCCTACCATGGAACACTACTCAGCAATAAAAAAGAACAAACTATTGATACATACAGCAACTTGGGTGAATCTCCAGGGAATTATACTAAATCTTAAAAGCCAATGAGAAAAGGTTATGTACAATATAATTCTATTTATATAAAATTTTGGAATGAAAAAAATTTTTAAATGGAGGAAAGATGAATGGTTTTCAGAGGTTAGGGACAGAACTGTAGGTAGGGAGGTAGGGGGAGGAATCGAGAAGGAGGTAGGTGTGGTTATAAAAGGGCAACACAAGGGATCCTTCTCGGAATGGAACTGTTCAGTATCTTGACTGTGGTAGTGGATACATGAACCTACAAAGGTGATAAAATTCTCTACAACTTAATACACACACACACACAAATGAGGACAAGGAAGAGACTTGGGAAATCTAAATAAGATCAGTGGATTATATCAGTGTCTTACCCACCAAAGTGGTAAGGAGGCCCTGAAAGATCAAGAGTGAAACAGTCTTAGTGAACAATGTAGATGCTAGAATACAAAGAATGACAAATCTCAGACTGTGGGTTGAAAATTGCCAAGAAGTGGCAGCATATTTTCAAATTTTTCATATTAACTTAATTTTAACTTAAATTATACAAGCAATACATAAAGACATTCTCCTTATAAAATCTTGAAATAGTACATATTAGGATCAAGTTTAATATTCCAGACCATTTTCTATATATGTGAATGTGGTATAGAAAAAACTATTTTTTTGTTTTTTAATGTAATTTTTATTTTACATTGGAGTATAATTGATTTACAATGTTGTGTTAGTTTCAGGTATACAGCAAAGTGATTCAGTTATACATATACATATATCCATTCTTTTTTCAGATCCTTTTCCCATATAGGTTATTACAGAATATTGAGTAGAGTTCCCTGTGCTATACAGTAGGTCCTTGTTGATTGTCTTTTTATATATAGTAGTGTGTATATGTTAATCCCAAACTCCTAATTTATCCCTCCCCCACCTTACCCCTTTGGTAATCATAAGTTTGTTTTCGAAGTCTGTGAGTCTATTTCTGTGTTGTAAATAAGTTCACTTGCCCCATTTTTTTAGATCCACATATGATATCATGTGATATTTGTCTTTCTCTGACTTACTTCACTTAGTATGATAATCTCTAGGTCCATCCACGTTGCTGCAAATGGCATTATTTCACTCTTTTTTATGGCTGAGTAATATTCCATTGTATATATGTACCATATCTTTTTTTTTATTGGAGTATAATTGCTTTACCATGTTGTGTCAGTTTCTGCTGTAGAACAAAGTGAATCAGCTATATGTATACATATATCTCCTCCCTCTTGAGCCTCCCTCCCACCCGCCCCCATCCCATGTGATGACCCCATGCTCTAGGTCATCATAGAGCGCCGAGCTGAGCTCCCTGTGCTATACAGCAGCTTCCCACTAGCTATCTATTTTACACATGGCAGTGTGTATATATCAGTGCTACTCTCCCAATTCATCCCATACTCCCCTTTCCCCACTGCATCCACAAGTCCATTCTCTACGTCTGCATCTCTTTTCCTGCCCTGCAAATAGGTTCATCAGTACCATTAGAAAAAACTATGTTTTAACATAATTGTATCATTCTATATCATTTTAAAGTTTTCCTTTTTTACTCAATACACCTTAGTGATTTTTCCATATTAATGCTACATGTAAGTCTATTTGGTACTTTGACTGCTGGATAGTGTTATAGAGCATGGCTGTGCATAGTAATTTAGTTCACTATACCTCTATTGATGGACATTTCGGTTGTGGCCAGTTTTTCACTAATACAAGTGATGCAGCCATGTGAAATCCTTAATGCATGTATGCAGGTATTTCTAGGGTAAACACCCAAAACTGGAATTGCTGGTTAACAGAGTTTGACCTTTTTTAGTATTTTCATAGTATTCACTAGTGCCTTATTACCCTCTGATTTAGCTGTCCCAATTTGCATTCTACTCATTAGCACATAAGAATAACTGTTTCCTTACACATTTATGAACACATGGGAATATCAAACTTTACATTTTTGCCGAGCAGCAATTTAAGTGTGGGGAAAGAGAATTATAGTTTACTCATTACTCTATCTCCTCTTCCTCTGGTACTAGAATCTGCCCCAGTGGCCTTGCTACACTGGGTTGGGGTAAATTTTAATAGTGACTATAGGAGAGGAGAAATGAGTGATCTAAGATTTACATTTTTATAAGTATCCTCTGTTTTATTGATAGAGTTTGTAATGTTTTAGTCAATGCAGTCATTTGGAGTAAAACTTCCAATTTTAGGATCTCCTCCTGTTCCTGACAATGACATTGGAAAGCTTCGTGCCCATTCGCCAATGGAATTGTGGAAAAAAGTGTATGAAAAGCTCTTTCCACCAAAGGTATGCATTTCTAATTCTTTTAAAGCAAGAATTTTCAGCACTATTCAACAGTTATTGGGAAACGTTTCAGCAGGCCTATTATAGTAACTTTGTTTTCTACTCACATGCTCAAAAATCAATTAAACATTTGCTAAAAATCTACTGTATATGAGGCACTGTGGGGCTTAAAAGATGCGTAAGACACAATTCTCACTCTGCTTCCAAACAGAGCTCTCTCTGGTTGTTAGAGAGGGAGAGGCAGCATCTGAAAGACGAGGGAGAGAGGACCTGGGGGAATTTGAACTGACCCTCAGCAGCGATGGCCAGCTGAGGAACGAGAACTTGGCTTGCAGGGTAGCTGATACCCCGCATTGAAGGTTTTGGGCTATGGGCATGAAATGATTTGAAGAATTGTGATTTCAGAGTATCAACACGTTAAAAGATGTCAAGGACCCTGCCAGAGACCCTCAGTATGCTGAAAGCGAAGTTGATGAAATGCGAATTCAGAAGGATCAGGTATTATCCTAAACATTTATTTTATTTCATCTTAAGTTTTATCACAGAAATATCCTTAGAATTCCATAAATTTTTCTCAATTTATTTAGTTAATTTTTTACTTTTAAAATTATTTAAATAGTACATCTTCACTATATATTAAAAAATTCTGATATGCATGAAGAAGGAACTAAAAATCACCTATCCTTCTACCACCCAGAGATGACTTGGTGTTCACATATCCTTTTTGGACTTCCCAGTTTACTTTATGTTGAAGATGGGTAGTGATTCTTACCTCACTGTTGGGGAGACACTTCCATAATATTCTTTTGTTTGTGGAATTATTTAAAAGGTTTTGTTTTTTATTAGGACATTTAGATGTATCTATACTTTTCTTGTATCAGAAAAATTAAGGACTGAAAGCACACAAACGCAGCTGACAAAACCCAGAGTCTCTCAGGAAAGTGATTAAAAGTGGAGACTGCTTTCCATATATGCCAGATAGCACCATTTGTGATACACAGTCTAATGTAAGAATGCAAAAGTTGGTAAATTCATCATGGTCCAATATTTAGATTTTCCCAGATCTCCTTTTAGTTTGATAAAATGAGACGCTGTACAGAACATGCCCTTACTATAAGCACAGTAAATTGAATGCCCTGACCACCTCTCAGGTGGGATTTATAGAGCTGTGTAACTTGGGCAGTCACATTGTTGCAAGGATAACCTGAAAGCAACCACCCACTGCAAGCGGGGACCAGCGTCTTTTTCTCAGCACTAGCCTTTCACCTTCAGGGGCTCTAGAATAAGTAAGCAAAACATTTAAGTACAGAAGACTTTTGAAAAATATGTCATGAATATTTAGAGGGTGTTGTAGCTGTAGCAAAGTAAGAGACAGGTTGTAGGGACACTAAAATGACCTCATGTAACCCTTATTATGTGTGCAGGTTGGCTACAGAGATTAGTTGGATGTCATCTCTGAATTAATATTTATCTAGGAGTTAATGACTAACTGCCATTGTTGATAAGAGTATCTGTTTATATTATATAGTGATCCCTTTTTTTACACACACACACACATATATTATTAAAGCACTAGAGTATTTCTGAGCATCATGAGTTTTCACATTCAAATACATCTTCCCTAACTGACCTAAAACCATATGAATTTTGAGTGGAACTGGAAGGCAGCCCCATAATATCTTTCTTTACTCAACCCTTGTACCTCACTAATTCTACATTCTCTTGACTGAGAGATTTTTTTTAACTCACCTGAAAAGTTATAATATCCTAATTTTGCCTCTTTCATAGTATTTTATTCATGGTATTTTAGTAGATGAATTGATGTTAGTTTGCACATGTAGTACCTTAACATAATTTTATGCTTCTGCTTTAAAAGTCATGCTAATGATTACCAGTTGATGCTCAATTATTTTATTGATGACCATTTCCAAATTTTGACATTCTAATATCCAAAACTTTAAATTTATATATTCTCTCAGTTTGCTGTCTGTAGAAGAGAGAAACTACTAGCACAGAATCTCAAAGCAATGCCCTCACCGTTAGCATTGGTAAAAATAATTCAATTAAAGAAAGTTTGTGATAACTGATTACTATTTATTCTTTATGAGCTAACAATCTGTGAAACCATAAGTTACTGGTAAGATAACTGGTGAACTGAGCTAACTTCATTAGAAGAAATAAACGAAGCTATAAAGGCTACTCCAGAGTTAATACTATAAAAAATCCTTCTGAAGTCTTTATACGGTTTTGAAACTTTCAACATTTAAATTTTAATAACTTAGAGTATAGGTATGAAAGAGACAATCTGCAATTTTTTTTCTGAAAACGAGAATGCAATTTTCTTTTCCTAGCAAAAATGAACTTCAGTTATGTTAGCCAAAGGGCATGATTGCCTTATCTTGCAGAGTAACCACTTTTTGCTTATCTGAAATAATAATATACTTTGTACACTTAGACATTGAACAACATGTAAGAGACCAGGAGGCAATCCCCTTAGATGATCCCTTTTGCAGGTCAGTCATCTCATGCAGGATATTCACCCCCACTAAAAGTTATCTCTGTTTTATGAATTGTGAAAGGAACATATACTCATTGTGAAAAAAATCAAGACATGGAAGTATATAACAGAAAATGGAAGTGTCCTGCCCTCTCTCCACCTATTTGCCTTTTTCATGTGGTACTAAGACCACTATTGTTTTTGCTGGCTGCCTATGAAGTCAAGTGTGAATGAGCACTGATGTATTTAATCAGTCCTTACTGGGAGATGTCTAAGCCATTTCCAATTGTGTGCCAATATACACAGTTCAGTGAATATCCTTCTATTGCTGTTCTTCTGCTTTTCTCTATTATACTTATTGATAAAACTCTAAAGGTACAATCACTGGGTCAAATGATATGTACATTTTAAACATTGATACTCTGCTAACTTCAACCACAATTTGACAAGAGTTGAACAGCAAATATTTAAAAATAAGATCACTTTTATATACTTAAAGTATGTCAAATGCTTAATTTTGTTAGTTGAAAAACAACTTGTATGTACTATATAGTGTATATTTTGTCTGAAACTTTAATAAATTCATCTCCAAGTGCTGCTTTGGTGACACAGAAACTCTGAAGACTGCATTTCTAGAAAATAAATCCTAAGTATAATTATTTATAAAACAGTTGTCAAGAAATTTGGAGAATGATAATGTTATAAAGGATACACTGTCATGCCCAAAAAAATGCTAAGGCAGTTTTAAGGTGCCTAGTTTTAAAATTTTAAGTTTTTTTGCAAGTAATACATATTTTTGTTTTAGGAACTGGAACAGTACAAAAGAAGTTCTTCCAAGTCTTGGAAACAAATTGAGCTTGATTCCTGAACCTAATGCAACTATAGGGTATTTATTTCTTCTTTTCCAAATACAAGTAAGATTATTTTATTACTTAATATTATAGTAATAAGTGAGGAAAGTCTAGATTTGTAATTTGTTAAAGGAAAAGTGGAATTTCTTGTATTAGTGCAACTCCCTGCATACTTTTAACTCTCTTAAATGGGAAAAATTTGTATAATTACATGCAATATTTTTTTAAAAATAAAAAGAATCTTGAAGGACCTACCTTTAACATGTTTAAGTAGTGTATACTTGGTTCAGCGTCTATAAGTTTCTGCTTATGTTTTCAGGAATATGAAAGCAAGAGCATTTAGTTAACAGTTTTGAGTATAAGGTTAAGCATTTATATTAGACACATTCCTTCTCTAAGGAGTTCTCAGCTGTGTCTGGTAAGAAAAGTAGAATTGGAGTCACTTTCACAGGTGTCGTCATTTTACTCTAATTAATGGTGAGGCACAAGAAGCATCTGAAGTACTTTTTTAAAATGCACATTTCTGAGCAGCAATCAAGATGGTGGAGTAGCAGGATGTGAAGCTCACCTTCTCCCACAAATACATCAAAAATACATCTACATGTGGAACGATTCTCACAGAATATCTACTGAACACTGGCAGAAGACCTCAGACTGCTGAAAGGGCAAGAAAATCTCCAGGTAGCCAGGTAGGAGAAAAGAAAACAAGAAAGGAATGGAGATGGGACCTGCACCCCTGGGAGGGAGCTATGAAAGAGGAAAGGTTCCTGCACCCAGGAAAGCCCCTTCACTGGTGGGGAGATCTGCTGGGACAGAGGGCAGGTTCAGAGACTCAGAGGAGAATGCAGCAGCCGGTTTGTGGCAGCCAGAGCAGAGGGAAAACTGCACAGATGGTCTGTGCAGTGCTGCTGCCCTGCACTCACCAGCCTGAGATGCAGGTCCACCAGTGCGGGTGGGGACTGGGTGCCGGAACTCGGGCTTTGGAGATCAGACCCAGGGAGAGGACTGGGGTTGGCTGCGCAGAAACAGCCTGGGGCGGCTGGAATCTAGTGCAGTAGTGCGACTGCAACTGATGGTGTATGGGGAGGAAGCCTGGGCTGCCTTAGAGGCCACGTGCCATTGTTTGGGGGTGCACGAGGGAAGGGGTGGGACCGCCATTGTAGCCTTTTTCTCTGTGTGCACTCACAGAGGGCAGGACACCACATGCACGGGCTCCAGGAGCCGCCTGGAGGGAGGCAAGCCACCGCCTCCCTCACAGACTCTAGGAGCAGTCTCCAGCCACCTCTGCTCCTGTCACGTGCTCTGGGGGCACACCAGAGCCACCACTGCTGCCAAGAACCCCAAGACCAGGCACCAGCCGCTGCATCTGCACACCCCTATCAGTCAAGGGGATAACAACCAGCACACGCTGAGGAAAGAGTCAACAGGCATCCATAATAAAAACAGACCTTGCACCAAATATATTAAACTCACACAAGCTACACAGGGACATCCCCACATATAAATAGCTCTCCAAGATCACAGTAGATAATTGTTTCTCCTAAACTCACAGAGTAAGAGACATATGAGTAAAATGAAGAAGCAGAGGAACCACTCTCAGTTAAAAGACCAAGAGAATTCCCCCGAAAGAACAAATAATGAAACAGACCTCTTTAGTCTAATAGACACCAATTTCAAAAAGGAGATAATGAAAATAAATACTGAAGGAATTAAGAAAGGCTATCAACAGAAATGCAGAGTACTGTAAAAAGGAACTAGAAACTATAAAAAGGAACCCAGAAAAATTAGAAAACTCATTTGCAGAGATGAAAGCTGAGCTAAAGGCAGTGAATAGCAAAATGAATAATGCAGAAGAATGAATAAGTGATCTGGAAGATAGATAGAATAATGGAAGTCACCCAATCAGGACAGCAGACAAAGCCAAATGAAAAAAAAAATTGAAAGCAATATGAGAGACCGATAGGATAATATAAAGCATGCCAATCAATGCATAATAGGGATTCCAGAAGGGGAAGACAGAGAAAAGGGGATCAAAAATGTATTTGAAGAAATTATGGCTGAAAGTTTCCCAAACATAAAGAAGGAAACATATCCAGGTACAGGAAGCACAGAGGGTCCCAAACAAGATAAACCCAAACAGACCTACACCAAAACATATTATAATAAAAATGGCAAAAGTTAAAGAGAGGATTCTAAAGGCAGCAAGAGAAAAACTAAAGAGTTAATTACAAGGGAACCCCCATAAGGCTATTACCATCTGGCCTCTACAGAAACGTTTGCAGGCCAGAAGGGAGTGGCAAGATACATTCAAAGTCCTGAAAGGAAAAACTCTGCAACCTAGGATACTCTACCCAGCAAGATTATTATTTAGAATAGAAGGAGAAATAAAGAATTTCTCAGACAAGCAAAAACTAAAAGAATACAGCGATACTAAACCTATCCTAAAGGAGATATTGAAAGGTCTTCTCTAAGTAGAAGAAAGGAATCTATAGGAAAGAAAATTACAATTGGAAAGTAAATCACTTAAGTAAGCCAGTACACAGATTTAAAAAAACATCAAAAAATTTCTGTGAAAGTGATGATAACCACAATGAACAGCAAAAGGATGGAGATGTAAGAGGACATCAAAATCATAAAATGTGGAGGAGGAGAGTAAGAAAATGTAGGGGTTTTTTTCTTTCCTCTAGAATGTGTTTGAGCCTATATGACTACCAGTCTAAGGCAAATAGATATAGGAAGGGGTTAACATACTTGAAAAACAGGGTAACTACAAATTAAAAACATACAACAGATTCACAAAAACCAAAAAGAAGAGAACATAAGTATAATACAAAAGAAAGTCATCAAACCACAAAAGGAAAAACAAAAAGAAAGGGACAAAGAAGAAATATAAAATTAATGAGAAAATGAGTTTTAAAATGGCAATAAATACATATCTATCAATAATTACCTTAGGGCTTCCCTGGTGGCGCAGTGGTTGAGAGTCGCCTGCCAATGCAGGGGATGCGGATTCGTGCCCCGGTCCAGGAAGATCCCACATGCCACGGAGCGGCTGGGCCCATGAGCCATGGCCACTGAGCCTGCGCGTCCGGAGCCTGTGCTCGCAACGGGAGGGGCCACAACAGTGAGAGGCCCGCATACCGCAAAAGAATAAATAAATAAATAAATAAAAATAAAATAATTACCTTAAATGTCAATGGAGTAAATGCTCCAGTCCAAAGACATGCTCCAGTCCAAAGACATGCTCCAGTCCAAAGACAGAGTGGCAGATTGGATAAAAAACACAAGCCTACGATATGCTGCCTACAAGACACCCACTTTAGGGCAAAGGACACACAAAGACTGAAAGTGAAGGGACGGAAAAAGATATTTCATGCAAACGGAAATGACAAGAGAGCAGGGGTCGTAATACTCAGACAAAATAAACTTTAAAACAAAGGCCATAAAGAAAGATAAAGAGGGATACTATACAATGATAAAAGGTTCAATACAAGAGGAGGATTTTACACTCATCAATATATATGCACCTAATATAGGAGCACCCAGATACATAAAACAAATACTAACTGATGTAAAGGGAGAAATAGACAGGAATACAGTAATAATAGGAGATTTTAACATGCATTCACATCAATGGACAGATCTTCTAGACAGAGAATAAGGCAACAGCGATCCTAAATGATACAGTAGAACAGTTAGACTTAATTGATGTTTTCAGGACATTACATCCAAAAAACCTAGAATACACCTTTTCAAGTGCACATGGAACATTCTCTAGGATTGACCACATACTAGGACACAAGACAAGCCTCAGCAAATTTAAGAGTATAGAAATTATTTCAAGCATCTTTTCTGACCACAATGGCATAAACCTAGGAAGTATCCACAGAAAAAGAAGTGAGAAAAAACGATTACATGGAGATTAAACAACATGCTTCTAAAAAACAGATGGGTCATCGATGAAATCTAAGAGGAAATTTAAAAAATACCTTGAGGGGCTTCCCTGGTGGCGCAGTGGTTGAGAGTCCGCCTGCTGATGCAGGGGATGCGGGTTCGTGCCCCGGTCCGGGAAGATCCCACGTGCCGCAGAGCGGCTAGGCCCGTGAGCCATGGCCGCTGAGCCTGCGCGTCTGGAGCCTGTGCTCTGCAATGGGAGAGGCTACAACAGTGAGAGGCCCACGTATCGCAAAAAAAAAAGAAAAAATACCTTGAGACAAATGACAATAAAAACACAACCATACAAAATCTATGGGATGCAGCAAAAGCAGTTCTTAGCGGGAAGTTCAGAGCAATACAGGCCTTCCTCAAAAAAACAAGAAAAATCTCAAACAACCTAACCTACCACTTAAAAAAATCAGAAAAAGGAGAACAAACAAAACCAAAAGTCAGCAGAAGGAAAGAAATAATAAAGATCAGAGAGGAAATAAATAAAAGAGATTTAAAAAAAATAGAATAAAATCAATAAAACCAAGAGCTGGTTCTTTGAAAGGATAAACAAGATTGACAAACTTCTGGCCAGGCTCACCAAGAAGAAAAGAGAAAGAACCCAAATAAATAAGATATGAAAAAGGATGCATAACAACTGATACCGCAGAAATAGAAAAAACCATAAGGTAATACTATGAACAATTATATGCCAACAAATTCAACAACCTAGAAGAAATGGACAAGTTTCTAGAAACATACAGCCCACCAAAATTAAATCAAGAAGAAATAAGATAATGTGAACCACTGATCACGCGAAGTGAAATAGAATCTGTAATTTAAAAACTCCCTACAGGGACTTCCTTGGTGGTCCAGTGGTCAAGAATCCACCTTCCAATGCAGGGGATGCGGGTTCGATCCCTGGTCAGGGAACTATGATCCCACATGCCATGGGGCAACTAAGCCTGTGCACTCTAGAGCCCGCAAGCCACACCAAGAGAGCCCACATGCCGCAACTACTGAGCCTGTGTGCTCTGGAGCCCGTGCACAACTAGAAAGCCCCGCATGCTGCAGTGACGGAGCCCATGCACTCTAGCGCCTGTGCATCACAACTAGAGAAGCCCGCGTACCGCAACAAAGAACCCAAGTGCTGCAATGAAAGATCCAGCATGCCACAACTAAGACCCGATGCAGCCAAATAAATACATATAATTTAAAAAATAAATAAAAATAAAAACTCCCTACGAACAGAAGTCCAGGACCAAATGGCTTCACAGGCCAATTCTACCAAATATACAAATAAGAACTTGTACTGATCCTTCTCAAACTCTTCCAAAAAATTGAAGAGGAACACTCCAAAATACATTCTATGAAGCCCCCATCACCCTGATAACAAAACCTGACAAAGAGCACCAAAAAAAGAAAATTAAGGCCAATATAGATGCAAAAAACTCAACAAATATTAGCAAACCGAATCCTACAACGCATAAAAAAAGATCATATACCACGACCAAGTGGGATTCATCCCAAGTTCACAAGGAGGGCTCAACATACACAAATCAATCAATGTGATACACCACATAAATGAAAGAAAAGACAAAAACTACATGATCATCTCAATAGACACAGAAAAAACATTTGACAAAATTCAATATCCATTCACGATAAAAACTCTTACCAAAGTGGGTACAGAGGGAACATAATCTCAACATAATAAAAACTATTTATGATAAACACACAGCCAATATAATACTCAATGGTGAAAAGCTGAAAGCCTTCCCACTAAAATCTGGAACAAGACAAGGATGCCCACTCTCACCTCTTCTATTCAACATAGTACTGGAAGTCCTAGCCACAGCAATCAGACAAGAAAAAGAAATAAAAGGTATCCAAATTGGAAGGGAAAAGGTAAAATTGTCATTTTATGCAGATGATATGATGCTATATATAGAAAACCCTAAAGACTCCACACAAAAACTACTAGAACTGATAAACAAATTCAGCATGTAGCAGGATACAAGATTAACATACATAAATCGGTTGCATTTCTTTATACCAACAATGAAATATCAGAAAGGGAATGTGAAAAAAAATAGCTTTTAAAATTGCACCCCAAAAAATAAAATGCTTAGGAATAAACCTGACCAAGGAGGTAAAAGACTTATATGCTGGGCTTCCCTGGTGGCGCAGTGGTTGAGAGTCCGCCTGCCGATGCAGGGGACACGGGTTCGTTCCCCGGACTGGGAAGATCCCACATGCCGCGGAGTGGGTAGGCCCGTGAGCCATGGCCACTGGGCCTGCGCATCTGGAGCCTGTGCTCTGCAACGGGAGAGACCACAACAGTGAGAGGCCCACGTACCGCAAAAAAAAAAAAAAAAAAAAAAAAGACATATGCTGAGAACTATAAAACATTAATAAAGAAGCCTGAAGATGATTCAAAGAAATGGAAAGATATCCCATGCTCTTGGATTGAAAGAATTAATATTGTTAAAATGGCCATACTACCCAAAGCAATCTACAGATTTAATGTAATCCCTATCAAATTACCCATGACATTTTTCACAGAACTAGAATAATCCTAAAATTCATACGGAACCATAAAAGACCCAGAATTGCCAAAGCAATCCTGATGAAAAAGGACAAAGCAGGAAACATAACCCTCCCAGCCTTCAGACAATACTACAAAGCTACAGTAATTGAAATAGCATGGTGCTGGCACAGAAACAGACATATGGATCAACGGAACAGAATAGAGAGCCCAGAAATAAACCCACACACCTATGGTCAATTAATCTTCAACAAAGGAGGCAAGAATACACAATGGGAAAAAGACAGTCTCTTCAGCAAGTGGTGCTGGTAAAGTTGGACAGCCACATGCAAATCAATGAAGTTAGAACACACCCTTTCACCATACACACAAACTCAAAATGACTTAAAGACTTAAACATAAGACATGACGCCATAAAACTCCTAGAAGAGATCATAGGCAAAACATTCTCTGATATAAATTGTACCAATGTTTTCTTAGGTCAGTCTCCCAAGGCAGTAAAAACAAAAATAAACAAATGGGACCTAATCAAACTTACAAACTTTTGCACAGCAAAGGAAACCATAAACAAAACAAAAAGACAACCTACAGAATGGGAGAAAAATTTGCAAACAACACAGCCAACAAGGGCTAAATTTCCAAAATATACAAACAACTCATACAACTGAACAACAAAAAAACCCCAAACAACCCAATTGAAAAATGGGCAGAAGACCTAAACAGACATTTCTCCAAAGAAGAAATACAGATGATCAATAGGCACATGAAAAGATGCTCAACATCACTAATTTTTAAAGATATGCAAATCAAAAGTACAATGAAATACCACCTCACACTGGTCAGAATGGCCATCATTAAAAAGTCTACAAATAACAAATGCTGGAGAGGGAGTGGAGAAAAGAGAACCCTCCTACACTGTTGGTGGGAATGTAAGTTGGTGCAGCCACTGTGGAAAACAGTATGGAGGTTCCTCAGAAAACTGAATATAGAATTACCATATGATCCTGCAATCCCACTCCTGGGCATATATCCAGACAAAACTATAGTTCAAAAAGATACATGCACCCATATGTTCATAGCAGCACTGTTCACAGTAGCCAAGACATGGAAACAACTTAAATGTCCATCAACAGATGAACTGATAAAGATGTGGTACATATATACAATGGAATACTACTCAGCCATAAAAAAGAATGAAATAATGCCATTTGCAGAGATTATCATACTAAGTGAAGTAAGTCAGAAAGAGAAAGACAAATATCATATGATATCATATATATGTAGAATGTAAAATATGACACAAATGAACCTATCTATGAAATAGAAACAGAATCAGGGACACAGAATAGACTGGTGGTTGCCAAGGAGGAGGGGCTGGGAGAGGGTTGGACTGGAAGTTTGGGATTAGCAGATGAAAACTGGTATATACAAAATGGATAAACAAGGTCCTGCTGTATAGCACAGGGAACTATATTCAATATCCTGTGATAAACCATAATGCAAAAGAATATGAAAAAGAATGTATATGTATAACTGAGTCACTTTGCTATACAGCAGTAATTAACACAACATTGTAATTCAACTATACTTCAATAAAAAATAAATTAAAAAAATAAAATAAAATGACACAAATGAACCTATCTATGAAATAGAGAATCACAGACAGAGGGCACTGGTGGTTGCCAAGGGGGAGGGGTTGGGGAGGGATGGAGCGGGAAGTTGTGGTTAGCAGATGCAAGCTTTTATATATAGAATGGATAAACAACAAGGTCCTACTGTATAGCACAGAGAACTATATTCAGTATCCGTGATAAACCATAATGGAAAAGAATATAAAAAAGTATGTATATGTATGTATAACTGAATCACTTTGCTGTACAGCAGAAATTAACACAACACTGTAAATCAACTACATTTCAATTTTTTAAAAAAGAAAAAAAATAAAATGCACATTCCTGAGTCCCCATACCCAGAGATCCTGAATCAGTGGGTCTGGAATGGGGCTCAGTAATCTGCATTTTTCATCAGCACCTCTGGTGATTCTGACATACTTACTTCGAGTATAACTTTTTGAAGAACAGGCAAATTTAAGGAGATAGTCTATCAATAAACAGGCCAAGACTGCATAAGTTAGTAATAACTAAGATAATTTCCAAGGTGTAATAGCCTTTAAGAAGCCTTCAGACTCCTGGAGACTTGTGTATCTGCTAGCCAAGTTCAGTTGCAGTAAGCATAATTGCTGTCATTAAACAGGAAAGTAATTTATTCTCTGTTCTTCCATTTCCACTGTAAAATATGTTGACTCTAATATGCCATGCACCCAGCTTCAAATAAGCACACTTACTAACCTCAAGAACACCAAGATTGATGAGTGGTATCCAAGTGGATAGCAAACTGCCTGGTTATTGTAATGAAATATGACTTCCTAAACTAGTTACAATGCATGTGGTTCCAACACTCTGGAAAACAATTTCACCATGTCTACAAGGAACTGCAGTCTTAGGAGCAGACAGGCTCCCTGCTTGAGTGCTGTGGAGAAAGAGCTCCCTTTAAATCAACAGTGAACGTTTTGATCTCAGAAATATCACTGACTTGGTGGGGATAGGAATTTTTATTATATATTTTGATTTTCTTATACATCACTGTCCATTTTTGACTGAGACAAACTGTCACATGTTGAAAGTCATTGTGTTTTTCTAAGATGGTATCACTAACATTTAATAGCTTGAAGTCACGTGCTATGTCAATTTTCCAAATGTTTCTGAGCTAGAATGAAATTCATCTGCATATGAATAGTAGAAAGTGTTTCCACTTACATTGTACACCCATATCTTTAGTAAGCTGAAATCAGTGATTTCAAAAGAGGTTCCTGTGGGACTCTCTTTGAACTACTTTAATAGATTATCATCTCCAGAATTGTCTATAACTGATGTGACATATATAATCTGTAAGACATTATGTAACTATTACACCATAATCATCAGTGTCAAAGACCTTTTATAAAAATTGACAGTACTATTCTGGTACTTTACCAATGTCTGCAGATCCTTAAATACTGTTCTAAGAAATAGAATTTTACTGTGGTCTCCTTAATGAAATGATCTTTCCCACTATAATGTGAGATCTTTCAAATACTATAATTTGTCATTCATTACAAGTTAGGTCACAGTAACTGAACAAGTTCATGTACTATCTAAGATATTCTCACTCAAAGTTACCATGGTAACATGAAGACAGTTTCATTTCAGACTTGTACATGAATTACTTGAAGATCAGAAAGATCAGTCATTTAGTCCAGAACCCACTTTTAATAATCTATATACATCATTTAATCCCTAAAAATATGTATCTATCAGCATTCTTTCTCTTTACAATTCAAGAACATGAATTCCTAGTGTGCGACTCTGTTCTTAGTGTAAATGTTGTGTCAATTGAGCATCTTTTCTATGTGGACTTTAAATAACAACTGCTCTCCAACATTAAAAATACCATTTCTCAGTGCATATACTTTAGTAACATTTACTTTTAATTTTATAAGTAAACTAAGCAGAAAGTGAAAAATAGCAAACTAATCTTTTTGTCTAGTGTGCTGTTCTCAGTTCAGCCCATTTCTGCCATTTTTCATTTTAGCCATCAGTAAAATGAGTGGATGCTGTGTGTCAGGGGTCTTTATCCAACATCTGTCCAACATCCTCTCCATGTGATCAGTTAACTTATGTAGACATGTGCACATAAATAGGGTTTTTAAATGAAAATGAAAGCATTCTTACCCAATTCTGCATGATGCTTTGCTTCAATCAAACCACAACTTTTTCTGTTACTTACAATCATTCAAATGTTTTCTTTTTTACCAAAGCCTTTATCAAATGTAAGCATAAGCTTTAACTGACCTATTTTTCTGTGTCTAGAACAAAGAAAACAAATAGTCACACTAGTCTCCCATAACTTTATGAATTATTATTTACATCTTTGGACCAGCTCAGTCACAATTTCCAAATACCACATGTCCCTCCTGGAATAGCATTCAAGGCCTGAATGGATCCAAGGGGCACAGGGAGTCCTAATGGTTAAAAGTCTTACGAGGTACTATTAAGAATCACGTGACATTCTTATTTCAGAAACTCAAAGCAGTCACGTACATCTAGGAGCTTAAGTTCCATTTCGCAGCAATGTTCTTTACTATCTGCTAATGAGATAATCCCTGATTTTAAAAACAATTATTCCTAGGATGACAAGAACTGGGATAAATGAATACAAAATCAGAAAGTTGGCTGTGAATCTGGATGTTGCACCTGGGCAGGTTCTCTCAACGAATTGAATTCCTTGACTGAAGGCACACATTGGATTAGTTGACATAGAACCATTTGAGTTGCCTGCCAGGGAAAAGATTGACAATGTCAAATATGGTACTTGCAAGGTAATTTAATCAACACGTATTTATCAGATGCCCACTAAGTGCTCAGCATTCTGCTAAGTACTCTTCTTCATGAAGATACAGGAAATTTTAGAGAGCCCAGAATTCATTATTAGATGAAGCAATAGTGAGTGTTGGGGGCCTTGAAGATGGAAATGGGTTTGTTTCCATTTTGGGTGTATATCCAGTACCATAGTACTGGTAAAAATTATGATCACTTAGCACTGAATATCCCAAGGTTACTAATATTATCACCTAAAGATAGATAAAACAACTACTAAATTCTTCCCTGTTCTTTAGGTGTCTTCACAGAGTGGCCTGGGATTTCCAATGGCCAGGAGGGCCTTGCTGTGCTCCCACTGCCTTCTTGTGGGATTAGGGAACAGATTTTCGCCAAAAATGGCTTCACTCAGCTACATACTCTGTACATTTCGGGGAAGAAGAAGCCACTGCAGCCTGCTTCAACCTGTTCAGTAGGTATAGGAACTGATCCATCTAGAATATACTAGAGTTTACCTCAGTATACATTAAGTCTTATCATTTTCTAAAAACATCAGAGTGCCCTTAAGCTATTGACCTTTGACAAGTGACTAGCTTGACTACTGCTTATTGTTTTAAAAATCAGAGAAAGTGTTAGACTCTTCAAAACAAAGTTTTAAATCTATTTTACAATATAGCATTTACTTAAAAAATACATTTCCCTCAAGGAATTGTTTTTTTCAAACTAATATGTAAAAATAAATTCCAAAACTGAATACTTACCACAAGTGAAATTCTGTCCATAGAACTCATTGACTACAAGAATCTCAGAGCAATATTTTTGGAATGTAAAATAACTGAAGATTTTAAAAGGAAGGGGCATTTCTTCTGTGTTTCTTAAGAAAAAGCAAAAAGAAAGAAAGATGAACTTCAATAGGCTCTGGTAGCAGTCCTACCAAATGAAAAGAAAGGCAACCCTTATGTTTCCCAACAGGAATATACATAGTTTTTCATCTCTCATTATAAAAGGTATGTTCACTAGAAAAACTTCAAACCTCACTGAGAAGGATAAAGAAATACCACTGCCCAGAAATAACTACTGTTAACATTTTGGTGATGTATGTAATGTGCATTTATAACATTTTACATAAATGGAATTAAACTCCTCATCCTCTTTCCTAACCTGCTTTTTCAAACAAACGTATGCCTCAGACATCCTTTCAAGTCAGTAAGCATAACACACCATCATTTTTAATCACAGCTTGGTGATCCATTATAGTAGGAACCTTAATTTAACACACCCCTAATGATGGATTGGTGTCTAATTTTATTGGTAAGCACCATTGATACAAACATAAAACAAATAACACACCACATTAGAGGAGGATGTTTGTGATTAAACAGATTTGAGGGTGCTAATGTATGAAGTGAGAACTAAACTATAATACAAGGGGAAAAGGATGGCAAGAACAAGCAGACATTCGTTGTGAAACCTGTTTCAGGAGAAACTTCATGCTGACCTTCTGAGTGGCCTTCTTAGTCCACTCAGGGGCTTTTATCAACCAACAAATATGTATTACATTCTTTCTATTTGCGAGGCACTAGTTCTGGGTGCTTACGGAATTCGAAAGAAGTATCCTACCCCTAAAGACTCAAAATGGTAGTTGGGAGACATAAACTATACATTCTCAAGGCTATAAAAACACACAGTGGTGAACAATCTGTGCTTAGAAAGTATAGAAAACCAGTACTACATGTCCGTGATATTCTTGTATTTAGTATTTATGGTTTCACCAAGTGATCCCCAAACTCCATGACTTTCAGTTATTGGCAGTTTTCTGAGGCACAAAACGGAATTAGCCACATTGAGAGGCTGCTAACTGGAAAGGACAGATCGGAGTCTGGGGAGGATGCAGGGGCAGCGGAAGGACACTCTAGGAAGGCAGAATGGTATGAGCACAGGCATGTGGGACTGGATGGACCAGAAAGGCAGAGGATCCGAAGTGGGAGCGGTGGGAGGTGAGTTTGGAATGGTAGCCATGAACCGGCTATTCCAGGGCCTTGCAGGCAGTTGACATTGAAGGACCATGATAAAAGTCACATTGCAATCAATGTTTTAAGAAAATTAAAGTGCCACCAGCAAGTAGGATGGACCAGAATAAGAGTAGAGTAGGAACAGCAAAAAAGAGAGCAGGCTACAGCAGAAGTTCAAGGATGAGATGACAAAGGCTTGTAAGAGGTTGATGGCCACGGGAAGATGGCTGCCCAGATGGCTAGAGTGCGAAGTGGGAACCGTGTGCCTTCATCTTGTACCATACCACACAAGGCAAACTCAAAAGATCCACGTGCATCTGTGATTTGACATCAGAGAAGAAAACCAGTGTGATTTGGTGACTGATCCAGTGTGTAGGCAGTCCAAGAAGTCATTCATTTATTCACTCAATCCAAATATTTTTGGCAAACCTAATTGGTAAAAGGCCTTGGGCCAGCCACTGAGAAGAGCTATAATGATGAATGAGACACAGCTGCTGCCCTCAAGAGGCTGACTGCAACGTGAGCAGCATGTGGTGGGCTGTGAGACCCAACAAAGGGGCCTTTCAGAGAGGGCTTGCCCTGCCAAGGGAACAACAGCCAGGCTTCGTGCAGGCGGCAGAGGGGGGACAAATGGATCAGTGAAAGACACAGGAGGAGAACTAGGCTGTGTCACAGCAATCCTTGCAGTACATCCGAGAGGGAGGAACCACAGATATAAATTTACTGATGTGGGACCATCTACATTATATTGTTAAAAGGGGGGAAAAGCATGCATACCTTACTCCTTCACAATAGTATGAGCTCATTTTAATTAAAGATTATATAAAAGTCTAGCAAAATACACAACAAAATTTAACTCTGGGTTGTGATACTTCAGGTAACTTTTACTTAACTTCCTTATACATTTCTGTATTGTGTGCATTTCTCCCCCTAAGAACTTGCATTATTTTGTAAGCAGAAAGAACAACAAAGCTATTTCCACTTGTGTTTAAAGGAAGAGGCAGCCGAAAGTGCACATGTTGCAGGCACTCACTCAGGAAAGATGATGACTTGAGGGAAAATACATAAACTCAATGACTAGGAGGTTGATGTGGGGCCTTCAGGAGCGCAGTTTCACCCCCAGTGATGGAGTAGAACCCAGGTGAAGCCTTGGGACGTTGAGATCTTGCAAAGAACCCAACAGCATTTTGATGTTGGCCACTGCCCCCCTCTCAAGAATAATCAATCCCCTTTCCTATAAACCAAATATGTGAAATAGTGCCAGACTGATTGGAGCACATAATGTTTCAAATATGGAAGAGGAGATGCTGCTGAAGATTGGGTCTGTAATTTGCTGGCTTGATCCCATGCCACTGGGGTGATCTTATCTGTGCATTTTTCATAGATGCTAACAAGCCAATTAAGCAACATAGACAAATACAATGTAATGGTGTCACTGTAAAAAAATATCCTCCCTGACTGTTCAAAACCAAACTCACTTGGCTTTATAATATCTCACCTTTTAATAACTCACTACAGTTCATGAAGCGTTTCCACGTTGCTGATCTCATTCCAATCTCATGATCCCTTGAGGCAGGTGGGGCTGAGATCATTATCTCCATTTTATAAGTGAGGAAACTAATTTAGGTAGAAAAGTAACTTGCCAATGGCAACTTGGCAACTTAGTGGTAGGAGGAAGACTCTGACTCCAGGGTCCGTGCTGTCTCCAGGGAGCCACATGCCTCCTGGGAGAGTCTTCACAGCCATGTGATCAGAGCAAAGTCAAGTCTGAGCTTAGTTTTCTTACCTGAACGTGGATTGCTCTGAGAGTTAATTAAACAAATAAATATGATTACATACAATAGCTGCTCAATAGCTTTTTTCTTTGATTTTTTAAAACATCTTTATTGGAGCATAATTGCTTTACAATGGTGGGTTAGTTTCTGCTGTATAACAAAGTGAATCAGCGTCTTTATTTCTGTCGTGCCCTTACATTCTTCAGAACCTTTTTTTAAATTCCATATATATGTGTTAGCATACAGTATTTGTTCTTCTCTTTCTGACCTATTTCACTCTGTATGACAAGACTCAAGGTCCATCCACCTCACTACAAATAACTCATTTTCGTTTCTTTTTATGGCTGAGTAATATTCCATTGTATATATGTGCCACATCTTTATCCATTCATCTGTCGATGGACACTTAGGTTGCTTCCATGTCCTGGCTATTGTAAATAGAGCTGCAATGAACATTGTGGTACGTGACTCTTTTTGAATTATGGTTTTCTCAGGGTATATGCCCAGTAGTGGGATTGCTGGGTCCTATGGTAATTCTATTTTTAGTTTTTTAAGGAACCTCCATACTGTTCTCCATAGTGGTTGTGTAAATTTATATTCCCACCAACAGTGCAAGAGGGTTCCCATTTCTCCACACCCTCTCCAGCATTTATTGCTTGTAGATTTTTTGATGGTGGCCATTCTGACTGGTGTGAGGTGATACCTCATTGTAGTTTTGATTTGCGTTTCTCTAATGATTAGTGATGTTGAGCATCCTTTCATGTGTTTGTTGGCAGTCTGTATGTCTTCTTTGGAGAAATGTCTGTTTAGGTCTTCTGCCCATATTTGGATTGGTTTGTTTTTTTTTGATATTGGGCTGCATGAGCTGCTTGTAAATTTTGGAGATTAATACTTTGTCCGTTGGTTCATTTGCAAATATTTTCTCTCATTCTGGGGGTTGTCTTTTCATCTTGTTTATGGTTTCCTTTGCTGTGCAAAAGCTTTTAAGTTTCATTAGGTCCCATCTGTTTATTTTTGTTTTTATTTCCATTTCTCTAGGAGGTGGGTCAAAAAGGATCTTGCTGGGATTTATGTCATACAGTGTTCTGCCTATGTTTTCCTCTAAGAGTTTTATAGCGTCTGGCCTTACATTTAGGTCTTTAATCCACTTTGAGTTTATTTTTGTGTATGGTGTTAGGGAGTGTTCTAATTTCATTCTTTTACATGTAGCTGTCCAGTTTCCCAGCAGCACTTATTGAAAAGGCTGTCTTTTCTGCATTGTATATCCTTGCCTCCTTTATCAAAAATAAGGTGACCATATGTGCGTGAGTTTATCTCTGGGCTTTCTATCCTGTTCCATTGATGTATATATATATATATATATATATATTTTTTTTTTTTTTTTTTTTTTTTTTTTTTTTTTGGTACATGGGTCTATCACTGCTGCGGCTGCTCCCGTTGCGGAGCACAGGCTCCGGATGCGCAGCCTCCGCGGCCATGGCTCACGGGCCTAGCTGCTCCACGGCATGTGGGATCCTCCCAGACTGGGGCATGAACCCGCGTCCCCTGCATCGGCACGCGGACTCTCAACCACTGCGCCACCATGGAAGCCCCATACTGTCTTGATTACTGTAGCTTTGTAGTATAGTCTGAAGTCCAGGAGCCTGATTCCTCCAGCTCCATTTTTTTCCCTCAAGACTGCTTTGGCTATTCGGGTCTTTTCTGTTTCCATACAAATTATGAAATTTTTTATTCTAGTTCTGTGAAAAATGCCATTGGTAATTTGATAGGGATTTCATTGAATCTGTAGATTGCTTTGGGTAGTATAGTCATTTTCACAATATTGATTCTTCCAATCCAAGAACATGGTATATCTCTCCATCTGTTTGTATCATCTTTAATTTCTTTCATTAGTGTCTTATAGTTTTCTGCATACAGGTCTTTTATCTCCTTAGGTAGGTTTATTCCTAAGTATTTTATTCTTTTTGTTGCAGCAGTAAATGGGACTGTTTCCTTAAATTCTCTTTCAGATATTTCATCATTAGTGTATAGGAATGCAAGAGATTTCTGTGCATTAATTTTGTATCCTGCTACTTTACCAAATTCATTGATTAGCTCTAGTAGTTTTCTGGTAGCATCTTTAGGATTCTCTATGTATAGTATCATGTCATCTGCAAACAGTGACAGCTTTACTTCTTCTTTTCCAATTTGGATTCCTTTTATCTCTTTTTCTTCTCTGATTGCTGTGGCTAAAACTTCCAAAACTATGTTGAATAATAGTGGTGAGAGTGGACAACCTTGTCTTGTTCCTGATCTTAGAGGAAATGGTTTCAGTTTTTCACCATTGAGAACGATTTGGCTGTGGGTTTGTCAAATATGGCCTTTATTATGTTGAGGTAGGTTCCCTCTATGCCTACTTTCTGGAGGGTTTTTATCATAAATGGGTGTGGAATTTTGTCAAAAGCTTTTTCTTCATCTATTGAGATGATGTTTTTTCTCCTTCAATTTGTCAATATGGTTTATCACATTGATTTATTTGCATATATTGAAGAATCCTTGCATTCCTGGGATAAACCCCACTTGATCATGGTGTATGATCCTTTTAATGTGCTTTTGGAGTCTGTTTGCTAGTATTTTGTTGAAGATTTTTGCATCTATGTTCATCTATGTGATATTGGCCTGTAGTTTTCTTTCTTTGTGACATCTTTGTCTGGTTTTGGTATCAGGGTGATGGTGGCCTTGTAGAATGAGTTTGGGAGTGTTCCTCCTTCTGCCATATTTTGGAAGACTTTGAGAAGGATAGGTGTTAGCTCTTCTCTAAATGTTTGATAGAATTTGCCTGTGAAGCCATCCGGTCTTGGGCTTTTGTTTGTTGGAAGATTTTTAATCACAGTTTCTATTTCAGTGCTTGTGATTGGTCTGTTTATATTTTCTATTTCTTCCTGGTTCAGTCTCAGAAGGTTGTGCTTTTCTAAGAATTTGTCCATTTCTTCCAGGTTGTCCATTTTATTGGCATAGAGTTGCTTGTAGTAATCTCTCATGATCCTTTGTATTTCTGCAGTGTCAGTTGTTACTTCTCCTTTTTCATTTGTAATTCTATTGATTTGAGTCTTCTCCCTTTTTTTCTTGATGAGTCTGGCTAATGGTTTATCAATTTTGTTTATCTTCTCAAAGAACCAGCTTTTAGTTTTATTGATCTTTGCTATCGTTTCCTTCATTTGTTTTTCATTTATTTCTGACCTGATCTTTATGATTTCCTTCCTTCTGCTAACCTTGGTGTTTTCTTGTTCTTCTTTCTCTAATTGCTTTAGTCGTAAGGTTAGGTTGTTTATTTGAGAGTTTGTTTCTTTTTGTTGTTGTTGTTGCTGTACGCGGGCCTCTCACTGTCGTGGCCTCTCCCGTTGCGGAGCACAGGCTCTGAACGCGCAGGCTCAGCAGCCATGGCTCATGGGCCCAGCCGCTCTGTGGCATGTGGGATCCTCCCAGACCGGGGCACAAACCCGTGACCCCTGCATCGGCAGGCGGACTCTCAACCACTGCACCACCAGGGAAGCCCGAGAGTTTGTTTCTTGAGGTAGGGTTGTATTGCTATCAACTTCCCTCTTAGAACTGCTTTTGCTGCATTCCCATAGGTTTTGGGTTGTCGTGTTTTCATTGTCATTTGTTTCTAGGTATTTTTTGATTTCCTCTTTGATTTCTTCAGTGATCTCTTGGCTATTTAGTAGTGTATTGTTTAGCCTCCATGTGTTTGTATTTTTTACAGTTTTTTTCCTGTAATTGATATCTAGTCTCATAGCGTTGTGGTTGGAAAAGATACTTGATACAATTTCAATTTTCTTAAATTTACCAAGGCTTGATTTGTGACCCAAGATATGATCCTGGAGAATGTTCCATGAGCACTTGAGAAGAAGTATATTCTGTTGTTTTTGGATGGAATGTCCTATAAATATCAATTAAGTCCATCTTGTTTAATGTATCACTTAAAGCTTGTGTTTCCTTATTTATTTTCATTTTGGATGATCTGTCCATTGGTGAAAGTGGGGTGTTAAAGTCCCCTACTATGATTGTGTTACTGTTAATTTCCCCTTTTATGGCTGTTAGCTTTTGCCTTATTTACTGAGGTGCTCCTATGTTGGGTACATAAATATTTACAATTGTTATATCTTCTTCTTGGATTGATCCCTTGATTATTATGTAGTGTCCTTCTTTGTCTCTTGTAATAGTCTTTATTTTAAATTCTATTTTGTCTGATATGAGAATTGCTCCTCCAGCTTTCTTTTGATTTCCATTTGTATGGAATATCTTTTTCCATCCCCTCACTTTCAGCCTGTATGTGTCCCTACGTCTGAAGTGCATCTCTTGTAGACAGCATATATACGGGTCTTGTTTTCTGTATCCATTCAGCCAGTCTATGTCTTTCAGTGGGAGCATTTAATCCATTTACATTTAAGGTAGTTATTTATATGTATGTTCCTATTACCATTTTCTTAATTGTTTTGGGTTTGTTATTGTAAGTCTTTTCCTTCTCTTGTGTTTCCTGCATAGAAAAGTTCCTTTAGCATTTGTGTAGAGCTGGTTTGGTGGTGCTGAATTCTCTTATCTTTTTCTTTTCTGTAAAGGTTTTAATCTCTCCATCGAATCTGAATGAGATCCTTGTTGGGTAGAGTATTCTTGGTTGTAGGTTTTTCCCTTTCATCACTTTATATATGTCCTGCCACTCCCTTCTGGCTTTCAGAGTTTCTGCTGAAAGATCAGCTGTTAACCTTACAGGGATTCCCTTGTATGTTATTTGTTGTTTCTCCCTTGCTGCTTTTAATATTTTTTCTTTGTATTTAATTTTTGAAAGTTTGATTAATATGTGTCTTGGTGTGCTTCTCCTTGGATTTATCCTGTATGGGACTCTCTGCACTTCCTGGACTTGACTATTTCCTTTCCCATATTAGGGAAGTTTTCAACTATAATCTCTTCAAATATTTTCTCAGACCCTTTCTTTTTCTCTTCTTCTGGGACCCCTATAATTCGAATGTTGGTGCATTTAATGTTGCCCCAGAGGTCCCTGAGACTGTCCTCAGTTCTTTTCATTGTTTTTTCTTTATTCGGCTCTGTGGTAGTTATTTCCACTATTTTATCTTCCAGGTCACTTATCCGTTCTTCTGCCTCAGTTATTCTGCTATTGATTCCTTCCAGAGAATTTTTAATTTCATTTATTGTGTTGTTCATCATTGTTTGTTTGCCCTTTAGTTCTTCTAGGTCCTTGTTAAACGTTTCTTGTATTTTCTCCATTCTATTTCCAAGACTTTGGATCATCTTTACTATCATTACTCTGAATTCTTTTTCAGGTACACTGCCTATTTCCTCTTCATATGTTCGGTCTGGTGGGTTTTTACCTTGCTCCTTCATCTGCTGTGTGTTTTTCTGTCTTCTCTTTTTGCTTAACTTACTGTGTTTGGGGTCTCCTTTTCGCAGGCTGCAGGCTGCAGGTTTGTAGTTCCCGTTGTTTTTGGTGTCTGCCCCCAGTGGGTAAGGTTGGTTCAGTGGGTTGTGTAGGCTTCCTGGTGGAGGGGACTGGTGCCTGTGTTCTGGTGGATGAGGATCGTCTTTCTGGTGGGCAGGATCGTGTCCAGTGGTGTGTTTTGGGGTGTCTGTGACATTATTATGATTTTAGGCAGCCTCTCTGCTAAAGGGTGGGGTTGTATTCCTGTCTTGCTAGTTGTTTGGCATAGGGTGTCCAACACTGTAGCTTGCTGGTCGTTGAGTGGAGCTGGGTCTTAGCATTGAGATGGAGATCTCTGGGAGAGTTTTCACCATTTGACATTATGTGGAGCCAGGAGGTCTCTGGTGGACCAATGTCCTGAACTCGGCTCTCCCACCTCAGATGCACAGGCCTGACACCTGGCCAGAGCACCAAGACCCTGTCAGCCACATGGCCAGGTACGTGGTGAGTTCCTTGCCTTTTGGGAAGTCTGAGGTCTCCTGCCAGCATTCAGTAGGTGTTCTGTAGGAGTTGTTCCACATGTAGATGTATTTCTGATGTATTTGTGGGGAGGAGGGTGATCTCCACGTCTTACTCCTCTGCTATCTTGACGGTCTCCGGGCTCTTTTCTTTGATTTTTAAGTCTAAGAAACAGAGCTGTCTTCACATTTTCTCAGGGACCCATCGTTTTCTTACTGGATCCCACTCACATCACCCACCTGAAACCACTTTCACCCTTCTAAAATTTTCTGCCCTTCCTGCTACTTTTATAAAATATACAATATGTATGTATGTGTACATATATTTTTTTCTTGGCTATAAAGTAATGCTTGTCCATTATAGAAAATTCACAGTATATAGGAAAATATGAAGAAAATTAAAATAAGTATCACCCAGAGATAACTACTGTTTACATTTGGTGTGTGTCCTTCTAGTCCTGATGCTTTCTTGAGCAGTCTTTTATCCTTCAGCCTCTTTTCTTATCTGATTATTCTTACTTTCTTAAAGTAACTGAGAATTGAGAGCTGGAATAGAAACTCAACAGTGCCAGGGAAGAAATGAACTAAATGCCTGCTGTTTAGCCTGTAATGGGCTGTATTTCTGGAGGACAGCTTGGTTTTCCTCCTCTTGTTATAATGGCTTATGACATGTGATAACATGCTTCAATCGTCATTTCCTGATTCTCATTCTGAAGACGTTTTATTTAACAAATAATGAACAGTTCAAAGTCTAAGCAATACTGACTAGGAAGCACTATAAATACTCTGGACTGTAAGGTGATAGAGTACCACAGTATCATACAGCGTTTCTCTGTAATGCCTTATAATAATCATTATGAGGTGATCATTAACATCAAATCATACCAATCTAAATCATCTGAATTATTAGATCTTACCTTAGGAATCCAGAGCCTGCAAGCACCCCAGCAATGCAGAGCAGGGCCACCATGCTGTTGACCACATTTGGGTTTTGGACCACACCAAGTAGCACAAGAGTTAGAAATTCACCAATTAAGTGGGGGGCCAAGAGAGCAGCAGAGAAATATCCAAATCTGGCAGCCTCAGGGTATAAGGCCAGAGTCCTAGAAAAACATAAGGTCTTTAGTTCCTCTCCAAGGGTTATCATTTAAGAAAAATTCCACACTTGACTTCTGTGGATAAATCCATGGTGGTTAA
Organism: Mesoplodon bidens; assembly: GCF_964165515.1. NCBI lineage: Eukaryota > Metazoa > Chordata > Mammalia > Artiodactyla > Ziphiidae > Mesoplodon > Mesoplodon bidens. The sequence goes on along the minus strand of NC_138170.1, from coordinate 53,677,662 downwards.
GTGGGTGGGGAGAGTCTGCAGGACAGGCCAAACTCCCCTTTGAAAGGCCTTTTCGGAACAGGGCCAACATTTGAGGCCATTTAGTCCCTCAAATTGTTTCTGTTGGCCCCAAGTCAATGGAGCCACCTTTTCCTTTTTACAGCCCCTCAGCTCTCACAGAAAAATACTAATACTCAGAGGATGGTCGCAACCAACTGCAGTAAGTAGGGCTGAACTGTCCAGGCTTCTCCATAAGCAACCACATTCTGCCTGGCTGGCACTGCTCCCACCCTAGCTAGCCTACTACCCTAATGCTAAGGACTCACCCAACCTGCTTCTCAGCCCTTCCTTCCCTGAACCTCATCCTTGTTACATGGGGTTACTGCCAGCTGAAAATCCTTCACTGCTTTCATCCTCCAACGGATTAGCCCTCCCCAGGCCTGTTCCATTCCATTCTTGTCTTTTATTCTACCAACCCCTTCCACTGATTTGACCTTCATGTTCTTGTAAACAAGCTACACTATATCCATGCCCCTTAACCTCTTACATTCCTTTCACCAAATAACATTTCCCTGGTGATAGCACGTCCTCAACAACCCTTAGACGTGGCTACTCTTTCTTCCATTTGTAGAGTAAGTAAGAGGAGTTGGTATGTCTTACACTCACCCCTCCCTACCACTCTTCAAGGCCATCTGCCCTTCCTCCTATACAAATCAGGAAGTTGGCTTATACTATTAATTCTCTGCCTCAAGGCAGTCCTCTGTGATTTTTAAGACAGTCTCTCACCTTTGATGATTTTGTGGCTTTTAGACCAGGGTCAGTTTTGCACTCCTGTCCATCATCATTATCCTCAAGGTTTTTAACCTTGATAATCCATCAACACCAGTGCCTCCTAATTAGGTAACCTGATCAATTCCAGTGGCTCCACCCACCTAATCTTGATCACTCACTATGTCTTGGATTTAAATGTTACTTGTTACTCAAAACTGTTCCACGTCCAAGGTTTCACATTCTGAAAATGCCCTTTCTGATCATGGCCTCCTCCTGTCTCCCATTTCCCCAAAGCCCTCAATGCCTCAGATCCTCATCCCTTCTGCTATTCTTTGCCTTACCAATCCCCCACCTGGGGACCTTGCTCTCTCAATTAAGCTGTGCTAATTGGATCCACTCTGCCACTTTGCCTCAGCTGATTCCTGGACCCCTAATTCTTCCTCATTGCTTATTGGGTTCCAATGTCATGTCCCATCGTGGCTAATAAAAACTTCTACTTTAAACTACGCCCTCTTCCCAGGGAATTTCAAACTTTCTCCCCAGTGCTCAGCAGATGGATTTACCTCCCATTTTGTGAATTTCTATCTTTATCTTCCCTACTTTGCATCCCCTCTCTTTCTCCCTGTCTCTATGTCTTACCCCATCTTTGCCAAGCTTTATCCTGTCTACTTGCATCCTTGGTACTATGTTAATCTGATTTTCCTATTTCTGCCTTGGTCTAATCTGGAAACTTGATCTGCGAATTACCCAATTTTTCTGTAGTTTCATCTTCTCTCAATCTAATGGTTTTCCCTAATGGTCTTACTTACCGTATTGTAAAATAACCACTCCTTGAGTCTGGTAACCTTTTAAGCAACTGCCCCCTCTTCATCCTCTCCTGTACCACCAAGCTTCTCAAACAGCACCTGCTTCTCCCATCTCACTCCTTGTTCCCTTGTAAACCTGACTGGCACCCCCACCACTCTACTGAACCTCTTTTTTGGAAGAGCACCAGTGACCTCCTAATCCTATGCCTCACCTCCTTGAACCTCTGCAGTACTGAACGGGTTCACTACACCTTTGTTAAACTCCCTCCCCTCTTGCCTTCTCTGACGCTGCCCGATCCTGCTTCTCTTTCCACCACTCGAACCACCTCTCTGCCTCTATCGCTGGATTGCTTCCCTCTTACCACCCTCTGAATGTGCCTCTTAAGATATCACCCTCAGACCGCTTCCTCCCTGATATTCTCGCCTATAGAATCCATTCCCAGGCCTCTCCTCTCACTCCTCTTGCCTTTTCTTTCTACACCAACCTATTGTGCAGACCTCAGATTGACATCTCCAGTTGGGTGTCCTGTAGCATCCCAGATGCAACATATTCAAAACCAAATCCATTCTCTTTCCTCGCAAACTTGATAAGGATGCTGTCCCCTTCCCATTCTCCCAGGCTGAAAACTCAGGCATCATCCATGACTCTCTTTACCCCCCAGCAAATCCATTCCATTTCTGAGTCCATTCGATTCTACTTTCCCAGCATCTCAAAGTGAAACCCCCTTTCTGATGCCACTGCTGCTCTCTTCACCAGAGCCTCTGCCTTTCCCAGACTGTTACCAAGGCTCCTCACTGGGCTGTCCAGCCTCTCTGCCCTAACTCTCCAGTCTGAGACCAAAGTGATGCCAGCCTCACCCCCCAGAGTCCAACACAGATGGGTCACTCCCTGGGGATCAAAATCCTCTACTATGTACCGGTATCTAATCCACTTCAGCCCCTTAGCCTGGCATTCAGCACCTCGCCTACCAGGCTCCAAGGCTGTCAGTCATATTTTCCGTGATTCCTTCCAATCCTCCTTTCCCCATAGCACAACTGAATTTTTTCTCTGGAAAGGTCTTGTGTGTTTTTGCTTCTGAACCTATGCTCCTTCTCTTTCTTCCCCTGAAATGCCCTTGCTCCTTTTCCACCTATTCAAATGTTGCTCAGCTCTCAAGTTCTCCTTTATAAAGCTTCCAAGAGTCCCTCTCCCCATCCAGCCAAATGGACCCTTGGTCTCCTTTGTAATTCACTGTGATAAGGAATGTGAGATGGGGAAGAGACATTCCCCATCGGTGCCTCAGCTTCCTCGTCTTCAAACAAGGATAATTAATAATGCCACCTTTATAGAATGGTGGCAAGGATTACATGAATTGATATATTTAAAACTTTTAGTGCCTGACATAAAAGCAGGTGCTCAATGTGTCAGCCATTATTGTTATTATATTCCTCAGCATAGTGTTTGTGCTTCTTTATAATATTAACCTTACACTTTCTTGAATTAAAGTCATCTGGAGATTTATGTCCACAATCCATCATCTGAAATACTTTAGGGCCAGATGTGTTTTGGAATGCGGCAATTTACAGATTTGGGAAAGACTTCACACTGCGTAGACCATACTTGCTGCAATGGGGTCTGGGACTCCACCTGTAACATATCTACTAAACAGGAGTGTTGCTGTGGGAAAAGTACAAAGAACCTCATGTTGGTTCAGATTGGATTTTGCTACTGAGTGAGTTCAGGTCTGATGTGCTGCTAAGGGTCAGAAAACACTCTGGCTTTCAGGGCCGTCTCAGTTCAGAATTGCAAGCTTGAGGGCAGCCCCTTCAGTTTACTCCCCTTTAAATCCCCAGCTGCACCTGGCACTGTGCCTGGCACCTAGTAGGCATTCAACAAACTTTTCTATCATTGAATCAAAGTATTTGCTACATTGCTAACAGCTGTGCTGCCACTAGAACTGATTCTGTGTTTTTGTCAAAAAGAGTCATGACAATACTGAACCTAGTTTAAAACTGCCCTGTTTTCTCAAATCGTACAGAACTCTTTCTCATGGGCAGTTTTACAAATATCATATGGTCTTCAAAATCAGTGCTTTGCTAATTTTAAAGTGCATATAAATCACCTGGGGGATCATGTAAAATGTGGAATCCAATTCAGCAGGGCTGGGCATGAGATTTTGCAGGTTAAACAAAGCCCCAAGGTAATAATACTTCGTGGGCCACATTGAGGAGCAAGGTTCTAAATTAACAAGGTTCTCAATTTCCAGCCAACCTTGGCTTACCCAAAAATGGTCAGTTTTTAAAAATCTGCTCCTGGATCATTTAGCCTAAACTAGACGGGCCTGTGGTTTACATCACAGATCAGAGATTCAGCATGTTCCTGAGTGTCAGAGGATAAGGAGGCTTCATCAGGGCCAGCAAGGAGGGCCATGTGGTCCCTGCCACCGCCCTTGGTTGCGAGAGTCCACCCTCTTGCTAACCAGAGCAAGCAGCTTTGCCTCTGTCACTCCCCAGGGTGACACCAACGTCTAAGAGTCTGCACAATAAGACCTTCTAACTCTTCATCTTGGAGCTCAAACTAACCAGGTCCTCACTTATCTTCTACTTGTATTTCACTTGATTCATAATAATTATTCACATCGCATATCATGGGTCTTTATACTGGTTATGGGTAGGAGCACCTGCACGTGAATCCAGTGGCCTGAAGACAGTGTTTCCAGAACCGTCTGAAGTCCTCTCTTGGAGCGACAAGCTGGGCACCTTTCACTACTGGAATCACAGAATGCCGGATGATTCCCCCCATCTTTTCTTAAGGGAAAGCCAGAGGGATTAGGGAAGATACATCTCCCTATGACAACAAATCAACAAATAACTCTACACATTTTCAGATTTGCATCTGTAAAAAGTTCTATGAAATAAAAAGCACTGTCTACAAACCATCAATTAAAACCCAGCATCAGGGGTGCTTCATGGTTCTCCAAAGCCCTCTTCCCATAGTCACTCTTGATTCCTCCACCCCCCATCGCACCAGCCCAACTGCAATGCCCCAGGTCGGTCAAATGAAACCTCAGGCAGTGTTGCTGCTCCTTCTCACAGCAGCCTGGGAGCCACGCTGAGCTGGGTGGACAGCCTCACTGCCTCTGCACATGGTCCCAGCTACTCCAGAGGCCTCCCCCGAGGCCAGGCCCCGCAGTGAATGTGGGACAGGCTATTCCCTGGTGCGTGTAGTCTTGCTGGTCTGCTCTCAGGTCCTGTGTGGCCCACAGTGGGGTTCCTCTCTTTGTCCTGAAGGACAGGACACTGTACTGGACATTGGTGGGCAAAGACAGACCCTCCAGAGCAGAGAACTGTTCACCCTGGGGCTCTCCCTCCACAGGTCCCACTGGCCATCTGGGACCCCACCATCTGGGAAGCATGGCCCGGGAAAACTGAAGGCCTCTGGACACCCTCTTCCTTACCAGTAGCACACGCTGCAGAATATCATGGTGGCAATGACGCTGAAGGGGAGCACGTGCAGCACGTAGGCTAGCAGCATCTGCCACTTCCGGTACAGGCCATCCTCGCTCTCCTGATCGCTGACGGCTCGCAACACAGGAACTGGGCATGGGAGGCAGGATGCAGGACAGCCAGTCACCACACAGCTGGAGGAGGTGGGGTGCTAGCCCAGGCTGAACTTGAGATCTATCAGCACTGGATGGTGAGGACCAGCTGGGGCCCCCTAGTCATGGAGAAAAGGAACCTGACATCCATAGAACTATAAATACCCCCACCCCAGAAATCCACCCTCTACCTGAATTACAATAGGATTACAAAAGCTGTCACAATTTATTTCCGTCTCTCTAAAGTGGGGGGGAGGGGTGTCACCGATTCAAGAACACACATGCAAAAGGGACACAAATGAGTGACGGGAGGCACTCTGTCCTCTTTTCATGCAGGGTGTTGGCACAGAACATCAGGCAACTAGGTATTGCTTCTGGACTCCCACTGAGTTTGAAAACTGGGTGTTGGCTGTCCTAAAATAGGCTCCAAAAAGAACGTTAACAGTGCAAAGTTGGCCAGGCATCCAGGCCCCCATGGGCTGTGCCTCCTAATGGGTAAGAGAAGATACCAGGGCTGATCTTCTAAAAACCCTGCCCAAACTCTGCTGCATCATCTCCTCATGACTTCATGCTTCCCTGGATCCTCAGAGACCCTCAGGGAGATCCACTTGGTGAGCTAATTCCCACTAAGGTGTTACTAATTCACGAGTTACCTTGTCCCAGAGAGAGAACCTGGAGGGGGCCAGGGTGAGCTCAGAAAAATACCCCTATAATGGTGGAGTCTTGCAAGGTGTCGGCTGGAGAAAGGAGATATTCAGGGAGAGAGAAGCTCCCCCGACCCCGGGGGCCCACCTCCTGGGCAGGGCACTCACACAAGTTCACAGCATTAAGCATGCCTGTGTATGGGATGGCACCCACAAACTGGTACAGGAGACCCACACGGTCCTGGATGGCACCCTTTAGCACGTCGTTCTGGACCCGTAGAAGGAAGAAAACGATGAACAAACCCATGATCAAATTCTGAGTGAGACGCATAGTCACCGCCAGCTTATTTCTCATTAAGTTTCTCGTCACTCTCCTGAAAGGCAAACAACCCCGTTTCAATTGCTTTTCTTTTATGGGTGGATGTCTACCTATCTAAAATGGGGTGAGGCTCTTACCTCAAGAGAACACACAGTTTAGAAAGGGCTCCAGGAGAATCTTTGGTTTTGAAAGGAATCACTGGTAATGTTTTCAGGTGTTTTGTTCTTTCAATATTCTCCAAGGTTTTGCGATACATTGCTGATTCTTTGTAGGCAGATTCAATCATCTGGACTCTCTTGTAGGTTTCTATTTCCCGTTCTTTGTTTTGGGTATCCACTGATGTCAGGTCCACTGAAATTTTTTTCCCACAAAATGACCCATGTGTTTTTAAATGCACATATATACACAGCGACTAATAATATACATTCCATCATTGATTTAGGAGTGCTAACCATAATACCTCATCTCATCAAAATAATACCTGGTGTTAATGCCCACCTATAAAATCAGAATATTTTAAAGCTACCACAGCAGGGCCATGAGGATCCTGATAGGCCTGTCTGGGAGAATTCAGAAGTTCAGCTAATTTTTCTCTGACAAAGTAGAAGTGCACCATTTCAAGAGAGATCCCCGGGACTTCCCTGGTGGCACAGTGGTTATGAATCCTCCTGCCAGTGCAGGGGACACGCGTTCAAGGCCTAGTCCAGGAAGATCCCACATGCCGCAGAGCAACTAAGCCCATGTGCCACAACTACTGAGCCCGTGTGCCACAACTACTTAAGCCAATGTGCCTAGAGCCCGTGCTCTACAACAAGAGAAGCCACTGCAATGAGAAGCCCGTGCACCGCAACCAAGCGTAGCCCCTGCTCGCCGCAACTAGGGAAACCCCGCGCACAGCAACTAAGACCCAACGCAGCCAAAAATAAATAAATAAAATAAATAAATAAATTTTTTAAGTGAAGAGTAGTGGTAAAATGCTTTTAAAAAAAAAAAGACATCCCCACCTCATTCCGATAGGTCATCTATGGCAAGTTAATTGGCTCGGCCAAATTAATTTTTTGAAGAGCAAAAACACCAAAACAAAGGGAAAAATAAAACCCACTTGTGCTGGTGTCATCTAGGCAGAAATCTGAGATGATAAAGTTTAAAAAACATACATGATGGGGACTGTGAAAGAAAAACTTACCATAAAAATCAAAAGGGTTTGAATGTTCGGGACAAGGGTAACTGCAGCCACTGAAGAAATCAAGCATTTCCACCGGTGTCCCGCAGAAAACCAGCTCTCCGCAGCTCAGAATGGCAATTTTATCAAAGAGCTGATTGAACGACAGACAGTGTTAGTGTGTCATCAGGTCACCACATCCTTATGGAAAATAAGTCTCAAGTAGTCAGTCCTTTGACTGTCTCAGCCATACGTCAGTACTCGTACTGCGGCCATCGGAACCGCTCAAAGGGCATCCCTCTGCCTCCCAGCCTGCACCCAGCATCGTGTCTAGGATAGAGGACAGCTCATGGAACTGGTCAGAGGACCTAGGTTTGAGCCCCTGCCGTGCCCCGGAATGAGTGACCTTGGACAGAAAAAATTTTTTTAAATCTCAGATCATCATCTATAAAAGGCAGATAATAGCTCCCTAAAAGGATCCTAGGAGTTTAGGGTGAGATTTTGGGGAAGGAAATCTATATGATTTAGTGGAAAAACACAGACTTGAAAGCCAACTGGAATATGAATGCCAATTCCAGCTTTTTATTAACTGTGATATTGGCTCAATTTTGGATCATTTCTAAGTCTCACTCTTCCCCTCTGTAAAGTGAAAATACTGGTACCCACCTCATAGGGTTGTTGTGTGGATTAAAAGGGCTAGTGTATAGAAGGTATTTGGTACATGATAGGTGCTAAAAGAACTGAGTTTCCATCCTTGGCCTTTCCCCTCAGGATTGCTCTGGTTTAAGTACTAATCTCTACTCTGAGATCCCCAGCCTGGCACACATATACCCACCCTGGATGAGTTGAGCTGGAACAACAGACGTCCCCCTCACCTGGAAGAGCTCGGAGCGGGGCTGGTGGATGGTGAGGATCACGATGCGGTCCCTGCGAGCCAGCTCTGCTATGAGGACAACGATCTGATTTGCAGTCATGCAGTCCAGGCCTGTGGTTGGCTCATCAAAAAGCATGACCTCTGCGGCAAAGATCAGACATCTGAGTCACTGCCGAGCCTGGGCTCTGTGCTCTAGCCTCAGAAATTTGAACAGTTCCTTATTGAGCTGTCTTATCCCATCCAAACAGTGTGCAGTGAGCAGTACTTTAGCCTGAGCCCAGGAGAAAGCACCTGACCTGGAAGGGCCCAACTCCCAGCTCCAGAGCACATCCCAGCCTTAATCCTTGAAGGGACAAGGCAGCAACCACATCAGGCCTCTCATGTGGCACTATAGACCGTATGGGCTCCATCCAGGGGACCCTAACAGGGAACAAGCACTGGCAGGCTGGCACCCAGCTGTTTCTAAAAGGCTGAGAGGAGGCTGGTTAAAAAGGCAAAATCTCACAACATGGATAGACCTAGAGATTATCATAGTAAGAGAAGTCCAACAGAGAAAGACAAGTATGATATCACTTATATGTGGAATCTAAAATATGACATAAATGAACTTATCTACGAAACAGACTCACAGACACAGAGAACAGACTTGTGGTTGTCAAGGGGGAGGGGGAGTAGGGGAGGGTGGATCGGGAATTTGGGGTTAGCAAATGCAAACTATTATACATAGGATGGATAAACAACAAGGTCCTACTGTATAGCACAGGGAATTATATTCAGTATCCTGTGATAAACCATAATGGAAAAGAATATGAAAAACAATGTGTATATATATGTGTGTGTGTGTGTATACGTATAACTGAATCACTTTGCTGTATAGCAGAAATTAACACAACATTGTAAATCAACTATACTTGAATAAATTTTTTAAAAAGACATAATCTCACTTCATGTCTAACACTTTCCAACACCAACTGCGTCTTTGCACTGCAGAAAACTCTGACCTGTGAAACAAAGTCTGAGATGGGACAGGCATTTGGATTCTTTAGAGGGTTTAACTGTAGCTTATTTCTACCCAAAAAGTACAGGGGCTCTTAAGAACATCCCTCTTATTTGTTCTGAAGAGCAGGCAGTCTTGGTCTACCCCAATGTGAAGAAAGTATCCAAATGTATCATGTCCTCTTCCAAGTGTAAGTAAGTGGCAAGGTTTCCCCAGAGAGTGGGGACAATGAAGCCAGGCAGGAGAGGCAGGTGACTGGCTACCCCATCTTGATAGCCCCTCCTTCCAATATATATACTTTCTCATGTATCACTTAAAGTCCTATTTTAATTCCTGCCGTTTCATAAATACTTCTAGTCCCAGCAAAACTCACTGGCTTTCCAGAGTAGACACAGTGGTGCTGCTCTAGTAAGAAGTAAGGAGGGACAGGGCACTCATGGAAGACCCTAACTGAACATTAACACAAACGCAGTGCTTCCAAGTCCAACAGCTCTTTTGTACTTGGATGATGGAATCACATCACGAACTACTTAGATTTCCAAAGAAACTGGGTCCCCAGTTTGAGAAACCTCAGTGACTTCAGTTCCCAACCAACCAACCCCTTTCCAAATGGAGGCTGTGAAGAAAGGGCTGAAAATGTCTGCAGACACATGGAAGATGCCAGGCAGCAGCCAGTAGCAGTTCTGGGTCCCACTTACTGGGATCCTGGAGGAGCTGGGCTGCGATGGAGACCCGGCGCCTCTCACCATGGGAAATTCCCCCAAAGTTGTAGCTGCCAATCAGTCGATCTGCCACGTGGCTCAGACTCAGCTCTGCCATGACTGCCTCCACCTGTAAGAGACACAATGTCCAGGAAGGCTGGTCACTGCTGGGCTGTGTCCCAATTCATGGGCTGAGGATGGCAGGGAAGAGGCAACACACTTCCCTTGAGTGCTTGGGCCACTTCCAGACTCACCACATCCTAGGGAAAGCACGCCTATTACAAGAGAATCCAATTTGGTTTAAATCACAATATATGTATCAGATTAAAATAAATAATATTGACATGAATTTTTTTTCAGAAGTCCTTACAGCAACAAAAAACTGTTTCAACTTGCTTCAGGGAAAGTCAGCAGGAAACAATGCAGACTTTGTTGGACCCCTGTTTTCAGATGCTACAGTCATCCAGCCCATAGAGAAACCACCTGCCCCCCAAGGCATAGTTACAATATAGCTTATTTTTTCAGACTTTGGTTTTTGAAACTTTATTATAATAAATGTTTTACATGTAAAAAAAAACCAATTTGGTTTGAACTAAACCTGGCTTCCCCTATGTAACCCAAATAAGTCCTGGAGTCCCATGTGGCCCAATCTCACTGTGGTTTTGCATCAAATATAATCCAGCTATCAAAAGTAATTAAAAATAAAGCCAATCTTTATTGGAATCTCTTTAAGGACTTTAAAAAGAACCCAGTTTATAACTTACAGCCACACTTTAAAAATTTTCCTTTCCCCTAATTCGCCTCACTCTGCTTATCTTATACCCTGCAGCTCCCTGAAATCCTGTTTACTACTCAACTCCCCAAAACAATCATCACTAAAAAAAAATTCTTTACTGACTCTCTAATCAAGACGGTTGGCCTCTTCCCTCCCTCTCCCTTTTTCCTTCCTTAGCTTATCTCCTCACCAGAGGCCCTTTCAAAAATCTCTATTTATGGCCCTCCCCTGACTGAGTACCCCTATCTGCATTAGGCCCTGGGGAAAGCAGAGAGAAAGAGACTGGGAATACTTATATATATGGTAATGGGTTTTGTTCCCATACATCTCTAATGAGATTGTGCTTCTTTTATAATGAAAAAAGAGGACTTCCCTGGTGGTGCAGTGGTTAAGAATCCGCCTGCCAATGCAGGGGACACGGGTTCGAGCCCTGGTCTGGGAAGATCCCACATGCCGCGGAGCACCTAAGCCTGTGCGCTACAACTGCTGAGCCTGTGCTCTAGAGCCCGTGAGCCACAACTACTGAAGCCCGCGCACCTAGAGCCCGTGCTCCACAAGAGAAGCCACCACAATGAGTAGCCCCCGCTTGCCAGAACTAGAGAAAGCCCACGTGTAGCAACGAAGACCCAATGCAGCCAAAAACAAATAAATAAATAATTTTTAAAAATACCCTATTAAAAAATAACAACAGCAAACTAAATTGGAGTAAAGGAGGGGATGATTTACAGAACAAAGTTCCAGAGGAGACAGGGAGTGAGATCAATAGATGAAGCTTTGACCAAAAGAAAGGGATGTATCTGAAATAGATACAAAGGAATAAGGAGGAGGTTAGAAATGCATAAGTAAACCAGTATGATTGTCTCTCCTTGCCATCAGAGTGGAAGGATTCTGGAATTGAGCTTCACTTGACGTGGCAAGGTTTATGTGTTCACCAGCCAGGGTAGATTCCTGAGTGTCCCTTTCATCTGCTCTGCAAGAGCAAGAAAGGAGTAAAGCTTGCCCCTCCTGGCTCAGAAGCAATGGACAGGGGAGACATTTACTTCATCTGTTTCAGATGTCTCTGGCTAGAAGCCTCTCCCATGTTTTGCAAGCACTGATGGGAAGAGAATTCACAGAGTCTTGGAAGGGACCACTGGGACCGTCAATCCTCTCCATGCTGTGATTTCACATAAACTGATTCATTCCTCACATCAGCTCCAGGAGAGGTGCATTATTACTCTATTATAGAAAAGAAAACAGATCCTCAGACAGGTTCATAGATTGCCCAAGGTCACACCATTAGCAAATGGCAGAGCTGGGACTGAGAGTAAACTGTGTGGGCTCTCAAGTGGTCCCAGAGGCACAAGGGCGGACAAAGCCTGCGACATCAGTCATGGCATTATGTTCAGGCTCGCAGAGGACAAAGGCAGAGCTGATGCTCTCTCTGCTCTGTTACCACAGGCGCTTCCTTGTCCCTAAACTACTTTGTCAGGGTTCTACAGCCTGTGGACTGGATTTGCTCAGAAGGTACTCTCAAGCAGGGAGAACTTTATGATAGCAAACTTTGCAGGACACTTAGGGGCTGCCAGTGCCAGGGAGAGGGACCATTCACAGGGGGCAAATTTGCCATCAACCAACTTCAGGTACCCTGAATTTTCTGAACATTTAGGCAAATATGTGCATTTTCAGGGGAAAAGGTACGGTGGCTTTCTCAGATTCTCTCCCTGGGGTATGTGATGTAAATGGATCACTATCTCAAAAGAATCTGCTTATGACTTCATTTCTCCAACTCAAATACCAATGAGATCCTCTCCTACCCATTTTAGACACAAAAATACTAAAGCAGGCAGACAGGAAGCCTACCTAGGGGTTCACCTGTCACTCACTGTCAGGGCAGCTAAGTCATGTGAACATGCCTGTGCCTCCCCGTGGGCCAAGTCCCGACCTCTGTCTTCTCAGACCACAGTGAGGCCCAGGGAGGCATTATGGAGCCAGAGGACCTGGGTCCATGTCCCAGCTCTGCCAGTCCGAGGTGTTGGGTCTTAAAATCCTTGGGGGTCAGGTTCTTGATCTGAAAGTTGGAGATAACGCCTCCCTCATAGAGCTGATGCCAGAATGAAATGAGATGTGTGTGGACAAGGCCTGATGGATGCCAGCCACATGTGAGAGCCCAGAGAATAAGCTGGTAGAATAGCAAGAACCTTGCAATGCCTTCTGAGCACTCTAAGGTAACCTCCAGGGAGGAACAGGGCTAGTCCTCACTCTGTGGGTCTTTCCTGAAGGTTCCTCTGGAGTGAAAGCTATGCTCCAACACGTCCAGGACTCTGAAACAGAAGAATGCCCTTTCCTGACTTGGCATGACAACAAACAAGCCTGCTGGTACTCTGGACACAGTTCAGACCTAGCTGCACTGGCCAAGCCCTGTCTGAGAGTCCAGCACCAGGGACAAGAGGAGTAACTCCCTGGTGACAGGCTCAGAGGTGCCTGATAAAAACGGAGTAACCTACTGCCACTTCAGCTGAGACGGAGGATTCCCCTGGAGGCTCAATGGCGTTAAAGAAAGGCTAGCTTTGGAGCCTGAAGTGCAGATGTAATTTGTGTGCCCAGAAGGAACCTTCACTGAGGCCTCAGAGGGCTGAAGCCTCTGAGGCAGATGTCACCAGTGATCTCTGGCACCTCTGAGAGCCAGTTTCCCAGAGAACTGTGCCTGCTTTGCAGGTGGCACGTTGACCTGTCCTTGGTTGTATGTTTCCAGCCCAGACAGAAACGAGGCAATGTTTCTACGTAAGGTCCCTGTGACTTTAACTTGCAGCCTCTTCCAAATCAGGTCCACTTAAAGAAACAGATTGGAATTTAGAGTTGACAATTCAATAGTTCCTCCTCCACCAACTGAATCCAGTTTGGATGAGGCACATTCAAGACGCCTCAAAGAAAGTTGAGAAAAATCTCAACAGGGCTGCAGGGCAACGCACAGTGAGGAAAACAGCCATATCCGTTCAAACACAGAGCTCTCAGGACAGTGCCACCCAACAGAAATATCACACAAGCCACATTCAGAATTTAAATATTTTAGTGGCCACGTTTTAGAGAGTGGAAAGAAAGAGATGAAATGAATTTTAACCCAATACAACCAAAATATTTCCATTTTGACCAATAATCAGTATCTTAAAAATTGTTAATGCGATATTTCACATTCTGTGGTTCCAGACTAAGTTCCTGAAATCTGGTGTGTATTTTACACTCACAGCACGTCTCAAGTAGGTCTAGTCAGTTTCAAGTGCCCCAAAGCCACCTGTGACTAGCGGCTGCCAGCGCAGCCCCAGACTCTTATGAAAGGTGAAGAGCGAAGGGAAGGAAGGGGCACGCGGAGGGACAAGGGGGTGCAAAACCACAGCGGGGTGATCCCTTGGGTGGCCCCGGGGCGGTACCCACCTTCTTCTGGAAGAAGCCCTGGGAGCCGCCGCGGATGGCCAGCAGCGCCGTGTAGCACAGCGTCTCGCGGACCGTGAGGCTGCTCAGCAGAGTGTCGCTCTGCAGGAGACGGATGTGTCAGCAGCAGCCCCCCACCCGCTGCTGGCTGCGGGGCCAGCAGGCAGCCGGGCAGGGCTGGGGACGCGCGCACCTGCAGGACGTAGGAGAAGCAGTCCTGGAACTGCTCCCTGCGCAGCGCCCGGCCGTTCACGAACACGTCCCCGAGCAGGGTCCCCGTGCGCCGCAGCCTCCCGGACATGGCGTCCAGCAGGGTGGTTTTCCCCGAGCCTGGGAGGTGACAAGAGAAGGTCCTGGAGGAGGCCCTGCACGAGGCCTCGTGGGAACTTCCCGAGACCCTCGGTGAACCCGCGGTCCAGCCCTGACTTGTTCTCTCTTTGGCCTCATGGGACAAGCTCATGGCTGGAATGAGTCCTTCCAGCTTGTCTCCTCAATGAGAGGGGGACAAGCTGTTTCTCTCCTCCACGTCAGGACTGGAGGAGCTTTGTCCACCTGTCTGTTTGTTTCTAAAGCTGCTTGAGGCTGAAAAAGAAAATACAGGATCAGAATAAAAGGAAAACCAGGGTTCTTGAAAACGTTTGGATCCTAGGACATCTGAATTTGTTTCTGTGACCCCCTGGGATCCTCTGGTGGTTACTGAATGTAGGTGACACTGCCCAGAGCCTCGCTGATTTAATCAAGTGTGGTCTGAGGACGAGCAGCATCAGCACCACCTGAGAGCTTTGGTTAGAAATGCAGAATCTCAGGCCCCAACTCCTAACTCGGATTCTGCTTTTTACAAGATCCCTGGGTAGTTCTCATGCATATTAGAGTTTGAGAAGCACTAGCTTAGTGAGTCCTTTGGTTAAAACCAAGTTGGCCTCAGCCTACACTGAGAGCCTTGGGCATAACCCAGCTGGTTGTCGCTAAGAACTTGCCCACAGAGGAGACGGGATGAACTAACTGCCCTGTGCTGACGTGACTGGAGGGTGAAGTTTCTCCCGGTTTGCTTTTTCTAGGGTTAGAGTGATCCTTTAGGGTAGGACACCAGCTGGCCCTTCCCATACACAAGCTTACATGGGCCCAGAGAGTTAATGGAGACAGGAACAAGAGTCACCAGGCCTTTCCTGACCAAGGCTTTTAAGCAGTTACAATGAATAACAGAGGAAATAGGCAGGAGGTTCTGGGTTGTCTGAGAAGATGGCAATAGAATTCTCCTGAGGATGTGATGACTTGTGAAAAACCAAAGAAAAGATCTTTTGTTCAAATATTTTAAAGAAACTGCTGGTGGGGCTTCCCTGGTGGCGCAGTGGTTGAGAGTCCGCCTGCCGATGCAGGGGACGTGGGTTCGTGCCCCGGTCTGGGAGGATCCCTCATGCCGGCTAGGCCCGTGAGCCATGGCTGCTGAGCCTGCGCGTCCGGAGCCTGTGCTCCACGACGGGAGAGGCCACAACAGTGAGAGGCCCGCGTACCGCAAAAAAAAAAAAAAAAAAAAGAAACTGCTGGTTGCTCTGAGGGGTGCAAAGATGCATAAGCCAAGCTCCTGGAGCAGTGGTTTTCTTATCTAACCCATGACTGACAAAGCTCAGCGTCAGCCCCACCATGTCCAGGTAGAGGTCAGCATGGGGACGGGAGCAGAGTCTTTGTAAAGAAACAAACTGTGACGTCACTGGGGTTGTCTTTCAAAATGTGCTCTGAAGTGTCTCAGTCACGATATTAAGCCTTGTCTGTGGTTCTTCTAACTAGTAGCCTCCCTAGCCTTACATTTCTGGGATTCAATCTCAACTCTGACAGACCTTCCAAAGAGCCTGTAACCTGGATTCCAGTTCCACCACTATCTCAAAACTAGCCTCCTTCTTTGTTGCCAAATCCAGTAGGTGCTCCTCTGTATGTTGTCTGACTTCTCAGCAGCATTGGACACTGTTGCTTGCCCTTCTCTGTAAATCTCTCTCCCTTGGCCTTGATGCCACCTCATCCTCTTGGTTTAGTCCTGCTGGTCTGGCTGCTCCTTCTCAGCCTCTTGTGGGTGACCCTCGGGGCTCCTCTCATGTCACACATCCTCACTGAGCAACAGTGAGCACCAACTTGCTAGACAGCATGTGAGGGAGCCACTTTGGAAGTAGCTTCTCCAGCCCCATTCAAGCCTTCAGATGACATCTGACAACCACCTCACGAGGGACCCCAGACAGAAGCATCCAACCAAGGCACTTCCAAATTTCTGACTTGTAGAAACACTGAGAGATAATTAATGATTTTTATTAAGTCACTTACTTTGGGGATCCTTTTTTAAACATAGAAAAAGGTAACTAATATTATCCTTTTTTGAACATGTGTCAAATACCTATTAACTCATTAATGAGGGTACCAGTAGGATGACAAAAAAGGATTCATATCCTCATTCAAAAAAGGATATAAGGGACTTCTCTAGTGGCGCAGTGGTTAAGAATCCACCTGCCAATGCAGGGGACATGGGTTCAACCCCTGATCCGGGAAGATGCCACATGCCACGGAGCAACTAAGCCCGTGTGCCACCACTACTGAACCCACACACTGCAACTACTGAAGCCCGTGCGCTCTAGGGCCCTCATACCGCAACTACTGAGCCTGCATGCCTAGAGCCTGTGCTCCACAACAAGAGAAGCCACTGCAATGAGTAGCCCACTCACCGCAGCAAAGAGTAGCCCCCGCTTGCCGCAAGTAGAGAAAGCCCATGTGCAGCAACGAAGACCCAATGCAGCCAGAAAAAATATATAATAATAAGGATATAAGAAACTAGCATGTACAAGCAGTGGGAAAAAGAAGATTGGAATAAGTGGCAAAGTTAGATGCAAAAATGGTTAACGCCCTAGGATGTGACACCAAAGGGACGGGTAACAAAAGAAAAAGTAGAGAAACGGGACTTCATGAAAATTTTAAACTTATGTTTTTCAACCAAAGACACTATCCACAGTGCAAAAAGGCAGCCCACAGAATGAGAGGAAAATATTTGCAAACCTTATATCTGATAAAGGATTAATATCCAGAATATATAGAGAGAACTTCTAAAACTCAACAACAACAACAACAGAAAACCAACCCAGTTCAAGATTGGGTAAAGGACTTGAATAGACATTTCTCCAAAGAAGATACACAGATGGCCAATGAGCACATGAAAAAATGTTCAACAGGGCTTCCCTGGTGGTGCAGTGGTTGAGAGTCCGCCTGCCGATGCAGGGGACACGGGTTCGTGCCCCGGTCCGGGAAGATCCCACATGCCGCAGAGCGGCTGGGCCCGTGAGCCATGGCCACTGAGCCTGTGCGTCCGGAGCCTGTGCTCCGCAGCGGGAGAGGCCACAACAGTAAGAGGCCCGCGTACCGGAAAAAAAAAGAAAAAAAGTTCAACATTACTAATCATTAGGGAAATATAAATGAAAACTATAGTGAGATACTACCTCATACCCAACAGCTACAATAAAAAAAATAGAAAATGACAAGTGTTGGTTAGGATGTGGAAAAACTGGAACCTTTGTGCACTATTGCTGGGAATATAAAATAGTATAGCCATTGTGGAAAAGAGTATAGAGGTTCTAAAAAAATTAAAAATAGAATTACCATATGATCCATCAATTCCACTTCTGGATATATACTCCAAAGAACTGAAAACAAGGTCTTGAAAATATTTGTACACCCTTGTTCATAGCAGCATTATTCACAATAACTAAAATGTGGAAGCAATCAAAGTGTCCATGAATGGATAAGCAAACTATGTCTCTACATACAATGGAATATTACTCAGCCTTAAAAATGAAGGAAATTTTGCAATATGCTGTAACATGGGTGAACAATGAAGACAATATAAGTGAAATAAGCCAGTTAAAAAAGATAAATACTGTATGATTCCATGTATATGAGGTACTTTGAGTAGTCAAAATCATAAAAGCACAAAGTGTAATGGTGGTTGCCAGGGGCTGAGAAAATGATAGAAGGGAAGTTATTATTTAATAAGAATAGTTTCAGGACTTCCCTGGTGGTGCAGTGGTTAAGAATCTGCCTACCAGTGCAGGGGACACAGGTTGGATCCCTGGCCCGGGAAGATCCCACATGCCACAGAGCAACTAAGCCCATGCGCCACTACTACTGAGCCTGCGCTCTAGAGCCCGTAAGCCACAACTACTGAGCCCATACACCACAACTACTGAAGCCCCTGCAGTCTAGGGCCCGTATGCTGCAACTACTGAAGCCCACGTGCCTAGAGCCCGTGCTCCACAACGAGCGAAGCCACTGCAATGAGAAGCCCGCATGCCACAACAAAGAGTAGCCCCCACTCTCCACAACTAGAGAAAGCCCACGCGCAGCAACAAAGATCCAATGCAGCCAAAAAAAAAGAATACTTTTAGTTTTACAAGATGAAAGGCTGTGGGGATGGATGGTGGTGATGGTTGCACAACTGTGTGAATGTATTTAATACCACTGAACTGTACACTTTAAAATGGTTAAGAAGGTACACAAAAATATACTAAAAATGGCTTAAAGCCTTAAATACAAGACACCATAAAACTCCTAAAAGAGAACACAGGTGAAACGTTCTCTGACATAAATCGCAGCAATGTTTTCTTAGGTCAGTCTCCCAAGGCAAAAGAAGTAAAAGCAAAAGTAAACAAATGGAACCTAATCAAACTTACAAGCTTTTGCACAGCAAAGGAAACCATCAACAAAACAAAAAGACAACCTACAGACTGGGAGAGAATATTTGCAAACGATGCAACCAACAAGGGCTTAATTTCCAATATATACAAACAGTCATACAGCTCAATATCAAAAAAACAAACAACAATCAAAAAATGGGCAGAAGACCTAAACAGACATTTCTCCAAAGAAGACATACAGATGGCCAACAGGCACATGAAAAGATGCTCAACACGGCTAATTTTTAGAGAAATGCAAATCAGAACTACAATGAGGTATTGCGTCACGCCAGTCAGAATGGCCATCATTAAAAAGCCTACAAATAACAAATACTGCAGAGGGTGTGGAGAAAGGAAACCCTCCGACACTGTTGGTGGGAATGTAAATTGGTGCAACCACTATGGAAAACAGTATGGAGCTTCCTTAAAAAACTAAAAATAGACAACCTAAGTGTCCATCAACAGATGAATGGATAAAGATGTGAGATATATATATATATATAATATAAATATAAACACACACACACACACACACACACACACACACACACACGACATAATGGAATATTACTCAGCCATAAAAAGAGTGAAATAATGCCATTTGCAGCAACATGGACAGACCTAGAGATTATCATACTAAGTGAAGTAGGACAGAGAAAGACAAAAATCATATGATATCACATATGTGGAATCTAAAAGATGACACAAATGAACTTATTTACAAAACAGAAACAGACTCACAGACATAGAAACAAACTTATGGTTACCAAAGGGGAAAGGGGGCAGGCGGAGGGATAAATTAGGAGCTTGGGATTAACAGATACACACCACTATATATAAAATAAACAACAAGGGGACTTCCCTGGCGGTCCAGTGGTTAAGACTCCAGACTTCCACTGCAGGGGGTACAGGGTCGAACCCTGATCGGCTAACTAAGACCCCGCGTGCCTCATGGCGTGGCCATAAAAAATAATAAAGTAGATAAAATAAACAACAAGGACCTACTGTATAGCACAGGGAAGTATATTCAATATCTTATAATAACCTATAATGAAAAAGAATCTGAAAAAGAACATATATATAACTGAATCACTTTGCTGTATACTTGAAACTAACACGTTATAAATAAACTATACTTCAATAAAAAATAAAAATAAAAATAAATTAAATGGTTAAGATGGCAAATTTTACATTATGTATATTTTACCACAATAAAAAAAAAAGAAAAAAAGGGTTAATGCCCTACAGGGCCATAAAACTGTGACCTTTGGGTTTATCCTCTCTAAAAGGACAGAAATCACCTGTAACTAAATAGTCTTCTGCAATGGAGCATGCAGCCTAGAGTCTATAGGTCCTAAATGATCAAAAATAATGAGTCAAATAAAATTACCTTCCCCTGGAGTGTTGGTTGACTGTAGGCAGGCTTGTATTATGCAGACCATTCTCTAGTGAGACTTTGAACACCTAAGTCATCTTTTGCCTCACTAGTAAAGACTTGATAAACAATACTGCTTTAGATGAGACACCAATGAAATCATGTTATTTTCTGAAAAACTAAGAGTAATTCATAGAATTAATTCATTTGCTTAATCATTTATTCAGCAAATACTTATTAAGCACCAATGATGTGGCCAGCCCTCTCCTAACTGTTGAGGATACAGCAGGAAAAAAAAAAAAGACCAAGCTCCCACCCTCAGGGAACTTGCAGTCTACCTTGAATTCATGTTCAGTATAAAAGGATGGACAGTCATAAAGCCATGATAAGGTATCATCAGACACCAGCCTATGAGCCCCTAGAACAGGGGGCTCCACCCACTGTTCTGCTGAGATGTGCATGAAGATGTACATTGGCCTGTGGGACACACTTCCGAGAAGTGGGTTCAATTCCTTGTGCTGCATGCCACCCTTTTTTATCCTACACAAGGAAGGAAACAAGTGACACACTATTATAGGAATAACTCAGCTTTTCTTTTTTAAGAAGTATAATTATCAAAAGGAAAATTGGGATGGCCCTGGATGTTATGGTACATGCATACAATTAGAAATGGTTAAAAATTGTAAAAAGAAAATAAAAGGAGGGACTTCCCTGGTGGTCCAGTGGTTAGGACTGCAAAGGGCCCAGGTTCAATCCCTGGTCAGGGACCTAAGATCCCTCAAGCCGCGTGGCGTAGCCAAAATAGGAAAAAAAAAAAAAAAAAAAAAAAAGGAAATCTCAGGGAAGTGTAACCATTCTCGCCAGTGAATTCCTTTTCATTTCATCTTAACAACACTACTGTTACCATCCAGCTGTCCCCCCACTGCAGCAGGGGAGTGGCGGTGGATTTAACTCCCCAGGTCGAAAGAGGCTAACCATGCTTAACTTTTATCACAGACTTATATTGCTCACCTCTATTAAAGAGAGCAATGCAAGTGAAGACTGGCAGGAAGTGTCAACAATTTGCAAGCAAGAACTCCATCAAGACGCCAAGACGCTCCTGGGAAGCCAATTTGTCCGAATCTTTCAACCTTACAATGTGCAGGATAACCTAGTGTAGTGGACCCTGTGATGTGCCACACAGATGCCCTCTTCAGGGCCAACGCACCCATCCCCCCATAGCTGTGCATCCTCAGCTGTGACCTTCACAGGGCATTGCCCCAGCCTCAAGGGGCTGCCTCCCCGGAGCCTCCACCCTCCCCAGCAATGACTTGCTGACGCAGGGAAACAGGAGGGGAATGAGGTGGGGAACGGGCACAGAGATAGCCTCCGTGGAATCTGTGATATTTAACTCCTTTAAAAAAACAAAAAAGGATCTGAAGTAAATACGGTATAATGTTAAGATTTGATAAAGCAGAGGTTAAGACACGAACATTCTTTATTTACTCTTGCCTGTGTGTTTGAAACACATCATAATTTTTAAAAGACCAATGAATATGGGGGATAAATGGGCATCTTTGTGCTTATTTAATTCCTTTTCCCATCTCCAGGCAGGAAACTTGTGTTTACTGAGCACCCCTATATGCCAGGCACTGTGCTAGGTGCTTTCCAAACTGAAATATGAACTAATTTACATGTTCGGCAGGACTTTGTTTTTTTTCAAGGATCTTCCTAAAGATTACACATTAGCACCAGGTTCTATTCGC
Source organism: Mesoplodon bidens (assembly GCF_964165515.1). NCBI lineage: Eukaryota > Metazoa > Chordata > Mammalia > Artiodactyla > Ziphiidae > Mesoplodon > Mesoplodon bidens. The sequence continues at coordinate 53,655,825 of NC_138170.1, read as the reverse complement.
AGTCACACAGGTCATCAGATTTCATTCTACTATCAGACCTGTGGCCTCCTTCGTACAACGTAAACCTGTTTCCTCAATGCGGTGTTCAAATCAAGCCACAGACTCTTTCGAGTCCTCGTGGAGGATTTAGGGGACCCCGCCCAGCTCACCTGAGCTCCCCAAGATGCACATGATCTGCCCACTCTCGACGTACAAGGAGACATCTTTGAGGATCTGCCTGGTCCACTTCTGTCGGCGAGATGCGATGTCCCACCAGGGCCCCACGCAGTGGCTTTAAAGGAAACCCAGAGAGGGAAAGGCAGCATGGGGCTCTGCAAGGGTCCAGCCCCTTGTCCCCCAGCACCGATCCCAGCTCTGCCCAGCCTGAGTTGTCTCTGGACAGGTTCCTAAGTGTGTTTTAGCCTCAGTGTCCTCCTCTGTAGACCCTGGCAGGTAGTGACAGAAGATCATCTCTATAAAGCACCTGTCCAGCAGCTGCTCTGAATACCAGCTCTCTCTGGCTGGCTGGCAGATGGCAAACAGGACACTGTTTATTCCTTCGGTTGACCCTGCGTTCCTTCACCCGGTTTCGTTACACCTCATGCTCCCAGCACCCCCATTCCCCAAGTGCTCGCCATCCAAATAGGGAAGGCCATCGACATGGGAGACACGGGGAGAAGGGGCATAAGCAGGGGAAGGGAACAGAGCGCAGCTGCTGCATCTGTCGTTTGTCATAGCTTCTAGTCCTGCTGCGGACAGAGGGGCCGTTCACCATGGCCCCTCACTTCCCTCTGGCAGCCCTTCCCCTCTCCTCTCTCCACCTCCACCCACTAGAGAAGGAGCCCAAGCCTCCAGGCATGCCCCCCCTTAGTGAGGAAAGCCAGCAGAGGGCAGGGAGGCCCACTCACCTCAGGCCATGCCTGTCCCTGACCACAGCTCAAAGCTCCCAGCAGATGAAAGAGGCACTGGCCTTACCTGACACTGTAGGAGGCATGGAGAATGCCCAGGCTGTGTCGAGGCTTAGAAGCAGCTGCAGGAACCTCCTCTAGGGAGCACTGGGAGCTTCTGTTTACCTGGACTTCCGAGGACCCCACAGGGGTCAAAAAGTGGAGTTCACTCATGGCCAAAGGGCCACAGAGACAGGGGAGTTTTCTCTGGCGGCCTCAGACGAGGAGCCAGAGGCAGACAGTCCCGCCTGCCCCTCACCTGGCCCTGGAGCCCCTCCTCAGGCCTTCCCAGTGACGGGCCTGGGGTTTGGCCGTGGATGCCATTATCTGATGTACCTTTAGCCAGAGTGTGTCTGCGTGTTATCTTGGCAGCAAGCAGAGCACACAGCCCGTGTTTGTAGGAGGGCTTGCCAGAGAGGAATGCTGGGAGCCAGACCAGAGGTTGCCTAGCTCTGGGAGACAGAGAACGTTGGCCCTGGCCAGCAGTGGTCAAGTCCAAAGGAAGCTGCGGAGACGGGCGCAGACGCCACTGGGCCCCATGGCTGAGGAGGCCCCACAGGAGACAGGGCTGGGGGACAGGGCTGCTCCCCAGGATGACTCGGTGAGTGATGGGGAGTCACCACAGTCCTGGTGGGAGGGGGCGCACTGGACCTTTCTCTCCCTCAGGAACTTTCAGTCCTAACTCACCAGCTCCGGACCACAGCAGAGTGAGACATGACAGCGGGACTCCACTTCCTGGGCATCAGAGGGCTGAGGGGAGCGGGCTCAGGGGCCAGGGGTTGGTGGGGGGCCTCTGAGGTCACCTCCCGTCCTAAGACGTGCTCCTACACGGAAATGATGTTCTCGTTTGCGACTTGAGCTGATCTGGCTTCTTTCCAAATGAGGCTCCATCACGGAAATGCGCTCACACCTCCCGGGGATATCGCAGTGTCTCCTCTGTCCACGTGGCTGTCAAGCTCAGAGCCTCAGTGGCAGCAAACTGACGAGACAGGATGGCAGAGGACTTTGTGGGAACATCAGAATTTATGCTCCAAATACAGCAGGCGGTCGTAAGATCCCGGAGAGACCTGGAAGGAATACACGACATGAGGGGGCCAAGAGGTACAGGGTCTCTGCCCTCATTTTACATGAGAAATGTTTGCCTGAAAAATGGCCTTTGACTGAAATCAGGATGTGGGTGGGGTTTGAAGCAAGAAGTGAAATCAGAAGACAGAAAGGAAGCAGATGCCCACCCTCCACCCCCGCCTCATGCCACTGTCCCATCTGTCTTCTCTGGCTGTGAGTGGGCTGAGGGGTGGGGACAGAAAGACATGAAGGGCTGAGGGCTCCACACCACAGGAAGGGCCACAGGCCACCCGGACTGGCCTTGAGTGGCTAGGACCTGACTTCAGCCAGGGCCCAGGAACCCAGCACTCCCAGTCAGCTCTGCAGCCACAGAAGGTGCCCAGCTGTGCTCTGGGAATACCCCATGGGGCCGACCCCTGCCGGGAAAGGATTCCTAGGAGCCGTGACTGCAGTGCTTGCTCACAGCCTGAACAGGAGAAAAAGTCCCCTGTGGCTTTGGGGACACCTTCTAGAAGGTCTGACAATTCAGCCACCACCGCTTGGGATGCAAAGAACTGCCCGAATCTGGCATCCAGGAATGTGTACAGGCCCTGCCCTTTCCAATTGCCTTTTCTCCACTCCCGTTATTCAAGGTGCCAAGCGACAGTTTGCCCCGAACATTTACGGAGCCTGGAACAAGAGGCTGAGGGCTCTATGTCTACTTAAAAGTTATCAGTCAAGTTAAAAGCTATTAAATAAAATAGTTTTTATCCCCTTAGCTTGACATACCTTCTTCACAATGTGGAAGGCCAGGTGTAAATTGAAAAATTCTAGGATTTGTGGCTTCCAGCCCAAGCCACAGCCTGTCTCCCTTATCTGCCCACACCCAACGCCACACATGACCACACACACCCCTACGTGGTCGCCCCATCCTGCCCACCCACATTCCATCCATACCCTCCACAAAACAAATGCCCCTCTGGCCTGGGGTGCCCAGGAGGATAGGCCTGGGACGAAGTTCATGCAGCCCTGGGAGTAGGCTTGTGGCCACCTGCACAGGGAATTCTGGGGTTGTGGGTACACAGAGTGGCAGGTGCCCTCGGCCCACAGGCTCCTCAGTCTGTGGGCAAAAGCCTGGCCAGAGGAGGACAAGAGGGACCCAGGCCTCAGTGTGGAGTCCTCAGCATGACACGACTTTTCCAGGGCACGGGCTCCTCATCTTAGAGCAGGGAACTTGGGTTCTGCGCTCCCTGAGTTTCCTTCTCCTCTATGCTTCTGACTCAGGAATTTGATCAGAAGTTAATACAAGGAGAAATTACAATGTAGCCCAGCAGCAGCCGAGCTGGTTACCTACAAATAAACCTGCTTTTGCTTTTTTGGGTGTCACCTGTCAGAAATTCAAGTGATGTTCTGACAGTCATACTGATTAAGATGTCAGCCGAATAGATATTTAAGCATTTGAAAAATACAGAGAGTTTGTCAAAACCTCAGGAAAGCTCTAACAAATCCTTCCTGGGAGCCAAGGAAAATATTTCAAAATGGAACAGAGGTGGTCCCCAGCCTAGCCACGAATTCTCTTCTTCTGAAAGTTGAGCGGTCTACGCAGCTCTGGATGGCACAAGCCCTTGATGGTGGCTGGGGCCCCTGGCTGGCCTGTGCCTGTGCCTGCCGACTTAGCCCAGGAGCAGGGAGCATGCACCTCTCTCCTTCCTTTCATCTGTCTTCCCATCTGACACCTCTTTCCCCAGGGCCCCAGCACCCTCCACCTTCTCCAAGCTCCCACCTGGAGAGTGGAAGCCTCTAGGCTTAAGGTCACCGCCACCTACTGCTCCAGACTCCAAAGTGTCCAGCCCTCCTTTCTCAGCAGCACCTCCACCTCCAAATCTAACCTGGGGAGATTCTGGCCCAGCTGTTTGTTGCAGAAGCAAATTCTGAGCTACCTCATACCTTCTACAATTGACTAATGCTCCTCCTGCAGATATTTACCTTTTAAGAACAAACGAGCAGGATGCATGTTAGCTCAAATGAGTCTCTCAGCAATGGACAGACTTTCTGATGGTTTAACCAAATACAATAGGAAAACTAGGCAGTGGGAATGCCGGTTGTGCAGGTGGTGACTGAGGGGCAGGGCTGCAGGGCTGACCCGCCGGAATCCAGAGCTGCCCATGACCTCCCCACCAGCTTCATTCTCCATCTCTGAGGGCGTGACCCTCTCACCTCCTGCAGCTGGGGGTCGAGGTGAGAGCGGAACTCTGGACTTCTGCTCACAGACACCCTCTCTCAACTTGAAAACATATTTTGAAATACTTCAGACAAAGCAGTTTAAAGGATGGTGAACTCCCATACCCATCACAAAATACCAATAGCTTTGAAGCCCATCCACTCCCCCTACCCACCATGGACCCTTCCCTCCTGTAACCCTTCCTATACCCCAAAGACAGTCCTTCTGCTGACTTAGCTGTTGATCTTTCCTATGTTTTTGTATATAATATAGGATCTTTACTGTACTAGTTTAAACATTAAACAAGGTAGCTATGGTCTGCTGCTTCTACACTCTCCCAGAACTCTGGGGGCTACTCATAGTGAGCCTGCAGCAGATTGTCCCCCGTATTTACTTCCCTCCACTTCCATTGGTCTCAATGTCCTTTTTTTTTTTTTTGCGGTATGTGGGCCTCTCACTGTTGTGGCCTCTCCCGTTGTGGAGCACAGGCTCCGGACGCACAGGCTCAGCGGCCATGGCTCACGGGCCCAGCCGCTCCGTGGCATGTGGGATCTTCCCGGACAGGGGCACGAACCCATGTCCCCTGCATCGGCAGGTGGACTCTCAACCACTGCGCCACAAGGGAAGCCCTCAATGTCCTTTTTAAGGACCTTTTACCTCCAACATTGCAGGGATGCTTTGACAAAGACTGCTGGATGTTATTTTCACAGAAGTCGCAAGCCATGTTGTTTCCACATAAAGCACACACGGACGCTGTGGAGACAGTGGAAGTATAGCCTGATCGGGTGCTCAAGGTCAGCCTGCCTCTACGTCTGGCCTGTCTTGCTCTATCCTCATCACCAGCCTCATCCACTGAAATCTAAGCTTCTCAAAGACTGTCCTTTTCATAGTCACACCCCAAACTCCAAGACTAAAGCATGATGTGGGCCCCCATAAGTATTTGTTGGATGCTTGATTGATTGATTGAAGGAACACATCAGCGGGGGAATGGCAGCGCGGACGGAAGATCAGAATCAACAGGAACTTGTTATCAACAGGAACTTATTAATGAAGGCGTACTCTCCCCTGCACTACTGCAATGAAAGAAAAATGGAATATGTTAAAAAAAAAAACAGAAATCTTATGAGGCAGGTTCTTCCTTGCTTGGGCCTCAGTCATTTAAATGATTGAATTGATAAAACAGAAGGAATTCAGATCTGCAGATGGTTAATATCATTCGAAATTATCAGCTGATACCATGAAACACTGACTTGTTTGATGTACATTCAAATGAAGCAGCACTCCAAAAACAGCAACAAGATGCTGATGAGGATGATGATGACAACGATGGTGATGATAGGGACTTCCTCTAAAATCTCCCAACAGCATTTTGAAGAGCTTTGTTGTGAAAAATCCTTACCAAGATAAGATGCCACTCTTCTAATGGTAGTGTCTTCACAAGTACTGAGAACTAGCTTGTTGACAGCTGTCTTCCCTCTCACATGCTGGGTATGGAAAGTCTGTTTGGCATCAGGAGATACTAAGCCAGATGCAGGGAAGAGAAAGTTAAAGGCCAGCCCCCAGCTCAGGTCTTCTCTGAGCGCAGAGGCTCACAAAACTCTCTCCAGTCCAGGGTCTGGGTCTCTTCCAAGAGAGATCTGCGTTCAGGTTCCAGCAGCCTGTGGTTGAGCTTCTCTGGGGCCAGAGGCTGTGCTGGAGGGAAGCCCCAAAGCTCTCAAACCCAAGGGAAGCCCTTGGGTTCCTCCTGCAAATCCATCTCTTGTTCACTCGGGATCTCACCCACGCTAGCTCCTGCTCTTACCTCTCTGGGTCTCCTCTCTCTGTTTTCTCCTATGTCCTCCTCCTTCTGAAGGAGCCCCTCACCTGTCATGTCTCCCGGCAGGGCCTCCAGGACAGCGTGTTCTCCTCTGAAAGTGACAACAGCCTGTACTTCACCTACAGTGGCCAGTCCAATACCTTGGAGGTCCGAGATCTCAGCTACCAGGTAGAGGCACACCTGAGTGCAGGTGGGAGGAGCAGGCAGGGAGGGCCAAACAATTCCCCAAGTGGAAGGGAAGGGTGAACCCAGCTGGGGGCCCTCTGCCCTAAGGACGGAGTCCAGGCCACAGTGATACCTCACGTTTTGGGTGCAAGCACCACGGAGACGTCCCTCAACTACACATATTGGAGCTGGAAGTTGACAGGCATGAAAAAGAGAATGAGACCTTTGTTAAAACATAAAGCCAACCATGTGAACCCATGGGAAAAAAATCTCTAAAACTCATTTTTAACTTTATATTTTGAAATAACTTTAGACTTCTGAAAAAGTTGCAAAAATAGTGCAGAGTTCCCATATACACTTTGCCCACCCTCCCCTAATTTTAACATCTTGCTTACCCATAGCACAGTGATCAAAACTAAGAAATTAACCATGATATAATACTATTAACCAAACTACAGACTTTATTCAGATCTCATCAGTTTTATATACATATATATACACATGTGTGTGTGTGTATATATATATATTTTTTTTTCTTTCTTTTTGTAAAATGTACTTCCCTGGAGCTAATAAAATATCAGAGTGCAAGAACTGCTGCCCTTTCAGAGGCTCTCAGGAATCTCCTGGTCAGATTCAAAGACCCCTATTTCCCATGCCTCCCCAGGGCCAGATACCAGGTGGTCCAGGCAGAACATGCTGAGACCTGGGATGGTAAACCTCAGAGGCCCAAGTCTGGCTTCCGGGGAAGTGAGTTAGAACAAGCTGACGAGCCACACCATAACCTTTCCCCGCTCTGCCACTCACTAGCTGTGTGACCTTGAGCTACTTCACTGCTCTGAGCCTCATCTGTAAACAGGGATTATAACAGTACACATGTTATAGTAGGTTTGCAAGGAGGACTGAATGATAATGGATATAATAAGCAGATGAATACAATGCCTTGCACACAGTAAATGCTCGGTAAGTTCTTAGTAAATTACTATTAAATAACAACATTGTTTTGCTCCACGTTGTGTTTTTTTAAATGTTTTTATGTTGTGTATTTTTTTTTTTTTTTTTTTTTTAGGCTGCATTGGGTCTTTCTTGCTGCGTGTGGGCTTTCTCTAGCTGCGGCGAGCGGGGGCTAATCTTTGTTGTGGTGCGCGGGCTTCTCACTGCAGTGGCTTTTCTTGTTGCAGCGCATGGGCTCTAGGTGTGAGGGCTTCAGTAGTTGTGGCTTGCGGGCTCTAGAGCTCAGGCTCAGTAGTTGTGGCTCACGGGCTTTGCTGCTCCGCGGCATGTGGGATCTTCCCAGACCAGGGATCGAACCCGTGTCCCCTGCATCAGCAGGCGGATTCTTAACCACTGGGCCACCAAGGAAGTCCCTCCATGTTGTGTATTTATTTCTGTTCTGCTATTACACATGCTTCCCAAGTCTTCTCTTCAGACCTGGAAATGGCAGCTTCAGGTTCTCAGCATGGTGGGGTCCACCTCCATGTTTGACAGAACCTGAGTGGGGGACCCCTCAGGCCTGTTGTGTATCAGCAGGAGGATGTCTCCTGGAGGGGGCTGAACAGAAGCGAAGCTCTCTGAGGAACCTTTTCATGTCTCCCCACAGGTGGACATAGCCTCCCAGGTGCCTTGGTTTAAGCAGCTGTCTCACTTCAGGATGCCCTGGACATCTCACAAGGACTCTTGTGAGCTGGGCATTCAGAATCTGAGCTTCAAAGTGAGGAGTGGACAGATGCTGGCCGTCATAGGGAGCTCAGGTACCAATAAGGGCAAATAGCGGGGCAATGGGTTCTCTCTCTCCTGGGATGCAGAGTGGTCCCTCAAACAAACAGATGCTCTTTACAGAACGCTTTGCTGACCAGTAGAATAATATAGCAGAGTGATAAGAGCACAAGTTCTGGGTCTGACAGCTGGGTTCAAATCTCAGCTCCTCCATTTACTAGCTCTCAGGCAGTCACTGCCCTTATGAATCATGCATGGGCCTCTTACAGCTACAGCCAGAGTTTTGGTCCTTCATTAATATCAAGGTAAGGCCTTTCCAAGAGCATCACGCAGCTTTGGAACTGAATGTTCTTTCCAGGGGACTCCTCCACCACAGGAGGCACTCATTTATTCCTCCCCCTGAATCAGATTCCTGTTTTGGTCAAACAATGGGTAGGCACAGCCCCTGCCGCAATTCATTTCTCAGATATCCCAAGTCTTAGCTCAACCTTCAACCATCTGCAAAGATCCGGATTTTTGGAGTGCTTCAGAAAGTCACTTCTGGACTTCCCTGGTGGCACAGTGGTTGAGAGTCCGCCTGCCGATGCAGGGGACACGGGTTCGTGCCCCGGTGTGGGAAGATCCCACATGCCGCGGAGCGGCTGGGCCCGTGAGCCATGGCCGCTGAGCCTGCGCGTCCGGAGCCTGTGCTCCGCAACGGGAGAGGCCACAACAGTGAGAGGCCCGCGTACCACAAAAAAAAAAAAAAAAAAAAAGTCACTTCTGCAAGCCAAACTGAAAAGTGTAGAATGCCAGAGCTGGAAGGGGGCTTGGAGAACAGAGTTCATTCCCTTCCACTGTATTCTACCTTTCTTTCTCCTGACCAGCCTGGAAGCATCTTTAGAGGAGGGTTTTCAAATTACCTAGTTCTCAATATTGCTAGAGTATCTTCCTGCCCCATACCACTCCCCCTTCACCTGACAGATGAGAAGACCAAAGTTTAGAAAAGAGGAATGATGTCTAAGGACATACATTTGATGCAGAGCAAGAACTAGAACTCTGGCCTCCTGGTTCTCAGATGATGAAACAAATTCAACTGATTAAATTTTAAAGATCTTACTGACTTTATTCAATGAGTCATGAATTGGGTAGCAACCCATCTGGCAGACAGAAAGTAGCACTGGAGAGCTGTACAAAATGAAAGACTTTTATAGGCAGAAGGAGGTAGCACAAGGAAGTTATTCTAGGAAAGGGCTGATTGTTTTAGGCAAGGTCACCTTCCTTTGGGGGACAGTTGGGGTCTATCAGTGCTTACCAGGTAATGTCAGATGAGCTGGTTTAAGATTCCACTCCCGGGAGAGATTGAAACTGTAATTAAGTTAGGTATTAAGTCTCAGTCTGGTGGTGTAGGGCTTAGGACAAGTGACTCCATTTGGGGTTTGCTGTTTCTTTCTTTCTTTCTTTCTTTTTAAACACAGATCAAGGCATTGCTCCCTTACACAGTGTTAGAGGGAGCACTTTATACCTTTCAATTAATCATTTCCAGAAGTAGAGATTACTCAACTTTTTGAACATTTTAGTCTTTAGTCTTCTGATGGGGAAGTTCTGTTTACTGTCTAACCGAAGATCAAATGCGACGATGTGTGCAAATGCACTTTGTAACTGAAACAACTCCCACAAATCAAGTCCCAGCAACTTCTGGTCCTGCCCCTGCAATTCAGATCTAAACAAGAAAAATGCGGAAACTTCACAGGCCAATTTTGCTTTTATCTGTAACACCTGGTGGCTTTTCTGGTTATACCTGCTTTTTCTCATGAACTGAGAGTCAAGTGGGCCTTACTAGGCACTTCCACAAAGCTGAGAGCCGTGATTGTTAATCCTGGCCACACACAGCCCTGCAGCTGTTAGCATCCCTGATTTGCAGTTGAAGAAAAGGGAAGTCGGGAGAGGCCAAGCAGGAATCACACTGAGCGTCTCCAGAACTTTCGACTCTAGGCTCAGTGTTGTTTAGCTGCAGGTTTACTTGGCTGAAATTATTTAAATGATTTCTTAGAAAGGTTTACCAATTATACCACCTGTGATCTATACTCCGCTCACCAAAATTATAACAGTAAAATGAAATTAATTAAAACAGCCCCCCAGGCATTTTATCTTCTATAGAATCAGCAGTAGTGCCAAAGGCATTTTCTGATGAATGAATTTACTGATTTGGAGATTCCAGCCATTTTAGAAGGGTCTTGAATGCCTGTGGGTGTTTTCTCCTGGTTCACGGAGGATCTCCCCAAATATACTTGGCAACCTCCCCTGGAAAGGCTGCCCACACCTCCCACGGTTTTGTTTAGGAAATGTAGTCGCCCTGCTCCCTGACTGGGAATCCTAAGGTCCCTGTAAATGTTAGCAAAGTCCCCTGTGCTCCCAGAGCCTGGATCCTATGATGTCCGAGGCTGAGCGGGAAGCAGGGCCAGAGCCCCTCTGGTTTCTCTCCTGGCTATTTTGTGCCACCTAAGTTCTCAGGGACCTTGAATGAGGTACACTCAGGAGGCAGCATACAGGTCCCCTTCCACCCTGAGAACCTCCGGTAGGTAAGCAGGAGGATCACCAGGGAGGCCTCTGGAACTTTGTTTGTTGCACTGGGGGCAGGGGGCTGCCTGTGGAAGGCCTGGACATGTGGCAAGGAAGCGCTGTTACACTGTGTATTGGAGTTTTCCCTGTTTAAAACTACTTGAAAAATTCGCCCTCCAAAAGGAGTTTGCAATAAGGAAACCAAAACCCCACCTGGGGGAACTGGACTGAGCTATTCCCAGCACCTTTGCAAGAAGGCCTTCTCAGAGCCTGAACCCTATTTGCATTTACAATTCAAATGGCTGCCAAAGAAAGAGTCTCCTGCAATCTCACGGAACCTGATCCAATCTGACACTTACTTCCCCAAATTGACAGCAATCACTGTGTCATTCAGAAGTGGATGGTGTTAATTTGCGTGTCATGGATCCTTTTTTTTTTTAAGAGTGGAAGGTACTACTGAGAAAAATAAGAGTGCAAAGGGTGTAGAGGAATTGAGAACCCATATGTGCACTGTACTGTAGTTTTCAAATCATTTCCACATTTATTACTTCTCTATTTTTCTCCCTTTCTGAAAATACGTTCCAATTTTGCATTTTTAAAAGACACCCTATTAATTCTCCAAAATTAGTTCTTCCCACAATGCCAGCTTCTGAGCCAAATGATGTTTGAATGATGAAATGTTGCTGGCATGTTTACCAGGCAAAAATAGTTAAGTTTCACAGTGCAATTAACACCAGCCTTGCTTGGAGGAGGCGGGGGGCATCGCTCCAGGCATAGGCAGTCATGTGGCAACTAGGACTCCAGCCTTCTTCTGTCACACAGCCACAGGCCGACCTGGCCTGAACACCCCGCACCCCCCAGGATGCTCAGGTTGGCTGCCCCAAGCAGGTCTGAGAGGTGTGCCACCTTCCCTAAGGGCTGGTTACATCTGCAAGGACAGAGCAAGTCTGGAGAGTGCACGGGCAACAGTGGCTTCCAGGCTGGCGCCCCGCAGAAGCTCCGCTCTCAGGGATACTTCTGGTGGCTTCTCAGGCTGTGGGAGAGCCTCTTTGCTGGATGTGATCACCGGGCGAGGCCACGGCGGCAAGATTAAGTCAGGCCAAATCTGGATCAACGGGCAGCACAGCACGCCCCAGCTGGTCAGGAAGTGCGTGGCCCACGTGCGCCAGCACGATCAGCTGCTCCCCAACCTGACCGTCCGCGAGACCCTGGCTTTTGTTGCCCAGCTGCGCCTGCCCAGAGATTTCTCCCAGGCCCAGCGTGACAAAAGGGTAACTAACAGACCCCAGTGACCCCCAAGGAGCCAAAACACCCTTCCCCTCCCCGTCCCTCACTCCCTGCCTCAGGGTCCAGCCACAGGTCAAGTTTGAGCAACGCAGCTCACCATCTGTCCATCCGAAAACGTCCACCGTGTGCTCAGCCCTGCCCCTCCATCCCCCGTTTTCCTTTAAAGTCCCATCTCAGCCCCAAATGTGTGATGAATATTTGCTTACTTGTGTTCCGGTTCTCCGTGCGGGCAGAAAGCCAGGGCATGGCCACGTTCCCAGTAAGTGGTGCCGTGCTCGGCACGTGGGAGCTGCTCTGGATGTGTGGAAAGAATCAGGGAACTGAAGGGTGGCGCCCTAAACCCAGGCGTCTTTCCACTGTGGGTCACCACAGGTCTGGCCGCGAGCAGGCCAGCGCAGCCCTACTAAACCCGCAGGCCCCCGCCTCCCAGGTGGACGACGTCATCGCGGAGCTGCGGCTGCGGCAATGCGCCAACACGCGCATAGGCAACTCCTACGTGCGGGGCGTGTCCGGGGGCGAGCGGCGCAGAGTCAGCATCGCAGTGCAGCTGCTGTGGAACCCAGGTGAGGCAGGAGGGGCCTGCACCGCCCGCCTGGCTTAATCTGGTCCAGCCGGAGCCCTGCCCCTTAACCAGGCTTCTCTTTGTTGGGAAGGAATCCTCATCCTGGATGAACCCACCTCTGGGCTCGACAGCTTCACGGCCCACAACCTGGTGAAAACCCTGTCCAGGCTGGCCAAAGGCAACAGGCTGGTGCTCATCTCCATCCACCAGCCTCGCTCCGATATCTTCAGGCTGTTTGATTTGGTCCTCCTGATGACGTCTGGCACCACCATCTACTTGGGGGCAGCCCAGCACATGGTCCAGTATTTCACGGCAGCCGGCCACCCCTGTCCCCGCTACAGCAACCCTGCCGACTACTATGGTGAGCCAGCCAGGCCAGAGGCAAGGAACAGGGCTCCCCTACACCCCGAACCCCACCAGGAGAGAAACTCTCAGAAGCTTCAGGAGAACAGGACTGAGGATGGAGACAGGGGGGCAGATGGGGTGTATTACAGGCTTCAGTTTGCCAAGCATCAAATGCTAGGAATGGGGGCCTCAAGAAAGCAGCTTCTGACATAGCCACCCTTGTGTGCATGACAGATTAAGAACCTTCTGAGAGCTCCAAACCGGAGGAGATATAATCCAAGAGAGTTTGGTTCAATTTCTGGAACTGTGGTCTGCATTCAGATTCTGTAGGGAAACAGGATATTAGAGGTTGGAAGCCACCAGGAAATCTTAAAGCCGTGCCCTGGTTCCCCCACAAAGGCAGGGAGCCCAGAGGCTCTGGGTGGTGGAGGGGGACCCAGGGCCCAGGCCAGCTCAGGGCTTTTTGGTGGTCTTGGCCAATGAATCTCTAGATATGAAAATTGCGGTCAGCACCAGAGATGCCTTTCTGCTTGGGGTCCTGAGGCCTCAGCATATGGCCCTCAATTCTTGTGGGGACAGTTGCCTTTCCAGGTGCCCACCCTGAAAGCAGGTGCCTGGATCCTGAGTGCTGAGGAATGCTGTGGCTGCCGGACAGGCAGCCTGGTTGTACCAGGGCTGGGGAAGCAGCAGATGTGGCTTGTCCCAAACATAGGTCACCTGGAGCCCAGCCTTCCTCCCAGGATGGCCTGGTGTAGCAAGGGCCTCCCCAGTAAACATGATGACAAGGATCAGCTCCTTGAGGGCAGACACTGTGCCCACAGGTGCCAAGCACCAGAGGGTGTCCCTTTGACCCTCACAGCCCTGCCAGGCCACGGTCATCTTCGTCCTTATAGGTGAGAAAACTGGAGTCCTTATAGTCAGGCGGCAGAACTGGGCCTCCCACCTCCCAGCCCAGCCCCTCCCAGACTCCAGGCCCTCCTGCCCACACCTTCCTCCCAGCATCTACGCTTCAACTCTCCCCTAGGAGGACAGGCCACTCTCTCTGGCCCACCAGCCCTCGCCCTCTGCACTCACTGCCACTGTGTGAACTCACCTAGAGGTCACCCTCCCTCCCTGTGCCCACGTGCCAGCTTGGCTTCCTGCCAGTGTGTCATCCTCTGGCCGGTCACCCCCAGATAAGGGGGTAGAGGGCACCTGCCAGCCTGGCCATTGGAAACAATATGCTGTAACCCTAGAGAGAAGTTGCCAGAAGTCAGGTGCCCAGATCTGAAAAAAAATTTTTCTTAATTTTATATTATTATCATTTTGGGGTGGCGGGGGGAACTCTTGCCCACAAACCCTGGGGCAGATGGCCCTCACGGATCCGGGCCGCACGGTCTGGCAGAGAATCTGACGTTTGAAGCTAGGGCCCCGCACACTGAAGGGACCTTTCTTGGTTTACAAGGCTTCTCCGAGACGTTATCCTGCCTTGAGATGTGTCATGAAAATGGGAGGAGGGAAGAGGCAGAAAGGTTAAGAGGAATCCCCTGCCCAAGGGAGGGATGGAGGGAGGAGAGGCCTAGGAAGGCCCTGGCTGTGACTGGAGGATGTGCTCTTCTGGCATTTCAGGGGCCCTGGGAGAGGAGGGCTGTGGTCTGGGGCTACCAGGTGCTGCCAGCAGGGTGACATGGAGGTGCATGTGGCCCAGCCTGTTCTCCAGCTGGTTGTGCTGGCTCCCTCCTCCCAGGGCACTGAGAATTATACTTAATATTTGGCCAGACCCTGGCACCCTCCAGCCTAAAACATTCTTCCCTTTTGGGCAGGCTGCTTGGGAAGCCAAAATGACTAATTCACACTGAGAACTAGAGTTGCTGGGAGCCAGACTGCTCAGCCTCCCCATGGCCAGCCCACCTTCTGCCCGTGGTAGGCACGCCCGGGAGGCTAAGTCCGCATCACAAGCTTCTTGGACGGCTGGAGTTGGAGCCAGGGCATAACTGTGCTGTGGCCTTGGGCTCCAAAAGCCCAAAGCCTCCTTCTCTGTCCTGAGGATGTCCCCATAATAAGCCTGCTTGGTGGGACCAGTGCCAGCGTTCACTGGCCCTTCTCCCGAGGAAGGCTCTCTGTAGACATTGGGGACAGCCCTGGGCATCTCTCTGCCTCTCTCTGCTCTGACCGTCACTTCATGGTCCACTCTCAGAGGGTGGGGAGCATGTCCCGGGGGCCCCGGGGGCTGACCAGCATCATGGGCTGTGAGCACCTGCGGGGCCCGGGTCGCCCTCTTCTTACAGTGGACTTGACCAGCATCGACAGGCGAAGCAAAGAGCAGGAAGTGGCCACCAGGGAGAAGGCTCAGTCCCTTGCAGCCTTGTTTCAAGAAAGAATACGTGGCTTCGACGACTTTCTGTGGACAGTGGAGTCAAGGGAGCAGGGTGTGGGCACTTACGTGCAGAGGTAAGGCAGCCAGGTGGCCCTGCGTGGAGAGCACTCTGCAAAAGGTGGCTGCCCCCAAGCCCCCATGACACTCTCTGTCTCCTGACAGCCCGGCTTCCCCGAGGGACACCAACCCCTTACAGACTGCCACTAAGCTGCCTGGCCCCCTACAGCAGTTTGACACGCTGATCCGGTAACTGTCTGCCATTTCATCACACACACACACCCACACTCCCCAAAAGTCTTTGTTGTATCAAATCAAGCCCTTTGGATCTAAAGTGAATTTGGAGGAGGAATTTGAATTTGAAGAGGCAGAATCATTTGAAAACAACCAACACCAGCCCTCCATGTGCTACAGAGCGCTCCTCTTACTTTGATTATTTAAACAAAATCAAAATTTCCTTGATAGCCAGATGCTCGTAGAAATCACCCAGAATCACTATGAAAACTTCAGTCAATACAGGAGACCCTCAAGTGGAAAGGGAAGGTTCCCTGATACACTGGCCCTCAGAGAAAACCAGACCTGAGTGTTTGGTGTGAGTCTAAGATGTTTCCATGCACATAACCATTTTAATACATAAGTGGGATCATACGTGTTGTTCCATAACCGTTTCCCACCCCCACCCCCACTTAGAACAGCGCCTTTGCCTCTCATCTGGTTAGGTCTTCCTCAGGGTTTCCAAATCTAGCCATAATTCATTTACCCATTAAGTCCATATTGATGGTCAGATTACCTTCAGTCATTTGCTATTACAAGTAACTCTATGACAAACATCCTTGTACACACACCTTTACGCTCTTATTGGTTATTTCCTCAGGATAACTTCTTTAAATAAAATCGCAAGGTGATACATTGGTGATAAAAGTCACAATCATTGACTGAGTACCTACTGTGAGACAGATGCGTTCACCGATTTTCTCGTTTAATCCCTCACAGTAACTGAGGTGGGCACTGCCCTCCCCATGGTACAGAGGAGAAAAATGAGCCTTACAGAGATTCAAGGACATTGCCAAGGTCACAGTGCTGGTGCCTATTGTCCCCTTGGCACATCTTTATTCTGTTTTTTAAGTCGTCAGATTTCCAACGACTTCCGAGACCTGCCAGCCCTCCTCATCCACGGGGCAGAGGCCTGCTTGATGTCCCTGATCATCGGGTTCCTCTACTATGGCCATGGAGCCGTCAAGCTCTCCTTCATGGACACGGTGGCCCTCTTGTTCATGATCGGAGCTCTCGTCCCTTTCAACGTGATCCTGGATGTCATCGCCAAATGTGAGTGTGGCCTGCTTTCTATGACCCACATGTGGAGCAGCATCGGCCATGCTGTGAGCTGGTCCAGGGCAGGACTGAGTTCCTCTGAGCTCCTGGAGAAGACGGGTTTGCTGAATAATTTCACCGTGACTGTGAAATAAAAGATGATGGTTGTTTTTCAAGTTCGAACATTAGTATTAGTATGCAAATGAGAACAAATTACCAAGGAGTCTGAGGCATTCCTGTCCTAGCAGGAGTTATACTGACAGCAATGCAGAACTCACAGAATTACAAACATCTAAATTAGGATCTAAAATTGCCTGTTTTTTAAAAAAATACATGACATTGAGGCAATAAAACTATTTTTAATTGTACTAAGAGAGACTCAGAAACAGAGCCACTGTAGATTAATTTCACTTTTTCATTCTCCTTTGCTCCCCTTCCCAGGTCACTCGGAGAGGGCGCTGCTTTACTATGAACTAGAAGATGGGCTGTACACTGTGGAGCCGTACTTCTTTGCCAAGGTGACTGGTCAGGCCTGAGAGTGAGTGGCCACCCTGGGTGGGACGAGGAGCAGAAAAGGCTGCTCCACATTGTACAGAAGTTACAGGGAAGCGTTTTGCTGAACTGTGGGGCCGTGCATCATCTGTGGTTACAAATGCCACATTGCTCTGGGGAGTTTCAGAGACTTGATATTGTTTAAAGATTTACCACAAGGCCAGGACTATGGACCAGGAATGACGTTTTTGTGGTCATCAGAAACCTAACAAAGAAGAGGTGGGAAACACCTAGCATACTTCACCTCTCCAGTCTCACCATGTCCCTGGGAAGCGGGTCAAGCAGATGTGACTGTCCTCATTTCAAGGAAGCGGAGGCTGAGAGAGGTTATGTGGCCGTCTCAAGGCCACACAGCTACCAGGTCTGGGCAGGCAGGGTGGGGACTTGAAACCAGGTCTTAGGAGCTCTGAACTGCCCCAGAGGGAGCACATGACATCTGCAGGGGGAAGCCAGCAGTGAGCTCATGCTTGAGAGTCCCACACACCCGCACCCACCAGCCCTCCGTGCTGCAGCGCCGATCAAACCACCAGGAGGGAAGGTTGGTGTCACTGGGGGCTGCTGCTTTTGAACATTTAAAGAACAGTAGCAGTTGAAGGCATTGGCTCCACATCCTTGCAAGGGCTATCCTTCGCAGATCCTAGGGGAGCTTCCCGAGCACTGTGTCTATATCATCATCTATGGGATGCCTATCTACTGGCTGGCCAACCTGCGCCCGGGGACCGAGCCCTTCCTGCTGCACTTCCTGCTGGTGTGGCTGGTGGTCTTCTGCTGCAGAACCATGGCCCTGGTCACCGCCGCCGTGTTCCCCACCTTCCACATGTCCTCCTTCTTCGGCAACGCTCTCTACAACTCCTTGTACCTCACTGGGGGCTTCATGATAAGCTTGGACAACCTGTGGACAGGTGAGGCCTGCTCCCCTCATCTGGTCAAGCTTTTTGAGGCCTTCTGTGGCTGGATCAGCCTGCTTTCCCCTGGAGATGAGAGCTCAACCCTTAGGTCCAACTCAAAGCTGGCCCTTCTGGGAGCAGGTGCCAAGGGAGTGGCTCTACGCAGGGGGAGTGGGGCATGGTGCAGATGGCACCTTCTCATACAGCCCGGCCGACACCCAGGGGCCACCCTTGACTCTCCCTCACCCTCCTGAGCCAAGTCAGTTCTGCCTCCTGTGTTTTTCTGAAATGTCCTCTTGCCTTATCCCCCCACCCTGGCCCCTATCAGCCCATCTTGGGCCACTGTGATAGTCCGGTGTGTCTGGTTCCTCCACGTCCCCTCTCAACCCTCACCCATGCAGCACGAGCTTCCTAAGGTGCAACTCCAGCCGCTGCTTTCCTCGAGTGCTCCTGGGGCTGCTCGTTCCCTGCTGCCTCACCCAGCTCTTCTGAAGCCCCCAAGACACTCCATGCTCTCACGATGGAGCCTGTGTATCCCTTCTCTATAGGAACGCCACTCCCTACCATCCACAGGCCTTTCCTGTCCTGTGCGGTCAGGGTTCGTTCCTTCCTCCTCCTCCCTGAACCATGATGCCTCCGCAGGGTCAGCGTACAGACTCAGTAATCTCTGGCTTGGGGCTGCTGGGTCTCCCCAGTCCATAAGCTGTGTGCAGCTGAGCACATGCTGGACACCTGATGAAATTACTCTCTGGGGTTATTATGGGTCAAACATGCAGTGATCCTGCAGCCACTAGGTCCCTCTGCCCCAGTCAGTGTCCCGAGCTTCCCCTCTGCCCGTTCACCCTTTTGTTCTCACCCCAGCCCTCCTCGCTCCCTCAGGGGACTTGCTGTCCTTGGGTCAGAGCCACCATGGCCACTCCCCCAGGCTCACTTCCCAGGGAGCAGATGGTTAGACTGTGTGAGTAATGTGACTCTCACCGCCTCCAGTGCCCGTGTGGATTTCCAAGGTGTCCTTCCTCCGATGGTGTTTTGAAGGGCTGATGCAAATCCAGTTTGGTGGGCACACGTATCACCTGGCAGCTGGCAACAGCACCATCTCTATCCCGGGAGACATGGTAAGGAGCCAAGGCTCTGGACGCTAAAGAGATGGCAGCCATCTGGGCATGTCCTTAATGCGCTCACTGGTGTCTCTGTCCCCAGATCCTCAACACCATGGGCCTGGGCTCATACCCTCTCTACGCCATCTATCTCTTCGTCATAGGCATCAGTGGTGGCTTCATGGTCCTGTACTATATGTCCTTAAAGTTCATCAAACAGAAGTCAAGTCAGGACTGGTGATTCATGCCCAGACTCCTGCCCGCCGGTGGGGGACTCGAGAAGGCCCTTCCGCTGCACTCCCTCCCAAGGAGCCCCTTCCCAGGCACAAGGAGGACCGTGAGAACACAAAGCTCAGCTACATCCTGTCCACAGTGCTGCAGTGGCATAGGCTGGCCACAGGATGGCAGTAGAATAAAGACAGTCGAAAGACATTTCTGATCCCCGGCCAGAGCTTGCGATTACTGGGAATGTGAAAACCATACTTGGGGACACCTACAGTGTCGCTAATTTATTTCCTTTTGATATGCATTTGCATAGGCAACTAATACAAGACAGGAGCAAATTAGGTATGAATCGAGTAGTTAGGCTAGGCGGAAACAACAACATAACAGTTAGTGGAATATTTGGCCTCGTCTTCCAGGGTCCTCAAACTCTGTTGAGCCATTCTCAGTACAGAAAAGGACCTAAAACATACCAGTGAGGTGCCATCCCTTCTTTTTGTGTGAGGTAATGGGCTCCAAAAGCCAAACTGAACAATTAAATATTTACTGAGCAATCGCTCCACACCAGGTTCAGGGCAAAACACTTTATTTATGTGGATCACGTCATTAATTTCTCTGTTAAAACAACCCTTTGTGGTGGACAGTATCCTGTTATATAGATGAAGAAAGAGAGGCACAGAGTAACTGTTTGCTAAGTAAGGTCACAGGGCTACTATGTGGTGGAGTCATGTGGGGTCAGAAAGGCCTTCGAGGCCTTTAGGAGTTAGTGGGCAGAAGGCAAGTCTGAGCCACTGTGAGGCTTGGAAGCCAAGGAAGGCTCCAGAAGATGAAGAGGTTTATAGACACCGTGTCAGCTCAGCCAGAACTCTTACAGTTGCATCTCACTGGCCCTGGCTGAGTCTCAGAACCAACCTGGAACCTTCCACAGTGGCTCAGTATGGGATGGAGCAGGCCCAGGTCACATGCTTCATGCCTGAGCCTTGAGGACAAGCTGACCCAAAACAGGTACAGAGAAAGCAGGCAGGGAATGATCCCCAAAGGAAAACCAGAGTCTGGAACCAAAGGAAGGGGGAAGGTGGATGTTTAAGAGGCAAAGAGTGAATGTTCTCCATGGGTTTCCTAGGCCCTTGCTACTTTGAGTGCGGTCGCTGGGCCAGCAGCATGGGTGTCGCCTGGGAGCTGGTTAGACTGACAGAATCTCAGGCCCCACTGAGACCCACTGAATCAGAATCTGCATTTTAAAAAGATCCCCAGGATATCTGAATGCACATTCAGACTTGAAGAGCAGTTCTAGCACACTTCCCTTATACAATACAACCATCAAACTTGGGATATTCATGTGGTGAAACTGTAACACTGCACATGTGTCACTTTTACATCACCACCATCCAAACGGCAGACATCATTCAAGACTCACTTACTTTGGCTATTTTGGCTATTGTGAGTCTTGAATGATGTCTGCCCTTTGGATGGTGGTGATGTAAAAGTGACACATGTGCAGTGTTACAGTGCCAAAGCAATCTTGAAAAAGAAAAACAGAGCTGGAGGAATCAGGCTCCCTGACTTCAAACTATACTACAAAGCTACAGTAATCAAGACAGTATGGTACTGGCACAAAAACAGAAATATAGATCAGTGGTACAGGATAGAAAGCCCAGAGATAAACCCACATATATATAGTCACCTAATTTATGACAAAGGAAGCAAGAACATACAATGGAAAAAAGACAGCCTCTTCAGTAAGTGGTGCTGGGAAAACTGGACAGCTACATGTAAAAGAATGAAATTAGAACACTCCCTAACACCATACACAAAAATAAACTCCAAATGGATGAAAGACCTAAATGTAAGATCAGACACTGTAAAACTCTTAGAGGAAAACATAGGAAAAACACTCTTTGACATAAACCACAGCAAGATCTTTTTTGACCCACCTCCTAGAGTAATGAAAATAAAAACAAAAATAAACAAATGGGACCTAATGAAACTTAAAAGCTTTTGCACAGCAAAGGAAACCATAAATGAGACAAAAAGACAACCCTCAGAATGGGAGAAAATATTTGCAAATGAAACAACAGACAAAGGATTAATCTCCAAAATATACAAACAGCTCATGGAGCTCAATATCAAAAAAACAAACAACCCAGTTAAAAAATGGGCTGAAGACCTAAACAGACATCTCACCAAAGAAGACATACAGATGGCCAAGAGGCACATGAAAAGATGCTCAACATCATGAATTATTAGAGAAATGCAAATCAAAACTACAGTGAGGGGGCTTCCCTGGTGGCACAGTGGTTGGGAGTTCGCCTGCCGATGCAGGGGACACGGGTTCGTGCCCCGGTCCAGGAGGATCCCACATGCCGCGGAGTGGCTGGGCCCATGGGCCATGGCCACTGAGCCTGGGCGTCCAGAGCCTATGCTCCGCAGTGGGAGAGGCCACGATGGTGAGAGGCCCGCGTACCACAAAAAAACAAACAAACAAACAAACTACAGTGAGGTATCACCTCACACCAGTCAGAATGGCCACCATCAAAAGACCTACAAACAATAAATGCTGGAGAGGGTGTGGAGAAAAGGGAACCCTTTTGCACTGTTGGTGGGAATGTAAATTGATACAGCCACTATGGAGAACAGTATGGAGGTTCCTTAAAAAACTAAAAATAGAACTACCATATGATCCAGCAATCCCACTAGTGGGTATATACCCTGAGAAAACCATAATTCAAAAAGAGACATGTACCACAATGTTCGCTGCAGCACTGTTTACAATAGCCAGGACATGGAAGCAACCTAAGTGTCCACCAACAGATGAATGGATAAAGAAGATGTGGTACATATATGCAATGGACTATTAGCCATAAAAAGAAACGAAATTGAATTATTTGTAGTGAGGTGGATGGACCTAGAGTCTGTCATACAGAGTGAAGTAAGTCAGAAAGAGAAAAACAAATACCATATGCTAACACATATATATGGAATCTAAAAACAAAAAAAAAAAGGTATTGATGAGCCTAGTGGCAGGGCAGGAATAAAGACACAGACATAGAGAATAGAGTTGAGGACATGGTGGGGAGGGGGAAGCTGGAGCCAAGTGAGAATAGCATCGACATATACACACACCTAGTGGGAAGCAGCGACAGCACAGGGAGATCAGCTCGGTGCTTTGTGACGACCTAGAGGGGTGGGACAGGGAGGCTCCAGAGGGAGGGGATATGGGGATGTATGTATGCATGTGGGTGATTCACTTTGTTGTGCAACAGCGGCTAGTGCAGTATTGTGAAGCAGTTATACTCCAGTCAAGATGTATTAAAAAAAAAAAGACTCACTGTTCTGACAACGTCCTTCATAGCAAAAGGATCCAGATCAGGATCAAGCATTGGATCTAGTCATCAATTCTCTTTGGTCTCTTTTAGTTTAGAATAATCATCAGCTTTCCTTAACTCCCATGACCTTGACACATGAAGATTTTGTAGAATATATCTAGATTTGGTTTGTCTGATATATTTTCATGATTAAATTCAGGTCACGCACCTTTGGCAGGAATATCACAGAAGAGATGTGCTTTTCTCATTACATCCTATCAGTGGAGCATGATTTCAATTTGTCCCAAACTGATGTTGTTCACTTTGATCACTTGATCAAAGGAGTACTTGCCAGGCTTCACCACAGTCAACCATTTTCCCTCCTTTTGTAATTAATAAGCATTTGTAGGCAGGTATTTAGAAACTGTGTAAATGGCCTATTCCTCATCACTTTCCATTAATTCATTATTAGATTTATATCAATATCAACTTGTGGTTTCCTGGTTTATTCAATGGTTGTAATCTTTTACCATCATTATTTTTTTTTTTTTTTTTTTTTTTTTTTTTGCGGTACGCTGGCCTCTCACTGCTGTGGCCTCTCCCGCTGCAGAGCACAGGCTCCGGACGCGCAGGCCCAGCGGCCATGGCTCATGGGCCCAGCCACTCTGCGGCATGTGGGATCCTCCTGGACCGGGGCACGAACCCATGTCCCCTGCATCGGCAGGCGGACTCTCAACCACTGCGCCACCAGGGAAGCCCCTACCATCATTATTAACTTGGATGTTCAGATTGTCCCTGATGTGGCAATGGGAGCCCATTCAAGCTGGCTTCTGCCTCCTTTGACAGGTCCCCATCATTCTCTGAACACTTTCACAACAAAGTGTTTCAGGCTCATCATGTACTTTCCCAACCCCTAGTCATGGAAGCAGACATTTCTCTAAAGAATCTTGGTTCCTTTCAGTGGAAAATGGTATTTAGAAGCCAAGATCTGAGTGATAAGTATGCTCATTGGTACTGGGGCATTACTGTTCCCAGGCCCTCTCAGTGGACAAAGCTAGGGACTACATGTATGCATACATATGTTTATGTGTATACATGTGTATGTATGTGTGTCCAGACATACACACACAGACACATCTGTCCAAATTTTTATATATATTTTTCCCCACATTGATACATCCAATTCCAATCTACCAACCACAGAGTTGAGTCTAGTTTTTTTCCCTTTTTGCAATTATAACTCCCTCCTCCAATTTTAAGAAACCTGGCTTCCACTAGCCTTAATATTTTCACTCATTTAATTAACCTCCAATTCGTAACCAATCTCCCAACTCCACTGCATGCCTTCCCCTGTGTGGACACCTTGCTAAGGCTCTAACTCCCAAATCAAGTTGTCCCTAAGTCTGCAGAGGTGTCCTCCTCACCCTACTCTGGCCCACCATAGTTCTCCCACCACAACTCACACCCCACAGCCACTCCCAACCACAGTGTGGTCAGCTAGTGGCTTTAGGCCTGAATGGAGAATGGAGAAGGAGGAAGAAGGCTGGGTTTTTTCTTTAACTCTCCAGTGATTCCAGAGTGAAGTGAGGGTTGACAGCCACTGAGGTACATCATGTGACGTCATGAGTGTTAGAACCATTCAGTCTTTTCTTCCTTTCTTTCTTTCTCTCTCCCTCTCTCTCTCCCTCCCTCTCTTTTTTCCCTAGAGCAGTGGTTCTCTACCTTGAAGCTTTAACAGATGCCAATGTGGACCCACCCCCAGAGATTGGTTCCACTGGTCTGTTTTAAAAAAAATGCTCCTCAGGGCATGTGAGGCCAAGGAGAAGAACCACTGTTCTAGAGGCGTGCACACAGTTCAGTAAGCCCTCCCTGCATCAGAAGGGTAGAGATCTGCTTCTGTGTAATTACCACAAACAGGGGTTGTGAAGAGAACATAGGAAAAACATCCTTGGACATAAATCATAGCAGTATTTTCTTAGATCAGTCTCTCAAGGCAAAAGAAATAAAAAGAAAAATAAACCAATGGGACCCAATCTTTTGCACAGCAAAGGAAACCATCAATAGAATGAAAAGACAACCTACAGGATGGGAGAGAATATTTGCAAATGATGCAACTGACAATGTGTTAATATCCAAAATATACAATCAGCTCATACAACTCAACAACAACAAAAAACCCAATCAAAAAAATGGGCAGAATAGTTATTTATTTCGTAAATAATGGACATTATTTATGAAAACAGGGAGCATGCTGGATTTGGCCTGAGGGTGTAGTTTTCAGACCCTTGGTCAACAGGCACATGAAAATATGCTCAACGTCGCTAATTTTTAGAAAAATTCATAGCAAAACTACAATGAGGTAGCACCTCACATCAGTCAGAACAGCTATTATCAAAAAGTCTACAAATAGGGCTTCCCTGGTGGCGCAGTGGTTGAGAGTCCGCCTGCTCATGCAGGGGACACAGGTTCGTGCCCCGGTCCGGGAAGATCCCACATGCCGCGGAGTGGCTAGGCCCGTGAGCCATGGCCGCTGGGCCTGCGCGTCCGGAGCCTGTGCTCTGCAACGGGAGAGGCCACAACAGTGACAGGCCCGCGTACCGCAAAAAAAAAAAAAAAGTCTACAAATAATACATGCTGAAGTGGATGTGCAGAAAAGGGAACCCTCCTGCACTGTTGGTGGAAATGTAAATCGGTGCAGCCACTAGGGAAAACAGTATGGAGGTTTCTCAAAAAACTAAAAATAGAGCTTATTTTGATCCAGCAATCCCACTCCTGGGCATATACCCAGAAAAGATAAAAACTCTAATTTGAAAAGATACATACACTCCAACATTCATAGCAGCACTATTTACAATAGTCAAGACATGGAAATAACCCAAGTGCCCATCAACAGACGATTGGTTTAAGAATATGTGGTGTATATGTATACACAACAGAATATTACTCAGCCATAAAAAAGAATGAAATATTGCCATTTGTGTTAGGAAACTGTTGACTGAAACCACCCACGTTGGCCAGGCACAATAATAACTGCTCTATGAGTTGTCTCACAACAGGAGGTCCTGATAAAGAACTCGGTGCTGCCACCAGAAACTAACCAGGAGAATTCAGGAGGGGCCAACAGGAGGGAGGAGACGCCAGTCCATAATATGTCCTGCCAAATTCCTAGAAACCCTCACAATGGAATCCATCTTGGCTGAGAAATGCACATGCCACCAGGAAGGACCCTGAGTCAGACCACATATGGGCACAAGGGAGATGATTGGCTAGAAACAACCCAGAAACTAACCCCATTACCATAAAACCTGAGACTGCGAGTCACATGGCAGAGCAGTTCTCCTGGGTTTCCTTACCCTGCTGTTCTTCACCCAGGCGGCCTTTCTCAATAAAATCTTTTGCTTTGTCAGTCTGTGTGTCTCCTCAGACAATTCACTTCCTAGTGTTATATGAGAGCACACTCTCGGGCCTCGGAAGGGGGTCCCACTCTGGTAACATTTGCAGCAGCCCAGATGGACCTAGAGAATATCATATTAAGTCAAGTAAGTCAGACAGAGAAAGACAAACATTACATGATATCACTTACATGTGGAATCTAAAAAATAATACAAATGAACCTATATACAAAACAGAAAGACTCATAGACAAAGAAAAACTTATGGTTACCAAAGGGGAAGGGGGGAGTATAAATGAGGAGTATGGGATTAGCAGATACAAACTACTACACAAAATAGATAAGCAACAAGGATTTACTATATAGCACAGAAAACTATATGCAATATCTTGTAATAACCTATAATGGAAAATAACCTTAAAAATATATAAATGAATCACTTTGCTGTACACCAAAAACTAACACAATATTGTAAATCAATTATATTTCAATTGAAAAAAAAAAAAAAAAAAGCAGGGGTTGCAAGTTTTTCCCAGTAAGGGTGAGATAGTAAATATTTCCTTTGCAGGCCATAGTCTTTCGCAAATACCCAAGTTAGCTGTCGCAGTGTGAAGGCGCCACAGACAACTCTGAAGTATGGGTGGTGTGGCTGTGTCCCAGTGAAACATTATTTATGAAAACAGGGAGCATGCTGGACTTGGCCCGAGGCTGTAGTTTGCAGGCCCTTGGTCAACATGTAAAGGTTTTGAAACTGGCATTTTAAGCCCTCCAATTTCAAGTTGTGCTACTGACAGGGAAATTTTAATTAAGCAGAAAATAATTACCTATATTAACTCAAATATTTCCTGAGGTGATTTTTTTAAACTGCTTCTGTTCCTATAAAGATTATTTAAGACACAATCATGCCCTTGGTCAAGGTGATCTCCCTGGTCAGGCTCACAGAAGTAGATCTTGCATTTGTTTTCTTCTTTTCTTCCACTCTCGTTTTGATCCCAGATGAAACAGCTAGCAGCAGTGCTATTTAAAGCTACACCAATCCAAGTGTTAAATACAGACCTGGGGCTATAGGGGTTTCTACTGAGATGTACATTAGTCACTTGGCAGAGTTTAGCACAGCTGCCCTGAGCCACTCTCCTTTGGGTCCAGTCATGGATCTGGAGCACCGAGCAGACTCCGAGGAAGAGAGCGAGGGAATGGGATGCTAGGATGCAGGAGTGAGGAAGCATCTTACTGGTGGATCTGTGCTTATTTGGAAAATACATCCCATGCTCATGCCTGAAAGAAAGCATCCTTATTTGCAAATAGTCTAAACTAGGTCATTCAAATCTCATCCGTCATTTGTTTCTGATAAAATGATTGGTTCTTCTAAAGTGGCTAGGGGATAGAGCAATATCCTGTCTTTATTCCATGGTCTGCCTGAGACAGCCTGGGCGGAGGCAGGCAGATGGAGCACAGCCCATTTTCTGGTGGCGGCCCGGGAACAGCAGTGCATGTGGTGTTAGCAGCTAATAGTTAAAACAATGACGTTTTAAGCGGTGGGTTAAGATTTTAATACACCAACTCAAAGGATGGATAACACTTCTCAGCTTTCCATGTAATAGTCCTCACAGTGATCGTTCGTGCGGTGGTCTTGTCTTTTCGTAAAATCAGAGGTGTTCCTTTTCCCCCCAAACTCTAAAAAGCTCTATGGCCCCATGTTAAAAATGAAGCTTTGTTTTTTTTTGTTTTTTTTTGTTTTTTTTGCGGTACGTGGGCCTCTCACTGTTGTGGCCTCTCCCGTTGCGGAGCACAGGCTCCGGATGCGCAGGCTCAGCGGCCATGGCTCACGGGCCCAGCCACTCCGCGGCATATGGGATCCTCCTGGACCGGGGCACGAACCCGTATCCCCTGCATCAGCAGGCGGACTCTCAACCACTGCGCCACCAGGGAGGCCCGAAGCTTTGTTTTTGATTCCACTCTTGCACTGTACTTGTACTCAGCTTGAGGTTGTCTTATTCCATCCCACATTTGAGAGCCCTCTTCCTCCTGGCAGCAAATCCGGAAATGCTAACATCTGGGCACAGAGGGTTTGAAAGACTTCTCAGCTCTCAACCCCCAATATCCTAGCTCTGAGCTAAAAAGTGGCACCTCTCCTATAAAGACATTTGTGTGTGAGGAAGAAACCCCCCAATGCACACAAACCATACATCTCAGAAAGAACATGCCCTGGAAAGGGGGACAGGTGATGTGCCCACTGATTCAATCAGTGATGCTTATCGGGCACCTACCAAAGCCAGGCTGTTCTAACTGGTGGGGCTGCAGAGCAGTGAGAGAGCTCAAGTTCTTGGGGGAGGAAACTACAAAAACAAGTAAATAATTAAGAGAATCTCAGCAAGTGCACACAGGGGGCAGGGTTGGTGAGATCTATTCTCTAGTGAACTCTCGAAACATGGATCCCGAGAGCCAACTACTGTCCACATGAACGTGCAGAGGTGGTAGATCTTAAGTTGGTTAAGTGGTTTTTGCTCTACCTGGACCTGATGATGTTTATTTCATGCAAAAAAAAAAGTGCCTATTTTGAATTTGCTAATGCAGCTATTTTATTTGTACCAAGGCTGCATAATGTGGGCTTTGTAAAGTCCACAAGCCTGAAAGCAGGATACGTTTCTGTTGTTAACTCAAGCTCACGATGTACAACAGCAAAGCGATGTTACCATGATTTTGTACCCCCTACAGCTACTAGTTCGACCATACTTCAGGAATGTTGCTTTCACTTACAGAAACTCTACAAATATTGGTTTTTCAAAAAGGCAAATATTAAATGAATATTGTTTGCTCGAAGACATGAGAAAAAATGTGCACAGCACACACACTGTAGACAGACTGGATAAATAAATTGTACCGGGAAGAACAATTTGCAATATAAAGCTCGCTTAATAATTTATTGGAACTTGAAAACTCAGTGATTATGCCAGGCACTGGGTATTTTGATTAACTGCTAGAAAATACAGTGCTAGCTGTCCAGAGACTGCGAACACTTGTATTAATGTGAAAGGTTTTTAAAAAATATTCTTATAGAGATTCCAATTTGATCACTAACTGGATTTTTAACTGAGTTTAGGCTGGATTCCATCGGGTTTTTTGTAACCTCATAGTAAGTACATGACTCTCAAAGTCCTGGCCATGTGGTATTATCGCTGTGATTCTGTGAAAATTAACTTCCCTAAGTTTCCTCACCGTGAATATCAGGCAAGAGGGGCACCTGACACACGGTAGAACCCACAGAACTGACCACTGACAACTCATGAATGTGCCAAGCTGGGGACACACAGACAGGAGACAAAGAACTGATCCTCAGGGAGTTTACAACCTGTGTGGTTGGTACCTGCTGCGCTTTCCAGTGGCTTCAGGGGGTCCCTGGAGAGAGAACAATTAATATTCCCAGTGGGAGAGGTGACGTTGAAGCGGCCTCAGTGAGCATTCACAAGCGAGGAACAGGAGGAAGAGGGGAGTGTGCTGAAGACAGCCCTAGTGGAGTGGAGCCCAGTCATCCGTGCAGCTGTAAAATGCTCCCTCCATCTGACACTTTCAGCAAGATAAAACCCCCTCCCTTTTAAGTGTCATTCACCACACACCCAACTCTAATTCTTGCCAACTTTGTACCTCAGAGATCTCAGACTGAATATCTGTTTGTCCTTAAAGCAGATAAGCAGTGACTTCCCTGGTTCCCCACTCACAACCTGTACACCATTTAAAACAAGGAAATTCCGGCCACAACAGAGGCCACCACACAATTTTTAATTAAAAATTTTAAGACTCAAGTCCTTGAAATGGCTTAAAGTGGTTATATAAAAATATAACGAGATAAAAATGAAGAAGCCCACTGGTTGCTGGAATACAATTTATTCAAAGCATTTCACATTAAAATTATATTAGGTTTAAATACACGAACATACAATTACACATAAAACACTACACTTTCCCAAAGTTTATGACATTTACTTTTTAGAATTAGCTGTTTGCTTATAATTTGAACCTAAAAGGTACCATTGAGTGCTGCTATAATTGTGTTTATATTTCTATTTATTTCAATTTTGCTATTAGATATTTAGAAAGGATTTGTAAGCTCACGTAGAATATACAATGATTACATGTTAAATATGTACATTCAAAACAGGAAGCCAATACAGTGCTACAGATGCATGACTTGGTAGGTTCCTTAATGTATGTAATATATTGAATGGTCCAGCCTGCTGTTCAGAATGCTAGAAATGCTGTTAAGCAGTATAAAGCTCATCGAGGGATTTATATCGATTTCCTCTGCACTAGACCCACATTTTACCAGAGTCCATATACAAGGCTGGCTTGGAGTCACTTCATGCAAATGAGATTGTACTCTGAGCTTCCCTAAAGATAACTGGGAGGTCCAGATTATGCCCCAAGGTCGTTCCTCATCTTAGAGACCTAATTCAATGACTATCAATAAAATTAGCTCAACTATCTTATGGTTGGCATAACTACAAAATATAAAGCCTGCTTCAGTGGAATCCCTAATGGAGTGAGGCTCATGGCAAATCAGGTAGTGTCAAAACAACATGTACAGGTCCTGCACCTGAGGAGTACACAAAGGAAAGCTTTACTAAGTCCTTTAGGCTGGGACTGGCCGAGCCCGATTCCTTACGTCTAACTCTACAAAACAGAGATGAAGCATGCTTGATGCCACAATGACATTTATTTTTTGGCTTCCCTCCATCAACCCTCTCTCTCACACCATCTGCAGGCTGTAGATGCAGAATGGTTGATCCCACAAGACACAGGTTAGCAGCATTAACAGTGTGAGGCTGGCTTACTCCCCAAGGCAAGGTCTCCCTTCACGTAAATGGTGGGAACCAAGTAACCTCACTGAAACCAAAACAGTAGCTAATCACCGATTTCAAATGAACAAGGGATACACCAAAGTGGGGATAACTCTCAAACAAAGCATTTTCAACTTTTTAAAAAATATAATCCCCAAATAGAATAACATTACATTAAGATGGTAAACTGTCTTGACTACCCATCTTAAATTCTTTTACAGTAACTATTTACAGTATAGATATTAACAGGCATGAGGCCAATTTGAGGATAACTTTGATAAGACTGAATACAAACAGAGGTTTCACTCCTTCATATACTTACTCACATATTCACTGATATGCGGTATGAAGTAACAAGTCCAGTGTAGGGTGTAGCTTGTGCTGATGAAGACCTGAAACCAAGACGAAGGAAATGCATTGCTCCTACTTCATGATCAAACTCACACTCAGATGCAGTTTTGGAGACTTCAGTGAACAGAGGTTTGTGGGAGCCTCCGTGGTAAAAGGGAAGGCATGGGGGGAGCACCCTGACCAAACAAGTCTCTTTGGGTCTTAGCTTCTCACTGGGAAATGAAGAGTGCTGGATTTGATGACTCCTGAGATGCCTTCTGGCGCCAACATTTTACAAAACTGGAAAAGTACACAGGGCTTTACACTAATAAAGAATTGTTACTTCATAGAATTTTAAGCATTAGAAAGCCCACTAAGCATCATTTTGTCCAGCTCCAAAATTTTTCAGATAAACAATATTGACAAGCAAGTCTTAACTAAAGGAACAATCTTTTTATGAAAATAATAAATGAAATAGAGCCGGGAATCTGAAAAGTCAAATGGGAGAAAAACCCTGAAAAACTATGGCTTCTTACACCAGGAGCCTCAAGGAAAATGCCATAGATTTACATTGTAGGCAAAACCCAAAGAAGTCTAGTGACTTAGTATACACAGTTATTGTCAATAAGATGTTGAATATTATCATATGTTATGAATAAATAAAAGTACATAAACAAAGTAACTTTTCATTTGTTTATTTTGTCCTCTCGAATACATTTAAAAAATAACATTTTATCGTGCCCCGGTCCGGGAAGATCCCACATGCCGCGGAGCGACTGGGGGCCCATGAGCCATGGCTGCTGAGCCTGCGCTTCCAGAGCCTGTGCTCCGCAACAGGAGAGGCCACAACAGTGAGAGGCCCGCATACCGTAAAAAAAAAAAAAAAAGTAACATTTTAGACACAGAATCACAAATACACACAAAACAAAGTAGTGCCCACTTGCTTCACAAAGGATTTTCCTTTGACTCCTTTAGCTGCTTTGCATAAAATTCAAAGCTTTCCTGTAGAGGAAAAAAAAAAAAAGGGAGGGAAGTTTCAGATAAAAGTTACCAGCAAGAGGTGACGGTACAAAACTTAAAAACATAAAGTACTGCAAACTGGTAGCAAAGACTGCTGGGCCCACAGCAGCTGCCGTCTCCTCAAGCTTCAGCATTCTTCTCTGTTTCATGAAATCACCAGTTCAAGGGCCCCCAACTGAGAATTAAGGCACCAGGAGCCTCTGCTGTGTGTGTGCACAGGCAAGTGCATGCAGGTATTTACACCTGGGTATGGAAGGTCGAGGAGTTTGAAATAAACATGTTTTAGTGACTCAGTTCAATGAAACAATAAAAAGGAATTTTGCACGCATGATTTTTCTTATTAAACAAAGCAAAGTAAATCAAAATTTCCTAGGCAACCTACTGAATGGGAGAAAATATTTGTAAACATATATAGCTGATAAGGGGTTAATAGTCAAAATATACAAAGAATTTATTTAACTCAATAGCAACAGGGGAACTGAACAGACATGTGGCCAAAGAACTACAGATGGCCAACTAGTACACGAAAAGTTGCTCAACATCACTGATAATCAGGGAAATACAAATAAAAAACAGTGAGATATCACTTCACACCTGTTAGAATATCTACTATCAAAAAGACTAGGAATAACAAATGTTAGCGAACATATGGAGAAAAAGGAGCCCTTGTGCACTGTTAGTGGGAATGTAAATGGTGCAGCCACTACAGAGAACAGTTTGGAGGTTCCTCGAAAAATTAAAAATAAAACTAACATATGATCTAGCAATTCCACTTTTGGGTATTCATCCAAAGAAAATGAAAACACTAATTCAAAAAAGATATATGCTCCCCCAGCAGCATTTACAATAGTCAAGACATGGAAACAATCTAAATGTCCATCGATGGATGAAGGATAAAGAAAATGCAACACACACACACACACAAAGAATATTATCCAGCCGTAAAAAGAATGAAATCTTGTCATCTGCAAGATGGATGGACCCTGATGGTATTATGCTAAGTGAAATATGTCAGACAGAAAAAGATAAACACTTTATGATTTCACTTATATCTGGAATTTGAAAAACACAGACAAACAGAACCGAGCTCATGGATACAGAGAACAGATCAGTGGTTGCCTGAGGCCGGTGGGGGAAGGTTTGAGGAGGAGGAAGATGGGTATACAGGTTCAAACAGCACAAATTTCCAGTTATAAAATGGGTAAGTCAAGGGGATACAACGTAAAGCACGGTAACTATGGTTAATAATACTGGATTGCATATTTGAAAACAGCTGGGAGAGCAGGTCTTGAAAGTTTTCATCACAAGAAAAAAATTTTTCTTTTTTGACTATGTATGGTGGCAGATGTTAACTGGGCTTATTGTGATCATTCTGCTATATACACAAATATTGAGTTATTATGTTGTATAGCTGTAACTAATAAAATGTTGTCAATTATATTTCAATTAAAAAAATCCTAGATAAAGAAAGAAAACCCAACTTACTTAAAATGGAAATGAACAAGTAATTAACAGTGACATAATATGCTTAGCTATTGAAATACAGGCCATTAAACGCTATTTCAAGTTGAAATGAAGAGGGAACTGCCCCAAGGACATTTGATAAATTCATACCTACAGTTGAAGGTCTCAGACTGACCTTGTATTTTAAACCTCAGCCCCAGAGGGCTATGTTCTCCTGCAGCCAAACACATGGCATGACTGTTCAGTTCCCGAAGCCCTCTCTGGAGGATCCTTCACAGAGATCTAATCCTCATGTAATTAAGTATTCAACTTATTTTTTACACATTATTATGAAGCACACACAAATCTTTAGAGGTATTTTTTTTCCCTCTTAATTAAGAAATACTCACAGGGGGTTCAGTGAAAGGGACAGACTCTCCAGCATTCTTCAGCAAAACTGCATAACGCTTTAGAAACAGATCATTCAATTTTACATCCTTTGCAGTCAAATTTTCATATAGTGCTTTAGCAGATGCGACATCACTGTCCAAGACTAGAGAAAAAGATATTAATCACAGATAAAGCCAACCTATCTTCTTCTTTTCCCCAAACACTTAGCCATTCAGGGACTCCTGGATCCCTTTATCCCAAAGCAAACGAATACTTAACTACCTTCAGCATTCATAATCTACAAGCTCCGCCCTTCCTTCCCCACACCTCTCACTCAGCATCACTTGCTATGAAAGAGAGGGAAAATGACAAATACAGCTATTTTAAAGACCCATGCTAATTCAAGTGACCACAAACTGAAGTCTTCAATCATAAAGTAAGCACACACCATTCAATCTTCTTCTGCTTAAAACCACATTTTGAAATTAAGCTAATCCAGGGACTTCTGTGGTGAGGAGTGTGTAAAATAAATTATGTGGAAGTCCATATCTACATCAACATCAAGATCAGCAGCTAAACAACACCAAAAGACTTTCAATAAGGGAGGGTGGGAGACGCAAGAGGGAAAAGATATGGGAACATATGTATATATATGACTGATTCACTTTGTTATAAAGCAGAAACTAACACACCATTGTAAAGCAATTATACTCTAATAAAGATGTTAAAAAAAAAACTTTCAATATATTCTCCTATCCTAAAATAAGCAAATGAGGAATACAGTTAGCTACAATGACCAAAAAATTTTTTAAATACATTATTAATATACATTAAAAAATCTACATACATCTATACAAGTTACACTAATATTTCACTTAATTGGATAATGAAGTAGCCTAGGACCTAACTTTAGCTGGCTTTCTACTTGTGGCTGATTTGCAAAAATTTTAATATCTTCCCTTTTACTAAAACTTCCTGATCTCCCTGCTCTTCTCCCTCCCTATTCCCAAGTGGGATTACACAACAGTAATTTTATGCTGTTTTATACTTCATCTTAGTTATTACTTAATATCTGCCAATTCCTCAAACGAAACTTTATGATTATAGCACTATTTTGAAATATATCATGTTCCACTCATAAGGGTAGAAAAATGGAGAATTCTGATTGCTCAGTCTGGTGTCCTGCCAACAATAAAATCGACAAACAACTCTTTATTTACCCATTAAAAAGTGAGCAAATCAGTGGGTGTCAGATGGACAGGTGATCATAATTTACAAATGCTAAGATCTTTTTTTTTTTTTTTTTTTTGCGGTACACGGGCCTCTCACTGTTGTGGCCTCTCCCGCTGCGG
Organism: Mesoplodon bidens; assembly: GCF_964165515.1. Lineage (NCBI taxonomy): Eukaryota > Metazoa > Chordata > Mammalia > Artiodactyla > Ziphiidae > Mesoplodon > Mesoplodon bidens. The sequence goes on along the minus strand of NC_138170.1, from coordinate 53,620,717 downwards.
AGCACAGCCTCCAGAGGCACAGGCTCAGCGGCCATGGCTCACGGGCCCAGCCGCTCCGCGGCATGTGGGATCCTCCCGGACCAGGGCACAAACCCATGTCTCCTGCATCGGCAGGCGGACTCTCAACCACTGTGCCACCAGGGAAGCCCCTAACATTTATCTTGATTACTAAGGAAACTAGACTGATTCCCTTTCATGTGTGATTGCCTGGCGAGCAGGGAGGAAACTGCTTAAAAGACTAGAATTTCAGTTGTGACTGCAGGTAAAACCTTGGGGCTCACTTTTTAATTAAGGTGTTTGTTATTTCAAAGGAGTAGGTAGGCCACTGAAGGAGTAAACAGGCAAGTCAAGTGGCAGTCTCAAATATGTACCCATTTTACACTGTATTGGGTTGGCCGAAAAGTTCGTTCAGGTTTTTCTGTAACATCTTAGAGAGACTGGATTGGTTCCCAGCCAAGCCAAGTGGACTTCCAAAGTCCTTCCAGGAACCTGGGATCTTACTCAACAAATCAGGGCCCCTCAAAAGATGCTCAGAGATACTTTATGTTAACACTATATGAATAATTTCATATTTTTCTGAAATACAGTTTTAAAACATATCCTAAGGCTAAATAAATTTTGTACCATAAGCAATTATCTGATATTTAGGATTACTGCCTTTGAGCTGAAGACTTAGTTGACTATACTACAAATATTTAAATCACTTAAATAATGAAGTCAGATTAAACTTATTACCATAGCTTTTCATGATGGAAGTGTATGCTTCTTCCTTTTCAGTTAATTCAGGAATCAATTCTAACAAAGATTTCACAGTTGGTGCCTAGAAGATTAAATATAGGTAACATTACCACGACTCAAAAGAACAGTGAAATAAAACACTGATATATGGACATTATACCAAAAAAACCTGACAACAGCACAACAGAACTGCCTATTCAATTTAATGGACTATTTTCCCTTTTGTATATCTTAGTACAGTCGGCCCCCTGTATCCAGTGGGTTCTGAATCTGTAGATTCAACCAACCACGGACCAAAAAAAAAAAAAAAAAAAAAAAAAAAAATCCAGAAAGTCCAAAAAAGCAAACATTAAATTTGCTGTGTACCAGCAAATATTTACATAGCATTCACATTGTATTGGGTATTATAAGTAATCTAGAGATGATTTAAAGTACACAGGTGATGTGTGGTAGGTTATCTGCAAATACTACACCATTTTATACAGTCTCTTTGAAAGGAAAAAAAAGGACAACTAAATATTTTCTAAATGATTTTGTTGTAAATAAATACATGAGTCAGAGATAAAAAGTGCAATTAGGTAAATTATTTTTTAAAGTGTGTGTATGTATGGGGGAAGTATGTGAAAATTAAGGAAAACTAGACCTCCCAGAGTCGGAAACACCTAAATGTTTCACATAAAACAAACATTACAATTGGTGCTCAGTTTAAAACTTCATAATATGCCCAAATAAACTAAGAACAGGGTTTCTGGTGCCCACTCACCATGAAAAATCAAATCTAAAAAAAAATTTTTGAAATATGCTTTTATTCTTTTTTTTTTAAACATCAAAAATAAGACTTGGTTCTGTTTCACACATACACACATACCTTTTAGTGTAAATAAGGTAACTGTACAAACTGAGAACGTGAATCTGTGGCACATACCAGTTTTAAAGCTAACGGGTTCATCTACCTCATGGTTTCTACCTGAGCCACCTGACAGGAGACACTCTGAAGTAGGTGTCTCCCTCAGCAGTGCTTCTGCACTGTGAAATTTACCCAGTGACCCAAGCAACGGGATTTGTTTCTTACATTTCTAAGGGCCCTTTCTTGGGGCTCAATGCATAATTACAAGGATAGAGAATTCACTGCATGAACTTGTTCTGCATTTCCAATACAAGCAAGGAGCCAGAACTGACTCTGCATCAACATCTAAAGAAGTAAACAAGCACAAGCCAGCAAGTGTTCAATCTCTATAGTATTTTTAGAAAACGTCCTGAACTGACAAGCTCTTACATGATACTCACTCAATACCTCTGAACAAGACTAGCTCATAGCATTATTGATTTGTTAGCAAGTACAACAGCACCGTACCTTTCCCGATCTCCGAGAATTCCTAATACAGAACACCAAGAAAATTGGGGTTTGTTCAGCAATTGCACCACATCTCTAAAAATTGAAACATTATTTGGTAAGTGAAGGTTTTTGATAAACAAGCAGACCAAGGTGAATATTTCCAGTTAAGAAAGTTCACAATAATACAGTAATGTATCATTACCAATAAGAAGGTCTAACAGTCGACCAATGTTTTTTAAGGCAAGAAAAACGAAAACAAGTGCATGTTAGGCCAGGCTTTATGCATGTTGTCCTTGGCGCTGCAAGTATAAGGTCTGTTTAAAAAGCAAAGGGAAAAATTCAACCAATGCTTCCACAACCACAGAATGAGGTTTAGGACTGCAAAGAAAGAGGGAAAAAAGAAACACTATTCCCCTCCAATTATACTGCCAAGCATTCACAAGTGAGCTAGGGATCATAAGGTTAATTATACATTTAATAAGGTGTCAGGGAGATAACTGCTCGTTTCTTTATAAAAATTAAAATGTACAAAGCAAGTTCTCTTTAAAGTATAATTACCTACACTTACGCATACAAAAGGACTGATTTCAATCTCTCTATTTTATAAAAGGCTTTCATTGCGATAGACAGCCAGTACTTGAGAAAGAGACAAAAGTTAAACTCAAAAAAAAAAAAAAGTTTATATGACAGACCAGATAAATCAAGTGTCTATCCCATCTTAGATGCTATAGTAAAATCAAATATGGCAAGACATTATTTTAGTTTACACTCATCACAGATGTCATTCTCTTAAGTTTCTAAAAGCACATTGCTCTTTCAAAGCTTTAAAACACTGTCAATACTAAAATGACTAGTATAAAAAGAACTTTTGGGGACACACAGAACATTTACACTATAAACTGATGCTTTCGACATCTGTGAATAAAGTATTCTTCACTACAGCAAGAATAATCTTTTACTGTTTGACAAGCAGGTAAAGAATGGGTAAAGGGTTTATCATCTGAAACCTCAGTCTACTGAAGGGGTAAAAATGAAAAGACAGCTGTTGCAGCAATGCTCGGCTGTCGCCAAGAGCCCTAGACAGGCCACTGTGGGTACGTGCAGCTCTGAAGGTGGCTGCCACATCCCCACTGTCTCCCACTCTGGACTGCTCGCTAAGAAGAGCTTTGGTCAACAAGCTGGTAAATGAAATCCCAAGTGTGACTGCCTAAAGAGCTATCACAATAATGTGTTAAAGCTGAATGAATACTATCACACGTCCAGCTAGACATGCAGATACCCTGAGTGGGTACACTTGGGTATGTACACACAAACATAAAGCATTAGAATTTATTCTTTTCAAGATAAAACTTGTAATACTAAAGGCAACAAGATAAACAATGAAAAGATTCCTGAAATCCCCATCATAAATTGCCTTTTCTGTTTAAAAAGTAAATTTTTTAAGGAAAAAAAAAGGTAAACATACCAAACCAAACAAGAAAATTCTCAACTAACTAGCATTTCTGTCCAGGAACAAAAGTAAAAAAGCCTTAGAGGCAGTGCCAATTTACACTTTTTACAAAAATGTTAACACAGAGAAATTTCTCAGGAATTCCTTTTAAAAATGACTTGGATTCTACTGTCAAACTAGATGAACTTTAAGGATCAAAAGCAGAGTTCCAGCAAATGAGTACAGTTTTACCTTCCCTATCTACTACTTAAGAGGTGTTGCAGCTTGCAAAATCGTTTAGTGAATATAATACTATTTACTACCAGAAATTGGTCCCAGGCCTCAATTTGACACCGGGAGTCTATACAAACACAGCCGTTGGCGGGATCACGGTGACTGTTTGACTGCCACCTGCTGGGAAGGGACTCCCCGGCGGTGCCTGTTTGTGTACATTACCAGTGGCAGCTATGATCACCCACCGCTCACCCACCGTTCTCTCAGCACTTGGCGCGCGGCTTTATATTTAGTGCTGTTAAAATGGCATGAATGCAGTTGTCTCCTTCCCTGAAGCTTGCTAATTTAACTGAGAGAGTGCGGCCCACAGAGACCTGCATTTGTCATTTAATGTGTCTGTGACACACAAGTGAATAGAAAGCAAATTCTTAATAAATCTTGAATAAGGCACTGAGAATGTTTGAGTATTCGAGAAGCTGTACTTGAAAAGCAAACATTTCCTACTTTTTGTTTGCAAACTGTGTTACCATGGTGATGCACGGTATTTATAGAGCAGTGTTAGAGAAATTAAACTAGGAAATCAAAGGAATTGTTTTGCATTACCTATCTGCACAGAAACATTTGTCTTTAAATCATTTTGGCAAAACATGTCTTCCCCCACCCCCACTTAAATCTAAAGACATTTCTAGTCCGATTTGGCATCTTTAAAACCAGCAACCTGTAACGTACAATCCAGTCCCTGTCATGTAACCTTGATTCACGTTCAAATTTAAATGTGCAGGCAGCACCACACTTCATTTCCGGTATTCTACCACACACCTGAGTCTAGTAATTTCTTAACTGACTTCTCACAAGCCACAAGCCCCACTGCTCCATGTGTGGTGGGTCATTACCTGCAGGAGAGCTCTGGCATCATCCACCTTGCCTGAATCCACAAGCTGAAGGAAAAGATCGGTGACAGGTTTGTAAATTGCAAATTGATTGGCCAATCTCTCCGCCATGATGCTTACTGAAAAAAATGACAGGTAAGAAAAATCTTTCATTTAAACAGTGGTATAACTAACTCATCCACCAAAGAAAGTCAGTCCAGACTCACTAGACAGAAAAAGTGCTTCTGTGTTCTTTGGCTAGAACAGCTAACTTACGCTTTTCAAGTGCTGGTTCCAACCGCTCCTCTATGACTTTTCGGAATAAGTATGCCAAGCCGAAGTACTGAGGTTCCATGGTTTGGTTCCCTGAAGTAAGCATATTTTCAATGTTTTCTACTGCACCATCTATGTTACTGCTGTAAAAGAAAGTAAAATAAATTATAAGGAAATATTTGCTTTAGTATTAATACTGCAGGCAGTTTCAGTATGAGTACTTTGGGATTCACACATGCAAGCACTTTAGGAAAAAAAGGAAATACATTTACAATTAACCAGATAAAAAACACTATGCAAGTTGAACCCAATCACATTTAGGTGGCAAAAGCAATCACCGGGTGCTTTTATGCTACAGTAACTGAGGTAGCTGCTTATTTTAAAAAACTGCTCTAGAGACAAGATCAAACAACTATATAGAGAAGAATTAAAGACGATAACTTAAAAAATTATTGTATCTCAAAGACTTGATTCTGCGGCTGTTTGGATGTAAAATGAAAACTTGTTTAAATGCTATATAACTCTGGCATTATAATCTGCAACTGGTCACTACTGCATGAAGTAAAGATAATGTATTACATCTCAGGATTCTTAAAAATGCTGATGATGTCTTCAAAAGGTATATTTTCTTTCCTTTTTTTTTGCGGTATGCGGGCCTCTCACCGTTGTGGCCTCTCCCGTTGCGGAGCACAGGCTCCGGACGTGCAGGCTCAGCAGCCATGGCTCACGGACCCAGCCGCTCTGCGGCATGTGGGATCTTCCCAGACCAGGGCACGAACCCATGTCCCCTGCATCGGCAGGCAGAATCCCAACCACTGTGCCACCAGGGAAGCCCCCAAAAGGTATATTTTCATGTCTCTCAACCCACAGTCACTACAACTTGTTTTTGTCAGGTAATATATAACATTTGAAAAATATTCAATTTATACTAAAATTCTCAGAAAAAAGTATCTTCACACTTCTTATTTTAAAAAATTAATTACATGGCCTTATATAACAAGTTATGATAAAAAATTATCTTTATGACTATCTTTTTGGTTAAGATGCTCTTTAATTGGTACTTTACAGTTATGATATGGCACTCGAAATCCAAATAGTCAATTTTATGTTGGAATTATTACCTAAAACAAGAATTCTCTAAAAATGAGTACACCATTACAATACATTTTTCTTATGGGTTTTAGTTAGAGAATTATTTAATAGTGAATAAAAACATATCCTCGGCCTCATATAAAACTCTGTTTATATGGTAACATTTAAAATTTCATCCAGGGGCTTCCTGGTGGCGCAGTGGTTAAGAATCTGCCTGCCAATGCAGGGGACATGGGTTCGAGCCCTGGGCAGGGAAGATCCCACATGCCGCCGAGCAACTAAGCCTGTTCGTCACAACTACTAAGCCCGTGCGCCTAGAGCCCATGCTCTGCAACAAGAGAAGCCACCGCAATGAGAAGCCTGCACACAACTAAGAGTAGCCCCTGCTCACCACACTAGAGAAAGCCCGTGTGCAGCAACAAAGACTTGGATAATTTTCTGGATCTTCTAACTTAAAATAATCACATTTTCTTATTAAAGGAAAAGTTTAAAGTTCTATTTGGGGAAATAGTTTTAAAAGGGTGAGAAACAAAACAAAACCTCTTCTCTGCCCAAAGAAAGAGGAACAAAAACCCCTGTAAAAACCAACATGACATTTTCATATCACAACTCATTAAATGTATGTAGGATTAACTGCTAAAGAACATTTTTTTCTAAAAGCATGAAAAATGTCAATTACATAATTACCCCCATGAATCTTTAACTTTGCTAGTGAGGTTAATAAAAATCAAGTTCTTATTTACTTCTACAGTAGTGATTCTCAACAAGGAATCTAGAAATGGTGGTGTAAGAATCATCTCTAAATACCTCCCATTGTGTGGATGTGTGTTGACAGGGGTGGATGGGTAGGAGGGTGGGGAAGATGGAAAAGTATATTTTTAACAAGCTTGCTAGGCCTTCCATTTCACTATGTACTGGTAGAGTGTCACCTTCAAGTGTTGCTGACATTGAAATGAACTTATTTTTCACTTTTGCAACCAAGTGTTTCAACAAGGGCCTGGAATTTATGAATGAGAAAAGTTACCAACTGTGAAGCAAGTTTTATGAATTTGAAAATTTTGATAAATGTTGTTTAAGATTTAATTTAAAGCTAAAACATACTTTGTTAACATATAATTATTCCCTGATAGCTACAGAATAATCAGCAACTGGCATCAATACTTCCTCTGTAGTTGATACAGCTTCTAATACCCTAGTTTTTTAAAAGGTGGGATTTGAGATAACGTTCCTTCTGGTATCCAATGGAGAAAATGAAAGCTCGAAAATACTCACTTCTTTATTTGTGCCAAAGCAATGTTATTGATGAAAACCATACGGGAAAGTCCAATTGAATCTTCGAGTCCATTTACCAACTTCTGAATGTCTTGTATGCTTTCTGTATCACCCTTCAAGGCACATGCCTGAATAAGGCGGGTCACTGCTACTCTAGAAGGTATCTGCTCCAGATCCAAGGCTGTTTTTAGTGTTGTTAGAGCATCTACAATAGAAGAGCAGGTGACAGAGCTTTTTTTATATGAACCGTGCTGACTTTAATGTGTTTTGAAAACTAGCTTTTAAATATGAGCACCAAATGACTATACACAAAAAGCTATGAATAATTTATTCTGTTACAGAAAATATTAATATTTTATGAGAAACCTAAAAAAAAATGAAGATTTATTTGACTGTAAGATATCAGAGACCAGAGAAATTTCTTCTTTAAGTCACAGAGAAAATGCAGATGTTACTGACAGAATGTGGATTCCATTCAGGGATAACATTTAGTGACTAATTTCAAAGAAGTTGACAAGTTCAGAGAAATATAAATAAGGAAATTTTTTTTTTTTTTTTTTTTCTTTTTGTGGTATGCGGGCCTCTCACTGTTGTGGCCTCTCCCGTTGCGGAGCACAGGCTCCGGACGCGCAGGCCCAGCGGCCACGGCTCACAGGCCCAGCCGCTCCGCGGCATATGGGATCCTCCCAGACTGGGGCACGAACCCGTATCCCCTGCATCGGCAGGCGGACTCTCAACCACTGCGCCACCAGGGAGGCCCAGGAAAAATTTTAAAAATTAAAGGCCTTCCAAAAATATGTAACCTCTACCCACATTCATACTTTCCCAGATTTTATTATACTCAAAAGATTCATTATTATCAAAATCTTCTAATACCGCAAAGATTCTTTGTCTCTTTCTAATCCAAAAAGGACTGATCATACAAGAAGAGCAGCCAAACTGGAACATTCAACTTACACACTAACAAATTTATTTTACACGATTACATATCTTGCAGATATTTTCTTACACTGATTTTTCGGAGAAAATAAAGCTCATCAGATTCCCAGGGAGAAACCCCTCAGGAGTTTCTTTTTCTTTTTTTAAAGTATCATACTTACAAGTATATGATTATGGATAAATATGGAATATCCTTCTGATTTACTAATTTAAGTGCCAGGGTAGCAAAATCATTATATTAAATAAAGTGGTGGACTGCAGGGAAAATGCAATACTTAGCACAACAATCACTGCTACCAAAGAAAACTTCATGGCTCTATAGAAATTAAAGCAGTGTAACCTACACAAAACTAAGACCCTCAAAGCACCTTTCCAAATAACAGTCTATCTTTAACAGAAGAATGGGGAAAGGGTAATAATTAAACACTCTATTAAAAGTGATACAGTAAAAGACATCATGAATTTAAGTTATTTATTACTGAATAAACAATTTATTATTACTTCAAATCTACATTCTAAACCAGTGATTCTCCAATGGGGAAAAGGGAAAATAGGCAGTTTAAAAGGCATATTCAATAAAATTTTATGAATATACACGAACATACAGGAAACAAAAAATGTTATTTATACTACTTTAATATTATCTATACAAAATAAACTTGATAAAATCTTAACTGGTGGTCATACACAGATAATATGGAATATTTTTATTAGCCAAGAATACTGTCAGCCAGGAGGATCTTCCCACACCAGTGGATCAAATAGCAACAAAAATAAGATAACAATGGTGAGGATAGTAACTCGCATTTACTGAGCTTTTACTACATTTGTTGAGCACTTACTACTTGCCAGACCCAGTATTAAGCAGTCACACTCACAACTACCCTCTGGAGTTAAGTACCAAATTTGTATGTGGGAAACTGAGGCACAGATAATTTAAACAATTTCCCCAAGGTCATACTGTTAGACCTCAACCCAAGAATCTAACCACCCCAGAGCCTGCATCTATGGATGCATGTGTGTGTGAAAGAGTGGAGGATACAGGAGAAGAGATCATTTCACATCTATCCAAAGGGAGCATGGGACCTTGGAACCGAAATCATATTCCCATACAGGGCTGGACTTCTGGACAGTTCATGATTTACAGGACACCAAAAGCAGTATCCATCCACACCCCTCCCCCTGAGTCCTTATCACACTGTCACCTAATTTACTAGTAATATTGATTATATTGCAACGGTGTGATGTATCGGCTATTAATGTCCCAGAACAGCATTTGAACTGGCTTTATTTTTCTTCCTGCTTTAGATGGAATTGAGAAAAAGCAACCTGAATTTTTTTTTTTTTAAACTGGGAGCTCTAGTCAGCCATGGAACAAAATAAGGAGATGTGGATAGTGCCAACAGCATTCCCGTCCTTGACAATGACCACAGTAGGTTAGTCCGTGGTGAGGCATTGGGAGGTGGGTTCATAGCTTCTGCTCTCAACCAACCTCCAGGTGAACAGCTGAAAACAGATGTGAAATTATATCATAGTTTCTTGTTGTCTTCACAGGGTACCTAACATACAAGTGGGATAGCAGTCAAGTTAAACACTGATCAGATTCAGCTCAAAAATTAACTCCTTGAAATTTAAAAAGTGTTTTATTCTGATCTCCATGTCTACAAAATGTCATTTACAAAAATGAACTTATTTATATAGGAGCAAGTTTAATTTTTCATTGTTTTAAAATTGTTTATCAGGGACTTCCTTGGAGGTCCAGTGGTTAAGACTCCGCACTTACACTGCAGGGGGCACGGGTTCGATCCCTGGTCAGGGAACTAAGATCCCACATGCTGCATGTCGTGGCCAAAAAATAAAATAAAATTTTAAAAAGTAAAAAAAAAATTGTTTTTAAATATCTACTTGCCAAAAAGCCTCTTCTATTGCAAAGAAAATGAAAGCTTTTAAATTTTTAATAGCAAGCCCTACAACACTCAATTATGACTGAAGGCTGTCTAACAGGCTGGTCCTGCCTGTAGAATACTGAGGCAGCAATTTTGCATAGGCAGAAATTATCACTTACATACTCAGTCTTAACCAATTAGGAAGACATCCAAAGACCAATACCTCTAGGCACTACAGGCAACATTAAAGCTGCACAATTAGACAGCAACTTTCAGAGATGTGAAATTATTTTATAAGCACGCAAGTGAGGAGTATATACAGAGTGAGGAAAAAACTAGGCAACATATTTAACGGTTAAAGAGCTGTTTAAACCTTCCTTAAAGAGTTCCTAAGTGTGTTTTGTTGTATCGGCAAAACCATGGTGTTACTGTATCAACTAAAATTCAAATGTAAAATTAAATGTGAAAAGATGCTTATCTAAATTTAAGAGATTCATCATTTTTCCCCTTGGGAGCTCATTCATAAAACCATCCGATCCAAATCCATCCCTCTGCAAACCCATAAACAGCCTCTACCAAACAAATGGCCTCATCCCAACCCTCCCCAAAGTCATCTCTACATTTTTCGGGTGTTATCCTGTTAATTCAAAAGCTCAAAACTCGAAACTCCAAACACCGTATCTTACTGCTGTTGGTATTATGAACTATTAAAAAAGTATTAGATTAAGTTTTAAAAATCAATATTATAATCATTTGGTGCACAATCCCACACATTTAACACTCAATTTAACTCATTTGCTAACTCACATACAACCAACACAATATGCAAGAAACAACTGCTGGGAATTGTTTCAGATGCTCTAAAGTATGTTAATTTCCAAAGCAAAATGACTTGTGCTGTGAATTTTAACGCACTTGAAAGCCTGTACTTTCTCTCCTTCTGCAACACAAATTTTGCATGTCTGAAGAGCTGTGATTCATCTTAAGAAAACCCATCTTGTGTTAAATGGAATGGAAACTGGACTAAGTGGTCAAATGACAAGTACATTCATATTCAAGCTGTATTATAAATGCATGTACAGTAATTTACGTCTCTCAGCTACCACAAAAGGCTCTTGATAAGCAGGTAATTTGCTAAATGGACTCCTTTATCCAAGTATTCGAAGGGCGTTACAAGAAAAATCTGCAGAGGCATTAATGTGACGTAAAGGTCAAGCATTGTGACATACCTTTCAAATAATCCCGCCTAACTTGCGTTATGATGAGGAGGCTGTTGGCAGCATCGTTCAGTGTGAAGCCCTTGATGTGGGTCTCAGCGCTAAAAGAAGCAGACATTTAGAAAGGAATTACTGACATGCTTCTGATACGATAATAAATGGTTGAGCACCAAGGTGAAATTATAAAAACTACTGTTCATATGTTAAAAATATTGCTGCAAAATATCGACCTGGAGACAGCTTTTGTGTTATCCTGTCAATGGTTATAGAAGGATAATTTTTTTTTGCATTCTGACAGATGACAAAGTTGGAAATGAGCAACAAAAGAAACAAAGTACAAGATTTTTTTTAAACAATTGGTTCAGATTCTTGAATGCTGACATATTAGATGACTAAAATAACTGCATGCCCTGCATTGTTCTGCTGTATCCTAAGCTGGATACTTTTTCCTCTTTTTTCTACACTCACCATAATTATAAAATGTAAAACTATTCTTTCGGCAACAAAAATGAGCATTTATTTTCAGCACTTTATATTTTAAATATAAACTAAAGCATATTACTAACACCATATCATTTGGTTGATTAATTTTCAAATTTCTGTCATCTAGATACATACAATTTTTAAAGGTGAATATACTGCAGAACTAAAACCACTGCTACGTTAAAATGTAAAATTTCACACAATCTTGTCCCAGCCTTAAATTTGAAACCCCTCAACTTTTTTTTTTTTTTTTTTTTTTTTTGTGGTACGTGGGCCTCTCACTGTTGTGGCCTCTCCCGTTGCAGAGCACAGGCTCCAGACGCACAGGCTTAGCGGACATGGCTCACGTGCCCTGCCGCTCTGCGGCATATGGGATCTTCCCGGGCCAGGGCACAAACCCGTGTCCCCTGCATCGGCAGGAGGACTCAACCACTGCGCCACCTGGGAAGCCCAAAACCCCCCAACTTTTTAAAACTCAAGAGCAAAAACTCGTTTTTCTTATGAATAAAACCTACGTAATTAAAAAAAAAAAAAAAAAAAGAAAAGAAGAAGAAGAACCCTAGCCAGAGATGATTTGTTTGCTACATTGTTTGCATATCTCCTGTGATGAAATTTCAGCATCCTTAATGCCCCTAGGGTTTATCTCCCGATTAGGAAATCTCCACAGGTCAAAAGGAGCAAAAGCAATTGCTGCCATTTGCCTTATCAAGCTCAGTGATGATCTTGCTGCCAACAACCTCGGCCTACCGACATGAACATCTAAGCTGAGCAGATTGTGAGAAAAGCAGGGTCACTGATAAATTACTCTCGTCAATCCCAAGAAAATCCTCCAAAGACACCGTGATGTGCCCATCCTCTCAGTCACTTTCAGTCTCTGAGGTTCCCCCCTTACTGTTCCTGGGGGAAGGATTTTCTTATCCCCCCGAACGATCCTCTTAATCCCACCAAAGCACCCACTGCTCAGTTTGACTTTTTTCCTTTATCCCATCTGTCAAAGCTCTTAAGTCAAAAACTCATACATGAGACTATAAACTGCAGAAAATAAAGGATTTACTTTCTCAATCTTTAGCATGATTAAATAAACAAGCAGACACTATTAAAATTAAGCTCACTTCTTATGCCAACATTATTACATGTATTATACCATATTTACTTGAAAATATTACCTAAAATTCATTAAAACCATAAGGTAACAAAACTTCTGACATCACACTTGATTGTCAAACCTTTTGAAAATCTCAAAACACAGAACATTTTTCTTTTAATAATCTCTTCCTATCTCAAGAAGGTGTGTATTCAATACACATTTGAAAGTGAGGATAAATAGGAAGAAAACTCCCCAGCTCTATTACATGCTGAACATATACATGTTTTACATATGTAGAAACTGACCAAGCACAACCAAAATGTATTCCAAACTGGCAAAGGGAGAAAAACTACAGAAGGTACTGGTGATTCTGCAGTGTATTCATTCATACAATAAAATAAGAGGAGTCTACTTCTGACTCATAATTTTGATCTTTCCTTTTGGAAAAAAATCTAGTACACAGATGTCAAATCAAACTTCCTGTGATGATGAGAATATTCTTCTTTTTTTTTTTTTGCGGTACACGGGCCTCTCACTGTTGTGGCCTCTCCCGCTGCAGAGCACAGGCTCCGGACGCACAGGCTCAGTGGCCATGGCTCACGGGCCCAGCCGCTCTGCAGCATGTGGTATCCTCCCGGACCGGGTCACGAACCCGTGTCCCCTGCATCGGCAGGCGGACTCTCAACCACTGCGCCACCAGGCAAGCCCGAGAATATTCTTTATCCATGCTGTCCAACAGGGTAGCCACCAGCTACATGTGGCTACCTGGCTACTGTGATGGAGGAATGGAAACCTTAATTATATTTAATTTTAATAATTTAAATTTAAGTGGGCACTTATGGCTAGTGGCTACTGGACTGGACAGCACAGAATTCCAGACATTTTCTTTTCATTTTTAGAACTGCTAAAATAAAGGAAAAAAACTGCAGAGTGAAGGGGTATCAATCTTTTAACTTACAATCAACTGCAAAAACTACTCTGTCTTAACCAAAGGAGATAGTATCACATGGAAAGTTTCATATTAGAGATTTCAGAGCTATGACTGGTCTATGGATTGTACTTATATAACACGCACATAGGACACTAGGCAGTGATTAGAATTTATCTTACTTTGGAAAACAAAAACTGGCCAATCCAGTAAAAACCATCAGTTATTAATTTAGCATTATTTTTAGACAGAATAAAATAAGAAGCTAGTAGGAACAAGAGAAAATGAAGTGCTATTCTTGAAAGATAAAGCAGAGCTAATCACCACATGATTCTCAAATTTCCTAAGAATAGAGTTCAGTGTTAACAGAGATTTAAAATAACAATTTATAACCATTACTGCTCTATGAATAAGCAGTTCCCCTCCCTTGAAAGAATTCACTATACCTAAATTTTTATTTTGAAACACGAGGAAATGTTGTAATTCTAACTAAAAATGAAAGAAAGTCATTCTTTCTTTTTTTCTTTCAAAAATGTTAAAGGCATCTGTTACTTTTGAGGTTCCATTACTTGTTGGGAAGGTTAAGTAACCTTCTTAATAAAACTGCAGAAATCTCACTAGTAGTCAAGTGAATCTGCAACACACTAGAGACAGCAAAGGTACAGCAAAAACAAAGACTGCATTAGTTCACAGGGAAGACAACACTCTTAAGACTGAACAGGTGGCATCATGTAGGTAACTGTAACAGACTGCTATTTATAGAGTAGTAGTGCCAGAATAATACTGGGGGTACCACAACTTGCTACAGTAGCTCATTTGGTCACACCACATTACAAAAAAGATGCCTCTAAAAAAAAAAGCAACAATTATTTTTCATTCTGATCACTGATGCAGAGCCAGAAGGGGAAGAGATGACCTAGTGGAACACTGGCAAGGTTGGAACCAGGAAACAAATCCAGAGAAGTTATACGACATTCCTCCAGTAACAGAGAATTGGAACTCTTAACTTCCGCTTCTGAATTCCCAGTCCAGAGTTATTTTCGAAAGTACCCAATGTAGATCTAACCCAAGATACGATTCCTCATAGTCAGATATAACATTTTATTGGTTCAAAGAAAAGGATGTGCACAGATCCCCAGATTAAGTGCCTCTGGGCATTCTAAAGCTTGGCATCTAGGATTCTCTTTGGGCCCACACAACTACATGGGGAAGGTAGCTACAAAATACTCCTGAAAAGATAACACAGGGGAAGATAAAAGTAACCTCAGGAGTACAGAAAGGTTTCATGAACATCTAGAGAGGGAGGGAAGGAAAGAAGATAAACCTACATTTTACAGGTTGTGGACATAAGTGTAAATAGAAGGGCTGTGCTTATAACCATCTTCTAGGTCAACAGCTTTCACACTTGTTTGATCAAGATTCTCAGTCAGACATAGTAAGAAACGATGTTTTACGGTACATACCAGTGCACTGATATACAGATGCACATATAACTGAAAGCAAACGTTCACAAAATATCTTTACTACATGGAATGCTTTGATATTTTCTATTCTATTTAACTAAAAAAGATGTTGATTCTGCCCCACTAAAGAGAGTCCATGATCCACTAACAGGTTATAAATGCAATTTGAAAAACTACTCTAGACCAGGGGTCTCTAGCAAGAGGTATGCACACTGTGTGAATGCTCTAGGGTGAGTCAAGAAAATGTTTAAGTTTCTATTTTTAAATCTTATTCTCCAAAAAACTGCTATTTTTGGAGTATGTTTTATAATATACTTACAGTAGTACAGCTCACTGATAATGGTATGTGATCAAAATGTTTAAGACGTGATTCTTGACTCACCTGGGGTGTTTAGTAAAACGCAGATTCCTGGGCCCCACGCCAGATCAGGTGAGTCAGAACCTTTGGGGTGAGTGGTGGGTTATCTGTTTATGCTACCAGAATGTGAGGCTCACCATTCTAGAACAAGCCCAATTAAAATGAAAGAATTATAATCTGTACTTTTGGGAAGTATTTCAGAGGTCTCTGTGACCAACCTCAGGATTAAAAGACTTGAAAAAGTTTTCCTTCTTTGCTTCCATCTCCTCAGTTAATCATACCCAATTCTCAACACAAAATGTTCCTCTCTTTTTTCTGCCACCCTTTCCTCCCAAATCACTGTTGTTTCAAAACACCTTTGATAATTGTGGATAGTGTTTAGATAATAATTTTCCAAGAAAACTAACTGTAGGAAAAAACCTGCACCTCCTGGATGACTTCAATGGTTATGGATGACAGGATGTTGTTCAATGTCACATTTTCCAAGTCACTAATTGAGGATGTACTGAGTATTCCAGAGATAGATAATTTAATTAGCAACTGAGTAAAAACACAAATGAGACACAATGCATTAAAAACCTGAACTTAAATGTCTCAGTGCGACTGTCCTATATCAAGACATAGAAGTGATTCAAGATCATAGATATATATGGTGTATGTGTGTATCCATATATATATAGTACTTAAGTATATATATATGAATTATATATACTGTGTGTGTGTATATGTCAATAGATACAGATATATTTCCACAGACAAGTACAGTCATACACAACGTATTTTTCAAAATGCACTGAAACATAAACAGTAAACACAGCCCTATGGTGCATAACTTTAACATAACACTAATATTAACGCCAGGTTTTCCAGTGAATTCCAAGAATGGCAAACACCCATTTTCTATTCAGGATTCTAATATTCCAAAAGTGCTGCCACTTAAAAATTTTGAAGGCCAAAAGTTAGCCAGGAAAGATTATTTCAAAACTTACAATATACTAGGAAAAGGTTGACCTTTGCCATTGAAAATAAAGCTATTGATTGACTCATCAACAGGACAGGTGTACCTTCCAGAGCAGGTGACCTCGATCTTCTCCTTTCTAGGCCCTTTCTGATTAATTACTTAACTTTTGAAGGTAACTCCTTGGGGATAAGACAACAGAGTCAGTTAACTGACACAACACCAGGGAAGAAAACTTTATTCTCGTTCTGATTAACGAAGTATTTTACTCTAGGGAACTAGCCAGAGACAAAACCACTACTGCCACTAACACCAACACCACTAAACAGATTACAAAACAAGAAGGGGAAAGAGAAAAGGTATTTAAAATTGTTGAGTACCATATATTTTCTCTACTTCACTCTATCTCCTTCAATAACTAGAAGAAATCATTAATGTAAGATTTATTATCATCTACTCATTATACAGAAGAAAAACTGAGGCTCAGAGATAGGAGGAAATTTTCCCACGAGCTTTCAAGTAAGATTCAAACCCTTGCCTAAGTTCAAAGCCCTTGGTATCTTCATGTATCAGGCTGCTTCCACCATAAAAGGTACACAGATCGAGTTGCTGAACAAGAAACAGAATATGATTTTAAAAACTACTTTTCTGGGGGCTTCCCTGGTGGCGCAGTGGTTGACAGTCCGCCAACCGATGCAGGGGACACGGGTTCGTGCCCCGGTCCGGAAGGATCCCATGTGTCGCGGAGCGGCTGGGCCCGTGAGCCATGGCTGCTGAGCCTGCGCGTCCGGAGCCTGTGCTCCGCAGCGGGAGAGGCCACAACAGTGAGAGGCCTGCGTACCGCAAAAAAACAAAAACAAAAACAAAAACAAAAAACTACTTTTCTATATATGAATAGAATACATGAGTTGTGAGGTTACATAAGGTAAAATAAAATACACTGCAGTGTGCAGGGCTAATAAAAAAGTTATATTTTTTGTAGGTTAAAAACCCCCATAAAATTAGAAAACCATTTCATATAATTTTTGTGACTAGTTGAACACAATTAAGCAACTGCTACTACAATACATCATTAGAAAAATCCTAATGATAGTTGATACATTTTTTTAAGTGTGAGGTTTAATAGATGAACTAATACTTACAAATCTTTCACTTGCATTGCTTGTGTAGGATTATCCTTCATCAACAGTAAGTTTATAAGACTGGCATAAGTTTCACTATTGAACACAATGTTTTGCTTTTTTGCTTTCAGGAAAATATTAAATGCATCTATGAAGGAAAAAAACAACAAAAAATGAGATGACGTTATTCTGAAATGGCAAAAAAGGAGGGGGAAAAGCCCTAAAACAAAGCCCCAAACCCCCATATTTCTGCTTCTTTTAATACTCACTCACTATACTACTCTACAGAGACACACACTGACCAAGCAAGCAGATGTTATCACTCTTCTAATCTTTAAAAAACAAAGTGACAGTTATGAAAACTACTAATTAATCCAAATGGATGGTACCAGAAAGGGCTTCGTTTTAAAATTATTTTTCATACTAGCTCTTTAAAGTCAACAAATTATTTTCATGCCAATAAAAACTAAAAAGAGCTCTTCTGAATTTGTTTATCAAAAGATGATCCCAGTTTCCAGTTTCAAAATAAATTGCAAAATGTGTGTTAAAGTCCAAATAAACCAGGGGTATAATTTAGATTGAGGGGAGCAAAAGATTCACTTTAAAGCGATCTTGAATCTGTAAGTGGGTGGTTCCTGCGGTTAAGACTCCAACACAACAGCATTACAGTGAGTATAGCCTGTAATGCTAAAATTAGGAGATCAAATTATTTGGCTACGACAGGACTTATACAAAAACATACAATTTTCAAATATACAGATATCTAACAAGTAAACTAAGCAACATTTGTTTGACTGATTAACAGTTTTATTTCACTTGTTCACAATAACTGTCAGTGAATGAAAAGATGTTACCAAAAGAGAAGTAACTACACTTTTCAGTCACTTACTTTTCTGAAATAAAATTGCCTGGCTATAAACATCCAACTGAAACTAGACTCCACACTCTGGTGTGTATAAACAAATCACAATAAAGATGGGGCATAACTGAACTATCACATAAGACCTTTTATGGATATAAAGCTCCATGTAAAGAAATATAGAACACACAAACAGGAATGAACATGATATTAACGCTCAGAAGAACATTCTGAGCTACTGTGGAGGTTTCTAAACAAGCAGAAGTTATGCTTGTGTTTACAGGTTAGGGGAGTTTGAATTAGCCCTTCAATTAAACTGAAGTGACAACATCAAAAACTTAGTTAACTTTCAAGCTAAATTCAGAGAAAACAAGAGAAAAAGGTTATGATCTTAGTATTTGTATATTAACTAAGAAAAGATAGAATCCATCATTCAGCACATAATGCATATATTTTCCTTTTAATAGAGTTGAGAAGTTATGATGTACTGCAATTATTGGCTACATCCCAACAAGCGTTTATAATAGTTCACTACTTTGCTGAATGAAAATACACAGTAAGTACAATTTGAATATTTAAGGTAACAAAATAATCTAGAAAAGCTTACTAGTGGTTTTCTAAAACTGTAGTCTTGAATTCAATTTTCAAAGTATTCATATTTTGCCAAGCATTCAATTCTGAGATATACACAAAAGCAACTCAAACCTCTGCAGAATTAACAGAATGAAACCAACTAGATAAATGTAAATTGTATATTAAAACTAGAAGAGGGGACTTCCCTGGTGGCACAGTGGTTAACAATCCGCCTGTCAATGCAGGGGACACGGGTTCGAGCCCTGTTCCAGGAAGATCCCACATGCCACAGAGCAACTAAGCCTGTGCACCACTACTGAGCCTGCGCTCTAGAGCCCACGAGCCACAACTACTGAAGCCCGCGTGCCTAGAGCCCATGCTCTGCAACAAGAGAAGCCACTGCAATGAGAAGCCTGTGCACCGCAACAGAAGAGTAGCCCCCGCTCGCCGCAAATAAAGCCAGCGCGCAGCAATGAAGACCCAACACAGCCGGAAAAAATAAATTAAATAAGTAAATTTATTAAAAAAAAATTTTTTTTAACTAGAATAGGGGTATATCTTTACATTTACAATATACACTGCATTATATTTAGTTAGCTGGTTAAAATGTTTTTACTTAAATAAAAACAGTTAAAAAAAGGCAATATATGGAGCTTTGGAATCTTTAAACAGGAAATATACACTAACCTTACATTCATTTTAATCAAATCAAAATTCCATTAGAATATTTAAATAGTATTGATAATAATGAACTTTATATTTAGGTTTAAGAGATACATGGTGAAAGACTCAAGGATATATAGACTGAATATGCAACAAAGGAAAATGACTCAGAAAGAATAAAAAGTTACTCTGCAGTATTAAGAAAGCATAAGAGCTTAGCTTAATTCCTCCTTCAGACACTTTGTCAGTGTCACAAAACTTCTAGTTAAGAAATTAAAAGGTTCGGACTTCCCTGGTGGCGCAGTGGTTAAGATCTGCCTGCCAATTCAGGGGACACGGGTTTGATCCCTGGTCCAGGAAGATCCCATATGCCAGAGCAACTAAGCCCGTGTGCCACAACTACTGAGCCTGCGCTCTAGAGCTGGCGAGCCACAACTACTGAGCCCACATGCCACAACTACTGAAGCTCACGCGCCTAGAGCCTGTGCTCTGCAACAAGAGAAGCCACCGCAACGAAAAGCCCGCGCGCCACAACGAAGGGTAGCCCCCGCTTGCCACTAGAGAAAAGCCAGTGCGCACCAGCGAAGACACAACGCAGCCAAAAATAAATAAATAAATAAAATTAAAAATACGATATTAAAAAAAAGAAATTAAAAGGTTCTATAAATTTCGAAATTGATGACTTTCTACTGAAGGGAGCTCAAAACTGTCAATACGAAAATGAAAAGAAAATCTGCTGCATAATGGTTATCATAAAGCATACTTGAAAATGTACACAAAAACTGGAGGAGTTAAAGGTAACAGTAGCATTCTATGGAGAAAAATTAACAAAAATGAAGGAAACAAAAGTAATATATGATCTGGGGAGAGTACAACGAAGTCTAAATGAAAACATCTAGAATGTGATAGGCAAGCTTGTATCAGAGGGTTCAAGATGGTCAAAGAAATTTTAAAAGTAGTCACAATAGAGGTAGGCATACCTTCAGGAAAGTTTACCACTGAAGAAAGGGAAGAAACGCAAGAAACAGGGCTCATGTCCTGCCTTCAACCTCGAGATACTGCTTAACACACACTAGTATGATGGTTAACGCCCTAATCATTTTTTGCTTTCACGTAAAAATATGTAACAAATACACTTGCCAAAAAATTAATGATAATACTATTTTCAAAGTGTAATTTTTGAAAAAATGCACTATTTTAGTTTTTATTATGAAAAATTTCAAATGTACAGAAAAATATAAAGAATAGTGTAATAACCCCCTCCACATACCCATCACCTACACCTAATAATTAACATTTTGCCAGATTTGTTTAACCATTTTTTATGGCTTAAGTACTTTAAAATAAATTATAGAAATCTTGATTTTTTTCCCATTTCTCAATGCTTCATTATAGATCTCAAAATTTAAGGACATTTTCCTATAAATCATAATGCTGTTATCATATCTAATAAAATGAGTGATTCCTTAATGACCCACTACTCAGTCAATATTTAAATTTTCCCAATTGTCCCAAAATGTCTTTGTTAACTTAAAAAATGAAAGAAAATAATTAATATATACAATTTAAGTTCCATCTCTACCCGAGATCACTACTAATTTGTTGGGTTTAGATCCCATGTTGCTATCAGAAAGAAGACCCCAGTGTACACATTTACCTTTGTCTTTCTTCCTGTGGCAGGCATTCAATAGCTCTTTCTGGAGACTAACTTCTACAGGTGAGGGTGGTGAAGTCAGGGAATGTGTTTCATCCTCATACCACAACTTAAAAATAAAATTATTCAATTAAACAAAAAGTGGTAAACACAACAGTGACCTTTTCAGTGTAAAGCTGGGCTAATCTATTACCTAAAGTTATAGACAAACAAAAAAATCTGTTATGCTTACAGTTAAAAACAAATTACCTCAGGTACGTCAAATGGAACCTCTTGGTTATTGTTCTTAAGGATTTCCGCTAATAACCTTAATGTCTTTCCACGAGGAATAATATTTTCTTCTTGCATTTTATTCCAGACAGCATCAGCTCTTTGCCAGTCACCATTCACTTCTGTAAAAT
Source organism: Mesoplodon bidens (assembly GCF_964165515.1). NCBI lineage: Eukaryota > Metazoa > Chordata > Mammalia > Artiodactyla > Ziphiidae > Mesoplodon > Mesoplodon bidens. The sequence goes on along the minus strand of NC_138170.1, from coordinate 53,598,884 downwards.
TAAGCAGAAATTAATGAACATACTAAATAGAATTCATGAAAATATTTAGAACTATTTTTATTTGATGCTGAAGGAAGTATTCCAAACATTGCCTCCAGGGAAAGGACCAGGGTGACTGTGGACCAAAGGTAAGAAGACTTCTTTCTGTATACCTTTTTGTATCTTTTGAATTTTAAACCATAGAAATTACTTACCTATTAAAAAACAACAGAAAAAAAAAAACCACACACTTTATTAAGAACTTTGAAAATCATGTTGATACAAAGTTTACCTTTTTAAAGTAACTGAGAAATTGCCCACTGTTAAAATCAAAATCAGAAACAGGTAACAATTCAACTATGACCAGTAGACTTTGGAAAGACAATGGGATACACATATACAGTACAGTACACAGCTGAAGGTCTAAAATGATTGAAAGTGTGCAAATGTGTGATTTTTGTCAAAAGTGACAAATCAACAAACCTTTTTCCCTTAGTTAAGTAGGGAGAATTCTGTCTCTTCTGTCAACTTGAAGAATTCCTATGTCAGTGTGTAACAGATTTCTCATAATGCCCTCAGACTAAGTAAGATCACAGGAAGTTTACTGGAAAGAAATAGGCAGCTTCCTTCATAATGAAATATCTAGTTCCTTCTATGTGGTAACCTCGTCTTCACAAATAGCAAAGACTTAAGAATCAAGACTTTATTTTTAAACATTCTAATGGGTTTTGAAAAAAGAAAAGGTCAAGCCATTTCTGCTTGTGAGAAACTAGAGCAAAATATGAAAAATGTCTTATGACACTAAATTCAATATACCTATCAGGCACAAAGAAGTACTGTTTTAAATGTGGCCTTTAAAAAAATTTGCTAATATGAATAAGGAATATCTTAATGGTGTATGGTCAGCTCCAGGAAGAGGGTGTGTTTCAGGACACAAATGTTCCAGAAAACATGAGTAAATTTGCTTCTCAAAAATACCAAAATACTTGGGCTTCCCTGGTGGCGCAGTGGTTAAGAGTCCGCCTGCCGATGCAGGGGACACGGGTTCGTGCCCCGATCCCGGAAGATCCCACATGCCGCGGAGCGGCTGGGCCCGCGAGCCATGGCCGCGGAGCCTGTGTGTCCGGAGCCTGTGCTCCGCAACGGGAGAGGCCACAGCAGTGAGAGGCCCGCGTACAGCAAAAAAAAAAAAAAAAAAAAAAAAAAAAAAAACCAAAATACTACAACACATGGAATTTTCCTAGATTTCCCTCCCACCCTAAAACTGAAAAGCTAAGCTTTTTGATAACTGACTCCTAGAAGTAAAAAACTCAAAGAACAAAAACAAAATACATTCACACTCCATCAGAAACCTGCAATAAAGAAAAAGATAACAAGTAGAGAATTTCCCAGGGTCATACAAAGATTGCAGCCCACACTTTCATAAGGAATATGCTGAAAGGTGGCCCAAACAGTAGAAATTAACCTAAAGTTCAGAGTGATTTTATATATACTTTGACAATAAAAATCAGCCTAATATAAAACCCTTATTAAATTTACAATCAATTTTCAAAGCAAGACTCTCATAAGCTAATTATGCTTTTCCTTCATTAAAATGTTGTCATGTAATGTAAAATTCAAGAGTAATTTTTCAAGTATGTTAACGTATAAAACTTTATACATAAAGTTTATCAAATACACTTTAGTTTATTTGATTAAATAAATTAAAAACAAAAACCCAAGCCCCCAAATCTTTAATTCTGTAGAGGGGAAAGAGGAACCACTTTTGTTCTGTGCAAAAGGGTACTATGGACTGTAGGGGACACAGGGAAGCTTTCCAAGTGCTGGGAACAGCCCTGCTAAGGTGTTTTTTTTTTTTTTGCAGTAGGCGGGCCTCTCACTGTTGTGGCCTCTCCCGCTGTGGAGCACAGGCTCCGGACGCACAGGCTCAGCGGCCATGGCTCACGAGCCTAGCCGCTCCGCGGCATGTGGGATCTTCCCGGACTGGGGCACAAACCCGTGTCCCCTGAATCGGCAGGCGGACTCTCAACCACTGCGCCACCAGGGAAGCCCAGGTGTTTTTTAAAGAGATTAATTTTTAAGCTAACATAACTATTTCAGACAGTGAAGAGGTGGATGAGGTACAACTCTGCCTTCAGACTGAAAGAACTCTGGGAAGGTAATTCTTTTTAAAAAAGCACAAACTATATGAAAAGCTTCTACTTTGGGAGGACAAGATATAACAGAGATGCACCTGCTCAAATGGACTAGCAGCTTGTAACAAGAAAAATTTTTTCAAAATACAGGTGAGAACTAGACAGTGCATACAGCATAAAACAACTGAGATATACACACTTTTTTTTTGGGAAAAAAAAATCTTGGAAATGTACCTGGATCACAGAATACATAACAAAAATTTGAGGCAATCAAACTAGTCAGTGCCAAAATCTGCAGCCATGCTCTCACAAAGGCACAGAAGGGCCATGCCTTTCTTTCATAATATCCCTCTGGGGCTTAAAATTCCTTCAACCAAGACAACAACAATCATACTTGTTATTTGAAGAATCAAACAGCCACAAACCTGGGCTGTGACCAGGGAATGGGCACTCCCTCAATAATTCCATCACTTCCCTGGAACTCACTGTGTCCTCTTTAAAGAACAAGAGCGCTGACTACTAAGTGATTTGAGAACTCTTAAGCTATAAAACCAAAGATTTTTGACACTATCAGTGAATTTTACAGGAACAGACATAGTTATGGGGCTTCATTTATGGCTATCTGACCAGTGTGTACAACAGTTGGCACTTCACGTGGGGTTTCTATGGTATTTAAACTACGAGATGATAGTCATATGGATGCTGTTGTCATAAACCATGGAGCAATGTATCTTTGTCTTGTGCATGTTTCTGTAGTATGCTGTAATTCACAACAAAATAAGTGTGTATACCTGTGTGAAAGGTACTGTTTTAAAATAAACAAGGAAAACTGCTCTTTAACAAATAAACCCAAATAATTAAATGAACTCCTTTCAAGGGTGAAAATTACATCATGAAAAAGAATGAGCTCATAAAAAATTCCAATAGGTGAAACAAATTGTTTTCTCAGAAATCCAAAATCTAAAACATGGATTTTTTTTCATGTGTTACAGGGCCACATTTCATATGTCATTCCATACTGTATGTTCCTTTTCAAATAAATTGAGTCCACAGTGCTTTATTTAACATATTTAAGTAGTGGTCCAAGTCAGTGGGCAAAACGGAGGGGGCCAGGTCGCAGGAGGAGAAACCTTGCTTTTTCTTCAGAAAGGGAAGGATCAGGGTTATCACAACCACATTATTGATTTATAGCAGTATAGAAGTTGGGAAGTAAACAAACTGGGTTAAAACGTATACTTCCCTATAATGATTCCTCCAGCTTCCAGTTCCATGAGAGGCCACCCTCATGTTACCTCAGCCTCAGAGGCTCCTCAGCTAAGGAGAGGAGAGCGCCTCAGACTATTGGCTCAAATACAGAGCTGGAAGGGGGGTGTCCATCAGAACAGATAGAGGGGATTAAAGAAAAAAAAGGGTAATAAACCTCAGAGTTTATTTATAAGAGTTCCTGCTTATCCCTAAAGGAAACTTTAAGATGAAGTTCAAAGTTGCTTTTTCTTTTCTTTCTTTTCAAAAAAGCAACAGCAAAAGGTCATCTGCAGAGGAGAAGGAAGTCCGTAAGGCTGGCTGCCTCTCATCTTTCCCTGGACTACCGCTGTACCTCATGCATCCTTACAGCTGTTCTTTCACCCCAAGGTATTGTCAGTGTTGGTTCAGGTCTAACTCTTCTGAAGAGCACTACCTTTCTATCTGCAGTGCCTACCTCAACGGCTAGCACAGTAAGGGCTTCAGAGTATTTCTGAACTAAAGTTTATATAGTCTTCTTATGGGGATGATTTTAAAGGCTGAGATTCATTTGGATATATTAGTATTTTTTTTTAGTTTGCATAAAATTAGAATTTAAGCAAGAAACAGTTCTTCAAAAGTAAGAAAAAGCAGGGGAAGGAGGGAGAATCAGCACTCAAATACAGGTTATAATCCACTAATTAAGGACTACATACCTAAAACCTAAGTTTTTGTTTTTTTGGGTTTTTTTTTGTTTTTTTTTTTTTGCGGTACGCGGGCCTCTCACTGTTGTGGCCTCTCCCGTTGCGGAGCACAGGCTCCGGATGCGCAGGCTCAGCGGCCATGGCTCACGGGCCCAGCTGCTCCGCAGCATGTGGGATCTTCCCAGACCGGGGCACGAACCCGCGTCCCCTGCATCGGCAGGCGGACTCTCAACCACTGCGCCACCAGGGAAGCCCAAACCTAAGTTTTTAAATTCTATACATTCAACAACAACCTGATGAGCATTGTGTGCCAGAATCTGATCATATTCAAGCCAAAGTTTTAAGAATTACATTGTGGTATGTCAATGCAACCAACAAATGAAATGTAAATTTTACAGCAAGTCTTATTTTACATACACCATCAAGATGTAAGACAAAGCTTCCAATGATAATAAATACAAGTTCAAAAAGACAAATGAAATCACCTTATTCATTGCTGTCTATGTTTGGTGAAGGAAAACTTCCCAAAAGAAAAAAAGAATAAATCTAGATCAAATATCTATGAAGAAAAGAAAGGAAGGAAAGGAAGGAAGAAAGGTCACTGACTATTCTAAGTGTTTTTCCTCTCTACCCAAATACCCTAAGAGACTGCACAGTTCTAGAGTACTGTTTGACAATAGAGATCAAAGGTTTCAGAAAAGTTCATCACTTTTAACCCTTAATAAAAACACAAATTCAGCCTAGGGAAACAATTAAGGGTGTTAACAAAGATTAGATGCAAAGATGACTAATTCAGTGTTATTTTATAATATGGAAAACTGAAATCTATTCACTTGTCTAGCAGTAGGAGACTGGTTGAGTAAATTCTAGTATATCTGTTCAATGTAGCCATTTGTAGGTGATAAAGTGTTGAAAAACATTTGTAATATAGAACTGAGTCAAAATTATATTATAATACAATCACATTTTAAAAAGTAATTGTTCAGCAATGAGTTTGTACATCAATATGCATTTTTCTGGAAAAAGATCTATACACATGAACATGTCAATGATTACTTATTTATAGAAGTGACTAATAAATCTACTAAAGAAATTAAATTACAAGAAAAAAAAAGAATAGTCTCTCCTCAAAAACTCCTATTAAATTCTGTGGCTATGATGAAGATTTTTCTCACCTTCTCATTATTGCAGCAAGAATGTCAGAAATTATGAAGATTGTAGGGTGTCTAGTGATACAATATAACATTTTGTGAGAAAATTCAATCTGGCCTCTATGTGAGCCTCTGTTTAAGACTCTACATTTGACAACCCCTGGAGCTTCCTCACAGCCTGATATTCCTTTCTGGCCACTGCCTTCCATAGAATGTCTCAAAATGAAAACACGAGGAACAGTCAGATTACTTACTGTATAGTTTTAGCAGACTGTAGTATAGCTGGTCTCTATCACATTCAAATAGCTTCTGTGTCAGCTCCACTAATTTTTCTAGAGTTTCAACCTTAAAAATAAGATTAACAGATGGATCTAGATTGTGTAAAGGACATTTTATAGTTGACAAATCATAGTTGAATAATCCTTCAAATTAACTTTACCCAAAGGGCAGATTAACTTCACTTCAAAAGTTAAAGGACTGAGCACAACATCGTGAATGTACTTAATGCCACTAAACTGTACACTTAAAAATAGTTAAAATGATAAACTTGATGTTATATGTATTTTATCATAATTAAAAAAAATTTTAAGTTAAAGGGCTAAAGGACTCTTTGGAGTCAATAACACATGAATAATTATCTAGTTGAGGGAACCTCCACAAAGGAGCATTCTGTAGAATTCAAAGATATTTAGGCTGGAGGACTCAGTGAGTATATCTATATTTGTTAATAGGAATATTCCTCCACCCAAACTTTAAACTCCTCTTTCCCTGTGGCTTTTTCTTGGCAGGATGTGAACAGATATCTGTGCTGGAGTAGAGGTAAAGTAGAAACTCCAATGGGCTCCCATCAAGTGACTCCTCTGGTCACTAACAACTGAAGCAGATTTAAATTGCCAAAGAAACAACATTAGCCTGCTCAAACCAACAAGTGGAATGAAGCAAGCTAAAATCTTCAGAGCCCAAGTAAAAATTTTTAGGGATTCCACTGGACCTCAGAAACCAGAATAAAGCTATTGCTTATTTGGAAAACAACCAAGATAAGCAATGTTGCATCTCCTGAACTCCCCAAACGCTCACAGGACATGTAGGACACTTGCTTTCTACTCACAGTTTTAGGTGAGTGAGACCAGAAATTAAACACAAACCTGATTAGTTGCAATACATCTATCACAAAACCACTGAAGTCTTGTAGGCCGAGCTCTAATGCCTGGAGTCTGTAAAATAAAATAATCATATAGCACACAGGTAAGGCTTCAGCTATATGTTAATTTTCCCTCAAAGACAAATAGTTTTCCTTCTAATGACCCTGCTTCCTCCCTGCCAAATGGAGATACTAAAAGAAACCTATAACTTAATCCCACAATTATCAAACACCTTTAGGATTAGAACAACCTATACTTAACCAGTGTCTAGAAGATTCGGGTTATTTCAAAACGTTACTTTGTAGGTCAATTTTCATTCCATAAATCTTTAATCATTAAAAATGGCTAAGCTTTCTGTAGCTCAAAAAGAAACCTTGAAATGATGGACTAAATCAACTCCAAAATATGTGAAATTAAACACACACACACACACACACAACTTCAGAGATCCCAATAGATTCAGGAAGCAAAAACTATTAATATGTTATGTTGACTTATTAACAATTGTCACAATGATAAAACCAATGGCTTTTAAAGAAACATGCTTTGTAAAACTCAGTGATAAAAGTATTCTGATTACAACACGTTTGCCTAGTATCTGAAACTAAACGTTTAAAGAGCTAAGTACTAAAAACAAGCTAAGTACTTAAAATTAGTTCATAGTCTTAGTTTATTTCAGTAATTGAGATGTGTGTTATAGCCTCAATTAGGAATTACTAAGGTTTAGTCAATAACTCTGGCTTCAAAACAATTACTTTATAATTCTGGATACTGAAATAAAAGACAAACCACTTCACATATAATTCCAAGGATCTGTCACTCTACCTCCAGTATTTTCATCATCTGTAATAGGGCTTCCCTATTAAATACTACATTTCAATCTCAGCATTATGATAAGAAAACAACATACTCATTACCCTGGCTGCTCCAGTCCAGAGGACATACATTTACTGCCTTATCCACTCAGTTTTGTGGACGACACCAGGCAACTCTCAAATCTGATCTCTTATTTATAAGTCCTCATTACTTTTTATTTCTTAAAAATAGTATTGTAGGGGCTTCCCTGGTGGCTCAGTGGTTAAGAATCCGCCTGCTAATGCAGGGGACATGGGTTCGAGCCCTGGTCCGGGAAGATCCCACATGCCTTGGAGCAACTAGGTCCGTGCACCACAACTACCGAGGCTGCGCTCTAGAGCCCGCAAGCCACAACTACTGAGCCCGCTTGCTATAACTACTGAAGCCCATGCACCTAGAGCCCGTGCTCCGCAACAAGAGAAGCCACCGCAATGAGAAGCCCACGCACCACAACGAAGAACAGCCCCCACTCGCCGCAACTGGAGAAAGCTTGTGCAGAGCAACGAAGACCCAATGCAGCCAAAAATAAATTAAATAAATAAATTTAAAAAATAGTATTGTACAATGTTAAATTAAAAACTGAAACAAGGGCTTCCCTGGTGGCGCAGTGGTTGAGAGTCCACCTGCCGATGCAGGGGATGCGGGTTCGTGCCCCGGTCCGGGAAGATCCCACATGCCGCGGAGCGGCTGGGCCCATGAACCATGGCCGCTGAGCCTGCGTGTCCAGAGCCTGTGCTTCGCAATGGGAGAGGCCACAACAGTGAGAGGCCCGCGTACCGCAAAAAAACAAAAACCAAAAACCAAAAAACTGACACAAGAACTAACATCTCAGAGCTTTGGTAGAATGACAGAAAAATTGGTACAGAAGAAGTTGTATAAGTGTTCTCATTCTAACTGTGCAAGTACCCACATTTTGCGATACACGAAATAAATGTTGAATAAATTAACTGTTGATATATATTCTCAAACATCATTAATATTTACATTTGTACCCAATTTCTACTCAAGGATTTTCTCACATTATCTGTTTTGTTTCACATGCATTACACTGAAAATGAAGCCAACATCAAATGTACACAAAAAGCCCTTGAAAAAATACTAGATAATCCTCTTTAAAACATGGCAAAATGCAAGAGCTACATTCACTTATAACTTTCAATATTATGGCTCATCCAAATGCCAATGATCTGACTAGCACAACTTTTATGGCAAACTCTTCCTTTTTGTGGCTGATTAATCTGCCTGTCACTGGCAGGACAACTGACTTATACGGCAGATATTCCTATTCTTTTTTTTGTCTTTTTTTTTTGTTTGTTTTTTTGTTCCTATTCTTCATTTTGAAATTGAGAACTGTTTTCACAAATAAATCTCAATCATCAAAAGAACATCTAGGTCAGATTAACTAAATCTCCTAGGCTTCTGTAATAGTCTACATTTCTGGCTTATCTCTTAACATCTTATTTAATTTTAAACATTGCAAATTTAAAGTAAAAATGAAAAATGTAATAAAACATGGAGAAGAATAGAATTTTAATTGGGATGCTAAATATAGCTTATCCAAAACCAGTTACTGCTTAATTAAAACAATGAACTCAACTCTTAATTTTTCCTGTTTTTGTTACATACAATCTATTTAATAGACAGGATAAAGTAATTACTGTAATTAAAAAAAAACAAAAAGGTACTTCCCTGATGGCACAGTGGTTAAGAATCCGCCTGCCAATGCAGGGGACATGGGTTTGATGCCTGATCCGGGAAGATGCCACATGCCACAGAGCAACTAAGCCCATACACCACAACTACTGAAGCCCGTGTGCCCTAGAGCCCGTGCGCCGCAACTCCTGAGCCCATGCGCCTAGAGCCCGTGCTCTGCAACAAGAGAAGCCACCGCAATGAGAAGCCTGTGAGCACTGCAATGAAGAGTAGCCTCCACTCGCCACAGCTAGAGAAAGCCTGCACGCAGCAATGAAGACCCAATGCAGGCAAAAATAAAAACAAACAAACAAAAAAACACCAAAACCAAAATACAGCATGTTTGTTTCCACCTGGGTTAATGTGCTTCAAAACACTCTTTGTGCAGTTCCAATTCAGTACTAGGTTCACTTGTATAAGAAAAAAAGTAATACAAAATAAAATAATAATTTTCATTAATTTCATTATATTACTTTGATGTAAATTTGTTGTTATAATAGGCTTCGATGTATATTAGTGAAAATAGGTATCAAGTAATTATTACCTTTAAACTGAAAACAAATGAAGATTCTTCTACTTCAAACTCTATCTCAAAGGCAATCATTTTAAATTTAACTAAAATAGTGATTTTTACCTGCTCTGAGTTTTCTTACCACTACTGCTAGAAATGGAAAATGGAAAACAAACAACTACTCTGGCTTCATGTCCTTTAGCTGGAGTAGTAGGAGGAAAATCAAGTGCACGAAGTGTATGGGACAAACAAAAACAGCAAGAACACAACTACTTATCCCCACAGCCAGGAGAGCAAGGAGAAAAGGGGGTACCATGGAAATTATTAAACCTTTCAATAATTGTCCTTTTCTGTAAAATCTCCAGAGACAGACGTAAGGACCATGGTCTAGTAAGGAGGAAAATATGTCTGAGCAAGTCAAACTAACAGTTTAACTATCATTAACTAAATATGATCCAGGTGTTACAGAAAATACTAAGTAAACTAACTCATGGGGGGGTATGAATTTGCATGAGAACTGACTGACATCTCTTGAAATTCGAGGGCTGGAGGGGGAAACTAGCTCTAAAATCCCTTCTTTATATATAAGATCCATTCTGGCTTACTAAGGAAGGCAAATTAGGATAAAACCCTGAATTTGATCTATTAAAGAACAAAGGGAAGAGGAACAAAGGTTGGGAGATTGCTGTAATCCAAACTTTTGGTCCTAAAGGCAAAGTCATAAAAAGAAGGGTTTTGCCCCCTGAGAAGACAGCAAACTTACTCTGGCTGAAGTGTGACGGAAGGGTAATAGCAGATAAGACGAGAGGGAAAAGTCAAGAAAGAGTAAGTTTGGAGAAACGATAAGTTGTTTTGGTGGTTCAGATATTAAGGGTCGAGAGATCATGGAGGTTGTACTGAAATACATAAATATATCAAATAAACACGTCCTACACCTTAAACTTATGAAATGTTATATCGTATCTCAATTTTTAAAAAAGAGAGATCATGGAGGTAGAAATAGTGTAAGGGAACCAACAGAAAATGTGAAATCAGGACGTGATTTCAAATTCCATGACTACTACTAACTAAATAAGCTCCACACTCACACCCTGAACTGAATGAAGTTTCATTGCCCTAATTACTTCTCAGAGTTGTTATGTGAGGCTCACAAGAAGATGTACATGAATCATTTGAGAATATAAAAATGTTACCAATATTGGTTAACTTGTAATCTAGGTTTGAACCTCAAGGGATGAGGTTAGAAAAAGAAATGCTAAATAAGTTTAAAGCAGACTCTTTACTCATCGTTGTGTTTGTATCCTGAGAACTTAGTGCCTGGCACATGGCAGGCAATCAGTAAGTGATTACTGAACTGCTCAAAGGGTTAAGAATAAAATTAAATAATATAATTCTTTATAGAAACCTTTAATATGGTTATTTAACTTTTTGTACTTGTTTTTATCATCTCTCCCTGGACTTAATCTCCAGTCTTAATACACAAAATGAATGATCTAAACTGTTAATTTATTTAAATGACCTGCAACACTTCTTTCCTGGGAGGTGAATGAAGTACCTTAAAAGACACTTGGCCGAAAGAATGAAGTCATTTTTTTAAAAAAAACAAAGAAATACCACTCTATTTTATCATAATTTCTAGCAAAAGAGCATGGGACTGGAACTCAGGAGGCCTGGGTTTTAGTCCAAATCTTTGCTACTATGAGCCATAAAAGAGGTACCATCTATAAAAACATGACAAAATTTCTAGGCCTTTGCACAGACAGTGCCCTCTAAGTGAAATGCTTTTGCTCCCACTCTTTATGTGGCTGGCTCCCAGTTCATCCTTTAGTTCTCATCCCAAACATCACTTCCTCAGAAAGATCTAGTCTGAAACAGATGCTTTCTACAGCACTTTCTGTTACAGCAATTATTGCATTTTATGGATTCATCTTTTTAAGGTCTATCTTTAGAACAAAACTGTAAGATGTGAGCCATAATTATTTATTGAAGGGCGGGAGGGAGGGAGGGAAGAAGGGGAAACTGGTCAAACTGGGAAGCCACTCAAATATTATCAACCACCTTAGTTAAAGGACTTCATCCAGGAAGTTTTAGGTTATAAAATCTGCCAATGCCAACTTATAAGGAAGGGTTCATGATGGGAGACGCTGTATCAGATCTAAGTTACAGCTTAGTTTCTCTCAATTCAGAGCTTAGATGATCTTATGTCTCTGTTAATTCACCACACCTTCTGCTAATTAAGGTCACTATCCTGCAATTATTAGATATCATTTGAGATGACTGAGTAAAGTGTCTTAAAAACCCCTACAACAGGGCTTCCCTGGTGGCGCAGTGGTTGGGAGTCCGCCTGCCGATGCAGGGGACACGGGTTTGTGCCCCGGTCTGGGAAGATCCCACATGCTGTGGAACGGCTGGGCCCGTGAACCATGGCCGCTGAGCCTGCAGGTCCGGAGCCTGTGCTCCGCAATGGGAGAGGCCACAACAGTGAGAGGCCCGCGTACCGCAAAAAAAAAAACAAAAAACCAAAACCCTACAACCACTATCCTAATTCAGATCCTATTAATCTCACTGTCCCAAACCCCCTTTCATCTATCACATATTCTTCTGCTAGTATAAATTTCTTTCTAACACTGCTGAGAGTTCACTGTCTTCCGCATGAACTCAAGCCTGCTTATTCTGATTTTGAAGGGTCTCTGGGAACAATCTACCCTTACAAAATACTTCCTATAAATCCTATACCCCAGGATAAAAGAACTATTTAAGAAATCAAAAAGAAATAAAACTGTCTTTGTTTGCAGATGACAAGATATTATATGCAGAAAGTCCTAAAGACTCCACCAAAAAACTATTAGCACTAATCAACAGATTCAGTAAAGTTGCAGGATACAAAATCAACATATAGAAATCAGTTTCATTTCTATCCACTAACAACAGAATATCTGAAAAAAAATAAAATACCATTCACAAGATGATCAAAATGATTAAAAAAAAAACCTAGGAATAAATTTAACCAAGGTTGTCAAAGATCTGTACACTGAAAACTATAAGACTTTGATGAAAGAAACTGAAGACATAAATAAATGAAAAGATACCCCATGTTCATGGATCAGAAGAATTAATATTGTTAAAATGTCTATACTAGCCAAAGCTATCTATAGAGTCAATGAAACCCCTATTAAAATTCTGAATGGCATTTTTCACAGAAATAGAAAAAACAATCCTAAAATTTTTATGGAACCACAAAAGATCACAAATATCCAAAGCAGCCCTGAAAAAGAACAAAGCTGGAGGCATCACACTTCCTAAAACTACACTACAAAGCTATAGTAATCAAACAGAATAGTACTGGCATAAAAACAGAAGCAAAGACCAATGGAACAGAATCAGAAATAAACCTTCATATATATAGTCAACTAATATTTGACAAGGGAGCGAAGAATACTCAACAGGAAAAGGATAGTGTCTTTAATAAATGGTATTGGGAAAACGAGATAATCACATGCAGTAGAATAAAATTAAACCCCTATCTTTCACCACTTACAAAAATTAACTTGCAATGGATTAAAGACTTTAACATAAAGCCTGAAATCATAAATCTCCTAGAACAAAACACAGGGAAAAGCTCCCTGATACTGGTCTTGGCAACAATTTTTTGGATAAGACACAAAAGCATAAGTGAAAAAAGCAAAAATAAATAAGTGGGACTACATCAAACTAAAAAGCTTCTGTACAGCAAAAGAAACAATCAACAAAATTAAAAGGTAACCTATGAAATGGGAGAAAATATTTGCAAGTCATACATACACATACACACACCACACACTATTCAGCCATGAGAAAGAAAGAAATTCTGCCATTTGCAACAGTGAAGATGGACCATGAAAGCATTATGCTAAGGAAAATAAGTCAGACAGAGACACGGAAAGACTGTATGATATCCCTTACATGTGAAATCTAAAAAAGCTGAACTCCTAAAAACAGTGCATAGAATGGTGGTTGCCAGGGTCTTGGGGTGGGGAGAAACGGGGAGATGTTGGTCAAAGGGTACAAACTTCCAGTTCTAAGATGAACAGGTACTGGGGATCTAACATACAACATGGCAGTTATACTTAACAATACAGCGTGCACATATACACACACACAAAACACAAACACACACACTCACACACTCATATACTTGAAAGATGCTAAGAGTAGATCTTAAATGTTCTCACCACAAAAAAGAAATGGTAATTACATGAGGTAATGGAGGTGTTAACTAACACTACAGTGGTAATCATTTTGCAATATATAAGCACATCAAACCAACAGGTTGTACACCTTAAACATACACATGTTAAATGTCACTTGTATCTCAATGAAGCTGGAGAAAAAAAGGAACTACTTAGAGACTTCCCTTTTCTACTTCTTTGTTCTACCTCTAATACCTTTAATACATTGCCCAACCCTATCAAACTCTCAAATGTGAACAGTATTTACCACATCCATCAAGCCACACCCTAAACCGCATTTTCTCAATAAAATCTTACCTAATTTCCTACACTGGGAATAACTTTCTCTCTTGAACTCTCAGAACTATTTGTATTTTTCTTACAGCAGTCAACACTTCTCAGTCTTATACAGACATTATCTTCACGTATTAATCTCACATTAGCTCCTTGAGGGTGGATGTAAATCTTATTTACTTTTCTCTCTTTCTTTTAGTAGAAAATAACACTCTTTCTGAGTATATATACAATAAGAATACATATGCTCATTACTGAAAACTCAGAAAATACAGAAGAGTATATAGCAAAATACCAGCTATAATCCCACCCTCCTGCAATAATCCATGGGTAGAAAATACAAAACTATGTTAAAACGTATTATATATATGTATACCAACTCATTTTAAAAACACAGGTCATATACACTGAATCTTGTCTCTTTCTTTCTTTAATTTAATGAGACCATTTTTATGACTTGGTTTATCTTATCTCCCACAGTGTTTCAAATACAAAGAAGCTTTATTGTATATTTTGCTTTGGAAATTCAACCCTAGTGAATCTACCCATTGATAAGACACTATTGTGTTTTGGGGAATAATAAAAATGTTGCTCAGTATTTATAATATTCTTTCATATGGTGATACAGTCCTAGTTTATTAATTTTCATTACTTTTAATATTTCCAATAATCCTTAGAAAACCACAAGAGAGAACTCCAGGTCTTAAATTTTAATAGTCAAAAAATCAAGTTCCCACTTTAATTCAACTCCCAACTAACCGTTAAAGAAAAAAAAACAAACCCTAAAAACGTGCTTCAGTATATTTCCATATATTGCACACCCTGCTGTCCTACCCTAGGGTACTGCAGAGGGATTCTGTAAAGCTATTCTGTATCCTTTAAGCAATTCTGTACACATTCACTATAAAAACTGTGTCATCAGTAGACAGCCATTCCTAAGTGATTACACTCAATGATGTTGTACATTGGCAAAGCTTTAAAGTAATTTAAGATGCAGCCTCCTCTCACCTATTCATGTGACAAACATGCACCTTATGCTAAGCATCATATTGTGAATTATGTGGGATGAAGAAAACACAATCTCTACCTTTAAGGGGCAAAGAGAATTAATAATATTGATTACTACCATAATCCAGGAAACACGCAAGCTGCTTTACATACATTATGTGATTGAATCTTAAAGGAAGATACTATATTCCCTTTTAGAGATGAGGAAGCTTAGAAAGGTTTAGTAACTTATTATCACATTAGCAAGTAGATGACAAAAGGAGAACCCACTCTTATGCCTTTTGTGCTTCCTATTATGTCTTGTTTATTACACAAAGAGAGGCACATGATTTCCTGCTGTAGAACCTCTAATCACTATTATCTGAATACCTGAGCTTTATTTCTGCCCTAATACTGATAACATGCATACAGAGTACAGAACAACAGGCAGACAGCTTCCCTCATTTTCAGATACATACACTGTGCACTTTCGATGAGAGAATTTATAACATTTTCTAGAAAATACAAATGAACTACTCGAGCTACAGAAGCACCTGTCCAAGACAGCATGCTCCACACTTCCCTCCGACAGGAGGACAGATTGAGTTAAAGACAGACAGAAAGATAAGAAAGTTCTGAATTAATTTCAGTCCTCCTTTTTCTTACTAGACTTTTCTTTGAAAAATGTCAAGAGAAACTAATAATTTTCTGGGATGTGTGCCTGTATTTTCAAATCCATTATAAGCAGTCATCAACATAAAATCAAGGAGGCCAAACACCACCTTTGTCTCGTCCACCATGGGCACTTTTGGGAAAAGACATGGAGTAACAGTAAAGTATATCTAAGAGAAAAATGATTACTGATGTATTTACAAGTTTATTTTACTCACATTAAAAGTAATATTTCTTAAGGCGATGGGTCCATCTTCTCTGAAATGATTTTTTTTTAGGAGATACAGAATTGCTTAATAGTGAAATTAATCACAATTTGGACAGACTTTATCATTGCCCTTTGACTTATCAATTTCAGTAAGCAAAATTTCAATCAAGCCTAGATAAAATATACTAATGAATTTCAGTAAGCAAAATTTCAATCAAGCCTAGATAAAATACACTAATCCTAAATAGCCCAGGTTTGTCACCTACCATTTCCCGTAAGCTGCTTACCATAGTGAAAAAAAAAGAAAATTTAAATTAAATGCCAAACACTTGCAGACAGCACTTGTTTGGCTGATTAACTTATAGACAAGCATTACAAATAAATCTGAGCCTGGTCTGCAGCAAATTAAATTCCACTGCTTTTAAGAACAAAGAATTCCTTGGCAAAGAGGATTAGCAACTTTACACCCAGGAATGCCAGTTTAATTTAATTGTTCCACAATCCAAGATTTAATATGCAAATATCATTTTGATATATAACAGCGAATTTAACAAAGTGAAGAAACAAATTCAATATACAACCAGGCTGCCTTTTCTGAACTGTAATTATATACAATAAAGAAGCTGGCCGAGTCTCCCCCTCTCACCCCACATTATTGGGACTGAATTATATTAACATGAATCAGAACGTGTAATTAAAGGTTAAAATTTGTAAACATATTCTAATTAAGAGTTTAAATAGCTGTACAATTAGAATACTGTAGTTAAAATCATACCTCAATGATCTTCTTGGCCTCTTTGTAATTTCCTGTTTGTAGGAAGGCAAAGAAGAGATCATACAGCATAGTCATTTCACCTTGTTCTTGGCTCACAAAGTCCATTGCTAGAGAGGAAAGAAGAAAATATATTAGAAGACAAAATATAGACTAACACTATATCACTTGAAGAGTTCTGAACAAATACAAAAAAACTTTAAAGCAAATATTTAGAATAACTTAAAGGTTATAGCTAAATCAACCAACTTTCTGTCACATTCCTTATGTAACAGCATACATTTATGACATTAAGTACCTGTGACTAGCTTCAAAGAGAATTGGTGAGGATAAGGTTGAAAATCTCACAAAGGCAGATCATCAAGAAGCGGAGCAAAAAATAACAGAGGGGGGCTTCCCTGGTGGCGCAGTGGTTGAGAGTCTGCCTGCCGATGCGGGGGACACGGGTTCGTGCCCCGGTCCGGGAAGATCCCACATGCTGCAGAGCGGCTGGGCCCGTGAGCCATGGCCACTGAGCCTGCACGTCCAGAGCGGAGCCTGTGCTCTGCAACGGGAGAGGCCGCAGCAGTGAGAGGCCCGCGTACCACAAAAAAAAAAAAAAAAAAAAAAAAGAGGGGTGACTTTTCAAAATAAAGTTACTAAAATCAAGTACATTTATAATGTTAAAAATCTACCTGATATTTTTCAACTCAGAAGTGTAACAAAGTTTCTCTGGATGTGCTTGCCTTCCTGTTAAATTTTCTCTTCACAGCAACACATTAAGATTAAATAAGCAAGAGGGGAAAAAAGAAAACTAACAACACTAACGTAATAGAAGGTGACTTACCTTTCTGAATTAGATCAGTCTCGCCTTTCTCTATCAGTTTACATAGGACATCATGAATCCTTGGTAGTATTTTATACTTTTCATAGCAGTCAATCGTGACTTCAAGAGCAGTAGGTAAGTCATCCCTTGGAAACATCAAAATGTTAACAATGAATAAAATATATCTAATTAATTTGAGAGCTATACAATGACCAGTCAAAAGGTACACGAGTAAGTTTTATGTAAGGTAGAATACCACGAAGCCAAATTGGGAAAAAAAAAAATACAAGAAACAATCCTTATATAAAAATCAATGTTCAGAGTACAGACATCATTAGTGGTTCCCTGTTTTCCCTGCTTCAACTTTTATTATTTTGCTTGCTAAATGGCACTTTTTAAAAAGTCCAAAAGATGAAGGCATTCTCTCAGATTATATATAAATTGCTATAAGAATGCATTATTCTAAAAACAAGGACTACTGTCAAATATTTTTTCCAACCACTTTGTGTTTATGGTCCTCAATAATTCCAGATTTGGGAAACTTTATTAAATGTCCATCAACAGTCATCAAGAACTTTTCAAGCACTTTCACCTTTCTCGTCATATGTTTCATACTGCTGCTTCTCCAGATAAGGAGGAAGTAACTTTTTTTTTTTTAATTTACTTTTGGCTGCGTTGGGTGTTTGTCACTGCGCGTGGACTTTCTCTAGCTGTGGTGAGCAGGGGCTACTCTTCATTGCAGTGCATGGGCTTCTCATTGCTGTGGCTTCTCTTGTTGCAGAGCATGGACTCTAGGCACTCGGGCTTCAGTAGCTGTGGCACACGGGCTTAGTTGCTCTGCAGCATTTGGGACTTTCCCGGACCAGGGCTCAAACCCGTGTCCCCTGCATTAGCAGGCGGATTCCTAACCACTGTGCCACAAGGAAGTCCCAGGAAGAAGTAAATTTAGGATTCATACATATAGAAACTTACTGTTGCTAAACCTAGGATATTCTTAGGGTTGGTGAATTCTAGAACTCTTTAATAAAAGTTTTTCATTAGAGGGTAAGCTTTTAAAAATTATTTCCAACTATAAAATCAAAGCTTCTCTTATGTGGTTAATTAATTAAAATAAAAAGGTATTTTCATTAAGTCCGTTTATTAAATAAGAGTGTAGAAACACATTCTTGTGTCCTCAAAACCTACTGTTTCCCTTGGAAAATGACAGTATGAGAAATTATTAAGCCCTTAAAAAAGCTGTAGAGATTATGTGATCCAATTCTACTTGCCACCTTCCTTTATTTTTAAATAGATGAGGAAATTAAGGCATCTAGAGATTGACTGATTAGCCTAAGGCCACCAGGTAAACAGAGAAAGGCACTGTCATCAGGTCCCTGGACTCCCCCCTTCCAGTTGAGTACATCTAATTATACATTATGCTCTATTAAAAGCAATGTTGTTTGTTTAACCTAATAAGGTGGTGTAATATGGAATAAGAAATTAAAGATTTTTGAAAAGAAAGTATGAAATGTATTAAAAAAAGAGGCATGGTTAGAGACATGGACCAAAGTATAAGTAGCGATAACGGTGACAATCTTTGTGGAGAAAACACATTTCTCTCATATGTGCAACAGTTTTCAAAAGGAAGAAAGCCTTTTAAAATTTTCCATCGAAGCCCTAACATTTTGGTTCATTATACAAATGTTATGTTGCCCTAGATT
Source organism: Mesoplodon bidens (assembly GCF_964165515.1). Lineage (NCBI taxonomy): Eukaryota > Metazoa > Chordata > Mammalia > Artiodactyla > Ziphiidae > Mesoplodon > Mesoplodon bidens. The sequence continues at coordinate 53,579,848 of NC_138170.1, read as the reverse complement.
GGATTACTATTTTATCTAGATTAAGATTTTAAACTGTACTAAAAAGTAAAATATCATGAAGGAGCATTAATTTTACTACAATAATATTGACACAGTGAAAATGAGCCTATCCTGATGGAACTCTACCTTATCCCCTTACTGAGCCCTGTTTACAGTGCATCTTCCGGCACCCCACAGAGTCATTTGAATTTTTGTCATTTGGGGTGAAGACTAAATTACAGGTTAATTTCAAAACTGCAAGTAGATGTTGCAGGCTAGATTACTGTCATACAAGAGAAATGCTACAATAGCTACCACATATGATATAAAGCTTTATATAATCAGTATTTTCCCTTGCTTCAGATACAAGTTCAGTTATTACCTTTTTACAATTCCATTTAATGGAAAACTACCAAAATATTTTTAAGAGAAAAACTAACACACACTGATTTTTAAAAAGCAGTACAATTTGCTTTTTCAGATCAATTCCCAAACTAGGATAATATTGTCTCAATTGTATTTTCCCTGCATTAGGTCAAAGCTATCAATAAATGAGTGAATAATTGTTCTGTCAATCAAAGAGACATGTTAATAGTCTTTGGTCTCCAAATATATGCTTCTGAAGATTATACATGCTCAGAACAACAACAGAAAAGACAAGTATAGCAAAATGGAAATAATTCATATATATTTGTTAGTAATTTTAAGTAACAATGTCACTAACCCCAGGTTGCCAACAAAATGAATTAGAAATCTATAGTGAAACATTTCGTACAAAGTGTGCTTATTGATGACAGAAATGAACTAAGGTCTAGTCGTTTCTTTTCAGTCCTTATTATCTACATTCTGACTTGTGTTTGGTTGGATCACGTCACTTTAAAGAGATAAAAATGTCCACTCCTCATATGATTTGATGTCATCATTAATCTTTCCTATTAAAGCTTGAAAACTTTGGGTGAGGGAAATGAAAAATATGAGAAAGTATATAAAATTCACATTACTGTGAAAATAGTTGTATACTCATAGGACTTTTGAATTTCATTCCCAGTTGATAAGTACTACATGCAGCTTGGCTACATCAGTGTGACACACTTCTAGAAGTGGTGATGAAAGCAGATTATCACAACAGTTGAACTCAAGGACCTTTGGGTTCCCTCCCAGTTCTAATACTCTAAGTTCTATGAACTTGAGCTTGTTAGGTTCATCATCTCAAATGTTTCACACCAGCAGAAAAAATCATCACATGAAAATACCACTTATATTAGGCTGGATGAAATCAGTAAGTGCAGTAAAATATCAAATGGAAAAAGGTGGAAACTGCCTTATACCCAAAATGTGGGGGAAGATTTATCAATCAGTGTAATTCTAGTTTCTGTGACCTAAAATGATTCTGTGATTTCCTTTGTATACTTTAAAACACTAGAACTGATTTAAAACTCTACTCTAAAATAACAATAATCTTTTGAAGAAATCTTGTTGAAAACATTAATTCTGGATTCAAGACTTACTCCGTGCTTATTTCAGTATACACGCGTAATTCCTAAAGCTTTATATACAAACGGGTTACAAATTTTTAAAAGTCCAATCCTGATAAAAGTTTAGCCACTGCTTTCACAAACCTCAAATACTACTAAGTGAAAATCAACTCTATAACATACTATCATCTCTAAGAAAAATCCACTCTGATATTTTCAACGACTAGACACCCTCCCAAAGTATTTCAATGATATACATAAAGTGATTTTCATAAATAAAACTATATATGCTAATAAAAAGTAATCATTTAAAAATATTTTTGATTGATGTAAGTTAACTCAACATAGCCTTAATCAAAATCCTGGGAGCCTATGAAATAAAAACAGAACAGTGGAAAGGAAGATTCTATAATTCCAAATTTTAAGAACACACATATATATAATAGACTGAGTCCAATAAGAACATGGCAAATCTGATGTTACCTCTTGTGTTAGTCCTTATTATGAAATGAAGGTATGCTTTATGTCACTGACAGAAAAACAAACCCTGGACATAACATTTATGAGGCTGATCATAAAACTATCTACTTAAAGGTACCAGAAAACAAAGTCCTCCTAACTCAAATTCCTTTATATATAACTGTAAAAGTCACAAGTGTGTTTCATACAATCTTGAACAAGAACAACCAGTGACAACTATCTACCTATTGGTAGCTTTAAACTTAGTCTCCTTACCTACAGAAAATAACTTCCAATTTAATCAAAATTTTAAATGACAAATATTAATTTTTTAATTGGAATAAAGTGCTTCAACATTATGCATAAAGTGTTAGTGAAGTGGCAATTTACCTAAAGAGCTTACTGACTGAAAAGCTCTCAAAATCTGAAATCACTGGAGAAAAGAGGGGCTTTAGGGGAGAAAAAAGTTCAAAACAAGGGAGGAGGAAACAAAAAACACCTTAACACTCTAAAAACTGACTATTCTATAAATCTTAAGCAGATGTTCAGTGTGGAAAGAAATCAATTCAGGAGAAACCATCGACTTCACAAAAATTATTCTGTGAAGAGAACCAGCCCTTGAAAGAGCTAAATGTTTTTTTTTTCTGTTCATCATCTATAAATGCGGAATCTTCAAGGAGACTGGTGTTGCAATTACAACTAATCCTCCCCAAAAAATTAACTGTGTTGAAGGCTTTGTAATTTCCCTAGGTACAATTTAGCTGTCACTTACTTTCAAATTTACTCAAACATGCGTTCGGAACAGCACTAACTTCACATGTCAAGTGCTTTCCAGCCAATTGAGTCTAAACTGGAAGTCGGTGTTAAACAACTGAATGATTAGACAAGATAGCTCATTTCCCTGCTCTTTTGTTCAGAATAAAATGCCACATTTACATTATCAGGCTCAACAGGATTTTCTGACAGAGGGAGAAAAAACCCTACTGAACACTGTCCGTACTAAGCACATGAAGCCTGTCATTTACCAATCATCCTTCAAAAAGCAATAGCCATGAATGTAACTTAATTACGACCCAATGATCCTTGACGAAAAATCATCTTATCACTGTCCTGTCCCCCTAGGGCAAATGAACCACTTTTGTCCTTTGGCACTGATGATGCTAAATTCTTAATTGCAATAATGGAGTAAAAGAGCCAAACCTCCTTAATTTCCTTTCAGCACATAAAGAGTTTTACTCCAGAAGGCGAGCATTCCCATAAATAATAAAAGTATCCAGTACAAATGAAGATGCCAAAATTGAAGGGGAGTGTATATGACAGAATAACCAGCATTATAAAAAGTGTATTTCCCACTTCTGCAACATATTGAAGTGTTACAGTGAGTTTTAAAACGTATTGGTATAGGTTCATCTTACAGAAATTGTGACCTTTATGAAGAACTCAAGATTAATTTAGCAAGAGTTCTGGGAGGATTATACGGGCAAAGTCCATGATTCACTTAAATGAAATGCACGTGGGTATATACAGATTATAGCACAAATCAGCACAGAAAAATCCTAAATGGAAAGCAGAAATTAAAGCTTCTTTGATCATTTGCACTAAATAATCCAGTTAAACAGCTTCAGATATTTTTCATATGAAATGAAACCAAAATGGATCAGCTATACAAGTGAATCTGAAACTGCATGATACAAATTTTTATGCTTTTAAAACTAATGGCCCAGATTTTATTAATTTTATTTCCTTTATCATAGCATAAAGACTAATCAAAAGCTCTTTTAACCTATTTTAAAGCATTTCTTTCTTCCTTAATATGGAGGATCCAGGTCATCTTTCTGGATCAGGCATGATTTCAATTAAAAGAAGTTTTTTAAAAAGTAGTTACAAAGGAAAATGTTTAACATTCATGTGGACTACACGTAGACATGTGTCTTATAGAACAGTCCCAGTGTAAAAGAAACACATGAAAATTTTGTTCAATTCAGCATACTTCTTTTCTTTTCAGGGCAAGTATTATTTTCATAATACAAATCAGATTAGTTTAACAAGTTCTTCAAAATTTTGCAAACCTGTTGTTATTTTGGATTTCCTTTGGCAAATGAATAAAAACAAAATGTGTTATTTTTCATAACTGTAAAACTTTTAATACAATATCCAAGTAACAAACTGATACAATATTAAATTTCTCCTGTGTTTTATCCAATGCTGGAAAAGTCAGTCCAAAATTAGTATCTATTGAATCTTAAAGATCATCTTTCTAAGGAACTCAACCTCACAAATTTGTTCCAGAATTACAATTTGTAAGTGACAGCCTTCTTCAGAGTCTTTGCAATGACTTTCCAAAAAGATGCTTGCCTTTGAAAGGATGAAGATCTTGTAAAGTGTTCTGAAATGTTTCTCATAATTCTACCTCAAGTTTGAATAAAAGCCTCATTCTCCAGATGAGCTCATACATGCTGAGGCCAATTAACTGATATTATTGAAGATTAAACATATTTAATCAAATCAAATACATGTAGACTTTTGGGCAGGCTAGCGTAGTTAATCCTAGTACTGCACTTGTCATGATTCTGAATTAATTAGCTATCTTCCATCAGTTGGGAAAACACAATTGAAAATAAGTTGCAAAGTCAATGTTTTCCCAACTTAGCCCCCACCAGGAGTGCTACTACTGTTTTCTGCTAAACATTAAATTTCCTTTATCTCCTTTTAATTATTCTCCTGACTCTAAGAGTCAACAAAACCTTTTTATCATGACAGATGAAACTGAAGATCTTGTCATGGAAAGTGCCTCTGCAAAGCAAAGATAGCAAAAAACAAAAACAAATTCAGGCAAATAAAAATAGAAGGTAATTTCTCTTTGTATCTGAAAGTAGTAAAAAAAAAAATCGTAAAAGACACTAATTTAGATTTCTCTAGCCCAATTAACAGGGACAGTCAGATTTTACTGAGACACAAATCTCTGACTGTACTGTAAAATCGGAAGCACAAGAGTATGCTCCACATTAACATCTGAATCCCATGCTATTTCCATTTTCCCTTGGGGGAAGTTCTCCTTGGTTCATGAGCCCCATCTGCAGACCTCTTCTGGAAAACTTTTGTTATCTCCTCTGTCTTCAAAGTATTTCTATTTGTAAGAGACTTTTTCTACCATGGCCTCATTTTCATTGTTAATTATTTTATTTTTGCCCAGTGGTGGAGGAGGGCCTAATTCTTCTGGGCACTGGGCCCATTTCTTTCAAATCCCTATGCAGAGCTCCACATGCAATTTGCAGAGACGGGTCTTTTAAACAATCAAAAAAATTCTAGGAGGAAGCATATTAATTATAGGATTTCTATATAAAGTAGGCTGTGAACATGAGAACTCAGCAACACAATAATTGTTTGAATCACTATTTCTTTAAAAAGATGTAATGCTGAGATTGTGGAGGTTAGGATATAGCCAAATCATATAAGCTGATAAACTATTTTTTGATTGGATGGCAGAGAAAGTATTTCATAAAACATTTATGTGCATGTATGTGTGTGCATATATATATATATATATATATATGTGTGTACACATATTTCCTAACAGTTAGTTAAAAGAGATGTTTTTATTCCACATTTTAAATTCAATACTAAATCATCCATTATATTCCATTAATTATACTCCCTAATAAACAAAGAAAAACTACGAGAAATGTGGGAAGAATATGAGCACCGTTAAGATTTATCTTTTACTTTTCTCCTGACACTGATATGACAACATCCAAACTAAAATTAGAAAATCACAATCACGATATATAAGCAGATTAAAAATTGCATTAAGCCATGGAAGAGATGACAAAGAGGTAAGATCTGAGAAATTTTTTAAAACAGGAAAGAAAAACAAACACAAAAGGAAACGAACAAAGGATGCTTTATCATCTTACTAAGATGTTTCACTCATTACAGGAGAGTAGGTTGACTTTATGATTTGCACTGGAAAATATTACCTTAAATTGGGCACCACATGAACGTTCCAAATGTAAAAATTTTCAAATTCAGTAAATCTCACCCTATTAACAAAATTCATCTTCTTCCCACAAGACACAGAGACATCTTCTACAATATTTATCGAAGCTAGAATAACTACTGTATTGGTACATGCAATTAAAATACTACATGGAGGAAAGGAGCAATGAAGAGACGCTGCCACATCATTACCTGAATAACAGTCGTGAAGCATAATCAAAAGCCCCAGAGAATCCTTCTTTCTTATATTTATTGATAATTAACACTTATAAGGCTCAAAACTGGGAAAAACTAGATTTGGCTTCATGTAATATCACATGCCCCACACACAAAAAATCACCATAGATCATTCCATTGAGAAGTAATCCACAGGACCACAGGGCGACTGGTGATTTTATAGGTCACCTACTCCACAGAAGTCCTCTTATTCTGTGGCGAATAACCTCCAAGGCTTCCACAGCACCACAGAGAATTTACAAAGTATAATCCCCAAATGATTAGATTCATTCTTTCAATGCCAACATCTAAAATTGAAAATTCAATGAACTTACTTTTCCAGATATAGGGTGACCAATGGGGAACTTAAAGTGGTGGATGGTTTCGCTAACCCTAGAGTCACGATGGCTTCATGCAACTGTTTTACTGTTTCAGTTTCACCTCTTAAAGCTGCGCCATTTAGGATGTGGAAAAAGGACAAGACTGTTGCATCTTTGATAAGAACATCCTTCTCTTTCATCTCCTTTAGAATGTTAATAGCATCTACAATGAAGTAGCACAAAAGACCCTTAGGTAATTTCATGTAGGGAAAACAAACTGCTATTAAAACAGCATTTCAAGCCCAGCAGGAATGTAAATTCTAGTGTATAATGCCGATTTCAAGTTAATTACTACTTGCATTTCTAAACGAGACTACAATTATAAATCCACAATAGCATGGTTTTATCATTTCCCTGCAACTTTGACTACAAATTATAGATAGGGACTGTGTGCCCACTCTGCACCACATAACCCTGTACTGTCTGCCCTATAGCTGTAAGATCCTCCTAAATGGATGCTTTTATCGTTCAGAGCTAACATCTGCTAAATCACACCATTGTTTCTTCAGCAGATGGCCTGTCAGGAGGCCAGATAATAAAGATGTGTTTACACTGTATATACAGCCAGACTAATGGTCTGATACCGATAGGGCCTGTTTGCTATGTCGATACTAATTAGCCAAGCAGAGCCAATGAAAGCTTTCCAAAAGACTGCATGTTAATACATTAGATTCATTAAGCTTCATTAGGAAGGCAGAAACAAACATTTTAGGATATGGAATAAGTGCATTTTTATAATGTTGTTCTTAATTATTGCACAGACAAAATGTTTTGACCGCTTTACAGAAAATGATTTTTAAAAAGCAGGCTAATCTTCATAAAGAATTTTCTGTGTTAGAAGGGTTTCCTAGGAAAAAATTCAATGTTCATATCAAATATTTTCTCCACACATTTTTCACTATAAAGATTTTTTTAAAAATCTTCTCTAGGAATAAAAGGAAGAGAGGGAGGTTAAAAAAAGAGTTTCAAAATAAAGCCCAATGAGAAAGAAACAAGCAAACAGTAAGAATAAATTATCAAGTATAATTATATTAGGTTTAGCATTATCTCAACTATGAGAAAATTAGAGTGTGTACATCAACAATATAATCAGCTAGGTTCTCCCCGCAAACTTCTATGTAAAACCTTATTAAAGTACACATTTTGTTAATGTTACTAAAAGTGAAGACAAAGACTCCTGCAAAATTCATATTCTTGAATAAAGGTTGTATTTATAGGTTTTATGTTCAGCCTTCTAATGCTCTTAAGCAAAAACAAAGCCATTAGTTCAGGCATATAGGCAAATTGTGCCATAAATCATGATCTTCAAACTCAATCCAAACCGCAATGCTAATAAAAACTAGCTGCAGAAATGCAAAAAGCACTGAGCTGTGCAAATGTAAATGACAAGCTTGCCAATCCATTAAAACTAATGGCCTACACTGTCCATGCAGCTCTGGCTGGATTCACATGCAAATTTGTATGCGAAGTGTTCAAGCACTTTGCAAGACATGATATACTATTAATATCAATTCACATGTTATTCCAGTGGCAAGATACTTGCATCACGTTTCCTTTATGTGCTGACGCTTACCTTGGAGCTTGCCATGTTTTCCCAATACTTTTACAAGTCTTACATACTTGCTGGTATCAAGGACAGCAGAAGAATCTAAACGGTCACTAAAAATTAAAGCCATATTTATATTACGTTAGAAGTTGTTTAACTGTTAAAAGGACTGCAATATCTACTTGATCACTTTTCAAAAACTCATCAGAATCTGAACTGTTATTAACATTGGCCTCTACAATTTAGTTAAGGTTTATTTTTGAAGTCATATACAAATCCACATGTAATTATATTCAAAGTGACAAAGTAAAAATCTAACACTACACATATATTGCATCTTTTCATCTGCAAATGACACTAATAAGGAACTCTTTTGCTTCATGGCACTTAAGGTGATTCTAACTTTGTCATGAATACTGAAACACCCCCGAAAGACATATTTTTATGTCCTGATACATTTGGTAAATGTATCAGGATGGGAAACCAAAGATACCTTAGAAATGGACAGAATTTTGTTTACACTACAGTACAGAAAGTGGAATATTTAACAAGCTTTATAAAATAGTTAGCATCACCACTGTTGTCATATGCAGTTATATAATCAAGAGGAAAAAAACTTTGGCTTTAAGCAATAGAACGTCTTATCATACTTAAACAAAGACTCCTTGCTGAAAACAAGCCATAATTAATCAAAGAGTCTTATAGTATGAAATTTCAAAAACACAAAAGAGAATTTTTAAAATTCACATTATATGAGAGTAGTATTCAAACTACATGATCCATCAAGGACTGTATATCAGCATACATGCTGATGATTTGTTTCAGTGCCAGGGTACTCACAATTCTCGTTTCAGGTTCAATGCCTCTTCTGCATTATCATGTCGACAGCACAAATTTATTAAAGAGGCATAGCCACCGATAACCATATCTGATTCATATTTTGCTTTCAATTCAAGAGCTTTATGCATGTTCTAAAATAAAGGATGGAAGTGAAAAAGAAATAAGAAATTAATATAAAAATAAAATAAAATTTCTAGTTTCAATGTTCAGAGTAAAAAAAGTTAATAGTACTTTTAAAATAAATGGATTAATGTTATTAACTTCACCTTGATCCCTGAAAAGAAATGGATTCATGTTATTAACTTCACCTTGCTCCTGGTATTTTTATTTGCCTTTGAAAAAGCAGGAAAAGATATATGTATGTGGGGTTTAAAAGATTTGTTATCTACACTGCAAAACAGGCCACTATGCCAAATTTGATGTTTTAAGGCTTGGGTATAGTATTAAAAAAAAGACTTCCAGATTAAATATGTACCAAGTGAGCCCTTGGACTCACCGTCCAATTTCCATGCACAGAAATATCTATCATTGCAACGTTCCTCACAGTCTAGTTCAATATCCAAGTAATGGAAGGAAATATTTTAGAATTTAATAGTACCATGTTATAACCTTAAAGTCAGCTGTTATTTTTGTTCCCCTAGAAACACAGGCATAAGACCAAATGATACTGAACTAAAAACCGAAAAAGTCTAGTGATATACCACAAATTGCAGACGCACACTAAAATGAACACAAAGTACAGCTGGACGCCTGCTGAAAGAAGGCAAGAGACCCTTTATCTCAGAAAGACTTTTTTCCAGCAGGAAAATGGAATTTCAATCCCTGCATTAACAACCCAGTAATATTTGACTTGCAAATGACGACTGCATGTATCAGTTGCTTGACAATCTAGATATAAGAGACCGGAGCCATGGCTTGAAAGGACATTTGGCATGTATGATAAACCTATCATGGCTGTTACTATCATTCACTTTGCAGGTTATTGTAAACAAACTACAGCAACCGGAAAACATGCCATTCAAGGTGTAGCTGAAATTAGCTAACCTTTCATTTAATTGCATTCTTCACAGACATGATGTATAATAATTAATTGTAAAAATCATAAATATTATATTTGGCTTTGCTTACTTTTATCTATAAAGAATTTTTTTTACCTTAATAGCATATTTGAAATAGTTAAAAGTTACCTCTTCTGAACACAGCATTAATATGAGTTGCTTTAGGACATCTCCTATAGGTTGATTTTCAGCTTTTAGTTTTTCAAGTTTAGACTCCAAATCAGATGATGTAGGCTGCGTAGTCTACAGAAATGGAAAGAAAAAAGAAGGAAAGTAATTTCCTACGAAGAAAATGCACCCTTTGTCACCCTTCCCTTTAAACTGACCTTTCCTAAATGTCGTAAGTGCTATCATGGATATTAATCTGGGGATCTGAGGATGGACTCCAGGGGTTTATAAAGCTCCTGAGATTATATGCAAATTTCTCAGATATGCCGATTTTTTTGAGATATGCTGATTTTTCTGAAATAGCTTTTACCAACTTCTTAGAGGTACACTGATGACAAAAATGTTAGGAACCACTGGTTTTATAAGGACACAGTCTAGAACTCTCATTAAATGTGGTTATTATACCATGTAGAATCTATTCAAAAAGCCTACTTACTTTTCGAAAGTCTGTCTTCTCTCTTTCAACCAACATATTAACATCCTAAAATTGGGATTTAAATTAGAATCAGAAAACGTGTAAAATATATTAGCAGATGTCAAAAGCAAATTTTGGAAATTTCATTTCATTTTACTGTTATTTTTCCATCTTCCAAAATTTTCCAGAAATTCTGTTCATGCTTTATAACCACTGTAATAAATATTTTAAACACATTCTTCAATATATAAACAGCATTTACCAACAATCAATGAAAAGCCTTGTTTTAAAGGTTGTCATTTAAATAAACTTTTGGCCAAAAGCAACATATTTAAATAAAATTTTAACATGCTTTTATATATAAATTAAGCATTTAAAAAAGTTGATTACTGTTTCACACACACCTTAATCAATTCAGGAACATGATAGCTATCCAGCAGATTACGAATGCCTCTGTAGATATTTTCAGGAATTTTTACATTCTGTGCAAAGGGAAGGGAGGAGAAAAAAAACCCTGAGTTTTAGACAACCAAACAGATTTGTCTAACAGAAATTATCTCAGACATAATTTAAGTCTCCAACTCGTCTATGTCATTGAGAAGTGGTCTGGTTGTACTTAAAAGCAGCAATTTCAAATCTAATAGATACATGTCAGGCAGGACAGGCATTATATAGCAAAAAATGAAATGGTACCATCTCCATCAGCTGATGGAAGTATTGTCTCAAACGCTCCTCCTTGGCCTGTACCTCTGAGTCACTCATGCTGTCAATCAAGTTATAAAGAAAATAGCCAACAGCTTCTGTGGAAAAAAACAAGAGAAAGCATTCCACTAAAATTACTGAGACTGTCATGTTATCAAGATTAATTTATAAGAAATCATTTTGGTGTGAGATGTCACCCTGATGAGAGGCTCTGAAATGGCAACAATGATCACTGAGGCATAGAGATTATGTGGTTTGGGAGCACATATCTAACTGGTGAGTGAAAGGAATATTAATTATTTTCAGACCGAGTGACAGCTTTTCAGTACTGAATCTTACTTCAATCTATTTTTTTCCACCACTCTGTGACAGAAGTTGTCCTGCCCAAGGCCTTACCCCTTTTCCTGTCCAAATCACAAATAGTGAGAATAAATAAATGCCTTGTACACATTTCTATACTAATTTTTTGGTGGGCAATACTTAGGGAAACATAAAATTAGAGAGGATTGTTAAATGTTGAGTATAGAAAGTTAAATAATTTTAATAAGCAGATACAGTAATCCTGTGGAGAGCTGCCTATTAGCCAATGAAAAACCAAGATTAACAAAGATGCTTTGTAACAACAGTAATTTTCCTATGCATTCAAGCATAAAATGTATAGGGCCATGTGTTAATACCTAGGATAGAAAAACATGAACTTTCAAGAAGGGTACCTTCTTACAGAAACCCATATATTCTAGGCTTTATTATGTGAAAACAAAAATCATTAAATGTCAAATAATATATTTTGGGTAATAAATTATATTTAAGTGGAAAAATCTACATGACCGCTTTACTATTTTATATGTTTGATTATACTGGCAAAACATTAAAATCACATAAACACTAAGGATTACTAATTTTTAAGCCTATTTTGATTGATTCTATAAGAAGCATTTCTGCAATATCTAAAAAAAAATCCCTCCCACCCCTCCCTTTAAAAAAACAATTATGATAAAACCAAACACCTCATAGATCTCAAAATGTTGTGGTTATCAATATAAAGATTTATAACCAAATGTTTTCAAATTTCACTTTCAAAAAGAAAATGTTTACTGCTGTAATCCTTCTAGTCCATCATTACACAGAAGAATGGATTTGTGGATAAGTTACAATCATCGAAATTGAAACGCTACCCGTTGGTCCTGGAGGCTCCTGGCAATAACGTCCATCCTTGTACAACAGTTCTGTTATCTGGTAAGACAGAAAATGCGTGCATTGCAGCAAGAGAAGCAAACAAGAACAAATACAATCTGAAATTGAATTCGTGAAATAATAAAGCCTCTCCCCAGTAAGGTGTTATTCTGTATCATAGTAATTCAACACCATCCCCACCTGCCAAGGAGATTGTTTCGTTTTTAAGTAATAGGCTTGCCTTTTAAAAACAAAACCAAAACAAATCCATGTTGAAGGAAAACTGCCATGTTTCATGAAATGTCACTAAGAAAGCCTCTAAACTGATCTTTTATATACTGTTTTAAATAAACTGTTATAATAGGAAATAGCTTATAGAAATTATCAGCCAATGTTATTTGTCACTGTATTGTTTTGGGTCTTGTTGAAATTGGTGCAGTTTCCTCCTTTTAAATGAAGTTTTACAGAAATAAGAAAGTAAAATATCCTGAACCATTAAATAACTTTTTTTTTAAGTTTTTCAACATTTTCCCAGTCATTTTAATGGAATTAAAACAAAAGGGGGTCGACAGTTCTAACATGTTTGTTCTCATTGATTCTTATCAACTGAATACACAAAAACTAAAGACTTACTCATCAATATTAATTCTGCCCACAAAATTTCAATTTAAAAAATTCAAATATATATTATGATGAAAACGATTACAAAACCTACATACAGTACTGACATCTAACTCTTGAACACAGTACTTGACTATATATCCACAGGCAGAAGATAATAAGAAAGGAACATAGTTTTCTGAAGTGATATGAGTTAGGAATTCTGAATTACCTCATGTGTATATTACGATAGAACTTATTTGTTCTTTAAATAGTGTCTGGCACATACTATAAGTATTAACAGCTCAAACTACAGCAGCTTCTTCAACTATTTATTTTCTAATATGGAAAATCAGGCAAAGCTGACCATACCCCACTTCACTCCACCATGAAATCATGCTGCTGTTAATAGCAATTCAAAGGTTAAGGTAGAAACTGTTCAAAAGCAAAGCAAAACAAAACAATCCTTACCTACAAACTGTTTTTTAACCAACACAGACAAGTGTAGAAGGTAGACAATAAATTCTACCAGAAGTTGTAGCCATACATCAGACATGACAGCCAAATTTAACACCAAATTTTGAACAAAGACACATTTAATAAACCAATGAAAAATCTTTCAAGTCAAAAAATTAGTGCTAAATATAAACATCTCAACCATATATTATAACTGACTATACAGTTTGAATGGCAGTTTAAGGTAATACTAAAAAGAGAACTGAATGAAAAGATTTTTAAAAAATATTTAAATTGGGAATTCCAATCAATAATGTGCATTCTGATTTTATTAAGCTACAAATATTCTTGTAATTCAGCATAAGGATCATTGTACTTCCTGCATAAAAGCAGTTAACTTCTTAAAAAGATAGCAGTTTAAAATTGATTTGTATATCATTCATATATAGATGTACATATAGATACACAAACATATACACACATGCATATATTTTTTAAAAATAATTATTAAATCTGTATGGTTACTGCAATAATGTTAACAGTTGTTTTTTGGAAAAGTTGAAAACCTTATGAAGAATTTAGGACAAAGTAAAGGATCACTTCAATAATAAATTTCACGCTCCAGGAAAGCAGTTTTAAAACTAAAATGACCAACTTGAAGATTCTAAATTCACTTAATTTATAATGATACATGACAAATATATGAAGCTATTATAACTTTTGCTTTTTATATACCACGTTATGATTTGCAATATTAGGAATACTTACCTTGCTCCAAAGATTTATATTCATAGACCTGCAGGGGGCAGCAAAGGATTAAAAATAAACCCAAAAGTTTAAAAAACATTTTTAAGTTAAAAGACACTAGCAATTATTATATGCAATGCATACAGATGAAAGCCCTAAAAAATATAAGTAAATAAGTGTTTCCAAAATCAAGGTGAATTTTCAAGCCAAGGTAATTTAGAAAGATTGACTCTCATTTACTTTGAACCCTCAAAATAAAGAGATTTACTGATTCTTGCTCTTGCTCTGATTCAAGAACAAGTAAATCTTGGGGTCCCAGTTTGATGGAGCAGGATATTTGCACGGTCTCAAAGTATCTACCCAAGACTGCTTATTACTTGTAATGGTAAAGACACTAACCACATAATGGAGAAATTGCACCAATATCTTCACTGAGTGATCAAAATTAATACCACTAATGAGATGCTGATGGACACATTTTAGATATAATTCCGAGAAGGACAGAACATCACTCCTGTGGTATTCCAATCAGGGATGTAACATGAAACTAATCACGGGGAACCATCATGAGGAACATTCTAGAAAATAACCGGCCTGTATTCTCCAAAACTATTAAACTATTAATGTCATAAACGACAAAGGCTGAAGAACTGTTCCAGATCAGAGAAAATTAAAGAGAAAAGACAACTAACATCCGTCCCTGAACTGGATTCTGTTCTGGAGGGAGGAAAATAAAAAAAAAAAAAAGAGAGCAAGAAAGAGAAAATAATTGATAAAACTGGTATATGAGCTATATTAGATAAAAATATTCCATCAACGTTAAATTTCCTGAATTTGTCAACTGTGATGCAGTTGTGTTAAGGGAACATCTTTGTTCTGTGGAATTATATACTGACATATTTAAGGATAAAGGGTCATGACATATGCAACCTAAGCCCAAATAGTTCCAAAAAATTAAAATTTATATATACATGCATGTATAAATAGATGGAAAGAATGTATAATGATAATGTCAAAAACTGCTAAAAGTTAATAAAGTTCTCTGTACTACTCTTGTAATTTTCTATAAATTTGAAATTATTTCAGGAAAGCAAAAAGAACAGCTCACCCAAATTCTGACTGTTTAAATGAAAAATCATTTACAAAACTGGGTAACCAATGAACCCTAGTCTTATACTATTTAAGCTTTGTAAACTTAATGTCTGTAAGCTTTGTATATTTAATTCAAACACAGAATCTACTTTAAAGAGACTAGTTACATTTTAATGATAATTTTACAATGCAAATATGATTTATATATTTATTATAATTATGTATATTATACTTAACATTGTAAAATACCCACAAAACTTACAGGCCTTTTTAAACCTATACCCACAAAAATTCATAGCCCTCTTTAAACTTGAGGTTGGGTAGTTTAGGGTGGACTGTTTTGGTATAGTGAGTTAATAAGGCACTTATTTTAACTTTAAAAACATTCAGAATGAACTACTGACACACATGACTACTTGGATGGATTTCAGGGACATTACGCTGAGTGAAAAAAGGCCAATCTCAAAATATGATATACTCTATGAGTCCAGTTATATAACCTTTGCAAACTAAAATTATAAAAATTGAGAACAAATCAGAGGTTGCCATAGGTTAGGGATGGTGGATGGGAGATAAAGAGGTACTGGGGGCGGGGGTAATTTGTAGTGATGGCATAGTTCTGTATCTTCACTGCAGTAATGGTTACACAAATCTATACGTGTGATAAAATGAGATGTAACCATTGGGGGAAAACGGATGGAGAGTATACAGGCCCTTTGTGTCCTATCTTTGCAACTTCCATGACTCCATAATTACTTCAAAACAGAAAATAAAAACATGTTCCATGCCCCTCTAGAATCCTCTGCCTTATGATAAAAATCATCCCTCCTACTAAAGCACATTAGGAAAAAGTTCTGAAAAAGATGAAATCTTATTCATAAGTGGGGGAAAAAAATGTTTACAAAGCCCTGCATTTAATAGTGTTTCTTCCAATTTTGGAAAATCTCTGAGTAATCAGTTAGCAGAAGACATGATAAACTGACCTAAAAATTGTATCTCTAGGCTGAACTGGAAGACAATCTCCCAACTGTTACAAGAAAGTTTTTCAGCTCATCCATCCACTGATTACAGAGCAGCCTCCTCCGACTTGACACTTCTATATGTTTGAAAAAAAAAAAAAATTTTTTTTTTGGGGGCCAAATAGTAAGTGAAAGAAGAGTGAGCATTCAAAATATGAAGATATGGACTTCCCTGGCGGTCCAGCAAGTAAGACTCCACGCTCCCAATGCAGGGGGCCCGGGTTCGAGCCCTGGTCGGGGAACTAGATCCCACATGCATGCCACTACTAAGAAGCTCACATGCCACTACTAAGAAGCCCGCATGCCACAACTAAAGATCCTTCATGCCGCAACGAAGATCCTGCGTGCTGCAACTAAGACCTGGCGCAGCCAAAATAAATTAATTAGTTTTAAAAAAAAGAAGATAAAATGCTGTGCAGTGAAGAATAAGATACAGTAAAAATCTATATTGATAAAAAAATCAGGCATCTTTTTTGGTTAGGCTAGAATCCGCTTTAATTCCAAGAAACCTGAACCTGTAGATAGATGCTTACCACACCTAAGGAATTGGGGTAGGGGGTGGTGGTGCTGGGGAGGAAGGTGGGAAGAAGGGGAGTAGGGAAATCAGTTTGCAAGGACTTGAGAAGCCAATGCCCAAAAGTGCACAATATTAAGTGGCAAGATTTGCAGTGGTTTGTCATCTGTCCTGTACCATGGACCCCTCTGGGACTTTGGTGAATTCGTTTTCTCAGTTACTGTTAGTTTTGTCAGGTGTGATAACATTACAGTGGTTGTTTTATTTAAAGTAAGTTCTGAGGTATACATGAGACAGAATGACAAGAGGTCCATAATTTTAAACAGTCTAGGGGAAAAAAGGGGGGTGGCGGTGGGGAAGGAATAAATGAAACAAGACTGCCCAAATCTTAACTGTTGAAGCTGGGCAGTGGCTACTTTGGAGTTCTACTTTCGTGAATGATGGAAAGCTCCATAATGAAAAATAAACACATACCATCTCTGGTCTAAATTTTACATCTCTATTCTAACTCTCAGCATTAATAAACTGGGCTTTCTTTTTAAGGAAAGCTACTTTAATCATATCTTTCATCAAACATCAACTTAATGTAGAACAAAAAGTATTCCTAAGATAGTAAATTGCCATCAAACCTGGCACGAAGTACCTAGGGAAGGCAAAGAGGCAAACTTGCAAAACTGTACACATATCTAAAGTAACTGAAAATGACTAAAAGCACTACCTTGAACGTGAAGCTTCATGACAGATGGCACAGGTCCAGAAAAAACAAACTAAAAAACCCCACACAGAATCTTTTAAACTAAGCTGTGTGAAGGATAGTTAACACTTCTTCATCACACATTCAATCCGTGCAATCTGGCTTCTGGCCCCAAACCTCCACTGAAAGTACTCTTACTATTACCACTAATCTCAATTCAAAATTCAACTAACACCTTCTGGTCCCCTTTGACTAAGTTTTGAGATTTGTGTTGTTGATCATTCCCTGCCAGTCTTCCAGTGATGCTACTCAATCTGTTTCAGAAATCCTCCTTCCCTAGGTGCTCCTTAAAAACAATCCTCTGTACTAGGTTCCAAGTGCATTATATTTTTAAATTTTTAAGACAATCCTACAAGTAGGTATTTAAATTCCCTGTTTCCCAGAAGAAACAGACTCAGAGAGGCTAAGTTTAGAATTATCTTCACCGGAAGTTCCACAGGCACCTAAAAGGATCCCACGAATTGCTGATTACCTCTTGCTGTTGTCCTATTCCCCCACCTACCCTTACCGGTACCCTTTTCTCCCCGCTTCAAATATCCATTGTCAGTCTTAACCTTCATTATGTCAATCTTTCAGCGGCTGAAAGCCATGACTCAAGGTCTAAACTTCATAACTTAGAATGAGATCATTTGTGAAGAGCCCCAGGCTACCATTTTGGCTTTATTTCTTGCCATTATTTCATGGGCAACCATTATGTCAATCTATCATCAGGTTCCCAAATGCACTGTTCTCTCAGCTTCAATGCCTTTGCCTGGAATGCCCTTCCTTCCCCTGGGCAAATGCTTATTCATCCTTTAACCTCAGTTCAGCACCTTCTCTACACATCTTGCCCTGACCCATTCCGCCCCTAACCTTGGCAGAAAGAGACAGTGATTCAGTTATATATATATATATATATATATATATATATATATACACATATTCTTTTTCATTATGGTTTATTACAGGATATTGAATATAGTTCCCTGTGCTATTCAGTAGGACCTGTTGTTTATCTCTTTTATATATAGTAGTTTGCATCTGCTAATCCTAAACTCCTAATTTATTCCTCCCCCCATTTCACCTTTGGTAACCATAAGTTTGTTTTCTATGTCTGTGAGTCTGTTTCTGTTTTGTAAATAAGTTCACTTGTATCTTATTTTAGATTCCACATAAAAGTGATATATGATATTTGTCTTTCTGACTTACTTCACTTAGCATGATAATCTCTAGGTCTCTCCATGTTGCAGCAAATGACATTGTTTCATTCTTTTTATGGCTAAGGAGTATTCCATTGTGTGTGTGTGTGTGTATGCACATGTGTACACACCACATCTTCTTTATCCATTCAGATAGTATCTTCTCCTCTATATATTCATAATTATCAAGATAAGTTTGCAGTTGCTTTCCTATTTTCTGGTACCTAGTTAACAAGTTGGGGGCAAGAAGATTCCTATTCATTCTTGAATTACCTATTACCTCACAGTCCCAGCCTTTAACACACACTAAGAGCTAATATTTCCTGAGTACTCACAAACTGTACTTCATGAAGTACTTCCCTTCTCCTTGTAAAAATGTCATTGAGTGGGAGCCTCACTGGCTGACTGAAAAGAGGAACTTAACACCTGGCACTTAACTTGGTTGACTGTGACAGGGCTAGTGTCAGAAACTTGATTTTTTTCAACATGTGAAAGGCAGCCCTGCTCCAATGGTACAGATTCCCACTTGTCAAGTTCAAACTCTTGCCACTGGGTCAGAAAAATCTCTCCTTATATCACAGAACTCTTTATCTATGGACTATGAAGACTTAAGTGCCTCCAAGCCAATTCTCAAACATTTCTCTTTTTGGTATTTGCCAACCAAATTTTGAACTATCTTCAGCGACATTTTGTCTCTTAGAAGTGACTCGATATTTCTGGGTGAAGTTTTCAGTAATATACAAAATGTACACTGCCTTCTTTCTCATTTGAACTTTGTTCAACTGGTGCTATTGTTAAGAGGAAAGAAAGTCTTATTCATACTAAACATATTCTTGCCCTGGATTTGACAGAATTCACTAACTTTACCAGTCAGAGTAAATGCCCTTTCAAATTCTTTAAAATAGCTTTATTTTTTAAAAAAAATTTAAAAGTAAAAATTCCCTAATAACCTTGAATAATCCTTCCCTAACTAATAGCAATACTGAATTTTAAACATTTTATATAGGTGACTTAGCCTCTATAGGCTACTAATTTGGTTTATACATTGGGAAACTTTGGGAAGGCATGACACTTAATTGGTATTCAATGACCATCTCCTGAGCTTATCAATTTACAGAAATACTAGCTTGCCACTTAAACACCACTCAAACACCACTCTCAGAATATATGAAGAAAATAGTGTTGGTCTTTCAAAAATATTGTGGGATGGCATAAAAAATTAATCTGGGCCCAAACAGGTTACAGAACACATGGGAGGAACTACTGCCTCTTGGACCATGGATCTACCACTATTAGGCAGGTAATACTAAGGGCAGATAACTCTTACAAAAATTGCATTCCAATACCGAAATGCACATCCCAGTTTCCCTTAGAATTAGCTAAAGTGACTATGCTATCTCATTTAATGTTTTATAACTTATTTCTGATAACTATGAATAATTTTTTTTGGGTAACTTTAAGTGAATCTCTTATGGGCTAATCCTTATAGGAGCTGCAAGACTCTACTGGCAATACCAATCAGTTTGGTTTTCAGAACAGCTTTCAGTCAGTCAGCCAATTCTAAAGTTGCCAGAAGAGTACAACTGGACCCTGAGAAGCATGTGATAGGTGACTGTTTCAAAAGCTGTGCTGAATGTCCTGACAAAGGGATTTGAAAATATATATACTATTTGGCTCAGCATCAAATGAAAGAAGAGAAGGCTACATTAATGCCAAGACAATGGACTGTAATGACTATGTTTTGAATTTTTAATAGTTTTGGGGGTGGGAGGAAAAGAAAGAAATCACCTCTAGTCAAATACTTCAAATTTTGCACATTCTTATGATTAATGCCAAATTACCACCACCTGAAACTTTGCAGTCTCTACAATAAGAAAAATTCATCAACATAATATAGTTTTAGGACCTAGAGATTTAAAATATTTCTCTGGAAGGGACTAATTAAAACTTGTTTTTATAGGGCTATCAGAGCAGACAGACCTTGACAAACAGAGAGCCCTGGAGAACGGCAGAGGGTTGTCCTCAGGCTTCAGCTAAGTACTGATAAGCACATTCGAGTGAAGAAACAATCTGAAGTCCAGGAAACTACATGAGAACTTTCCAGAAGCTCAAAAAAAGACAATTCCCAAAACCCACACATGGAATTGGAATAGTTCACATTCCCAATAATCTCAAAATACATGGGCTAGCAGATAGAATTATCATTATCAGGAGGATACTACCTTAATAGTAGGGCTTGACTAATTTAGTGGGAATAATCCTAGACTAAAAGCTGCTCTAGGGCTTCCCTGGTGGCGCAGTGGTTGAGAGTCCGCCTGCTGATGCAGGGGACGTGGGTTCGTGCCCCGGTCCGGGAAGATCCCACATGCCACAGAGCGGCTGGGCCCGTGAGCCATGGCCGCTGAGCCTGCGCATCCAGAGCCTGTGCTCCGCAACGGGAGAGGCCACAACAGTGAGAGGCCTGCGTACCGCAAAAAAAAAAAAAAAAAAAAAAAAAAGCTGCTCTAGTCCTACCTAACAAGGCACAGAAGCAAGCACTAAGAAAACTGTTCCAAGTAACTTAAGACTGTCTCAGAACAAAACTCAAAAATATTTAGAGGAATTGAAAAAAAAAAAAAAATCCGTATCCACCAACATAAAATCCACATCTGGCATCCAATCAGAAATTATAAACAAGTACAAATGTATGATGTCTGAAAAAAAAATTAACAGAATTAGTAGGCAAGAACATCAAAACATCTATCATTAATATCTCCATATAGAGAAGAAGCATGAACATGATAAGGAGACATGGAAGATTAAAAAAAAAATCTGAATTTCTAGAAGTGAACAATATAACGTCTGAGATTCAAATACATCCTAGATGTATCTCTGCTTCAGCCAGCCTCCACACTGCACAAGTTAGTCTACTTTCTTCAGAATAAAGGACAAGTTCCTTCATGTTTTTAAAAAATTTTACAATCTGATCCTAACCAACATCTCCAATCTCAACAATAAATACTTGTTGAATTAAGGGGAATGCTCAAAAACAGAGGCAGAAACACAGAATATATAAGGCCTCGATAATTAATTCAACAGTGCTGATCATGTGCCAGGTATTAATATCTACATGCTGAAGATAGTGCAATAAACCAAACAAACATGGAACTTATGTTCTAATAATCAAAATAGCTACCACAAAATCTCTGTTACAAAATAGGAGCAAAAAAAGATAAGCATGCCCTTATTTAGAACATTTTATTTTTCCAAATTGCAGTGCATTAGGGTACCTAACTTCCCAGCCCACAATAAACCAGAAACGGGGCTTCCCTGGTGGTGCAGTGGTTGAGAATCTGCCTGCCAGTGCAGGGGACATGGGTTCGAGCCCTGGTCTGGGAAGATCCCACATGCCACGGAGCAACTGGGCCCGTGAGCCACAACTACTGAGCCTGCGCATCTGGAGCCTGTGCTCCACAACAAGAGAGGCCCGTGCACTGCGATGAAGAGTGGCCCCCGCTCGCTGCAACTAGAGAAAGCCCTTGCACAGAAACGAAGATCCAACACAGACAAAAATAAATAAATAAATTTATTTTAAAAAATAAAATAAAATAAACCAGAAACAGCAAATTATTTTAGTGTATGTAGGTTAAGGTTAAGTACAACTGAAAGTTGTCAAGAGGGACAGTAAAAAAAAAAAAAAAAATCTTACAGCAAAGATGACACAAAATTAAAAAGTAGAAACAGAAAACACAGCAACCAGACACGCTTACTGGAGAGGTGAGCAGCTCTCCATACTATAATCTTTAAGCCACTAAAAAGGTCGATGACTGACCTAGGTATATATCAGAATATGCAATTAGGTTTTTTTCATCATAATGAATCAACTTTATAGTCCAAGTACTTTGTTTAAGAAGTCTAGGATTGGGCTTCCCTAGTGGCTCAGTGGTTAAGAATCCACCTGCCAATGCAGGGGACAAGGGTTCAAGCTCTGGTCTGGGAAGCTCCCACATGCCACGGAGCAACCAAGCCCATGAGCCACAACTACTGAGCCCACAGGCCTGGAGCCCATGCTCTGCAACAGAGTAGCCCCCACTCGCTGCAACTAGAGAAAGAAAGCCTGAGCTCAGCAACAAAGACCCAACGCAGCCAAAAATAAATAAATTTATTTTTTAAAAAAAGGAAGCCTAGGGCTTCCCTCGTGGCGCAGTGGTTGAGTCTGCCTGCCGATGCAGGGGACGCGGGTTCGTGCCCCGGTTTGGGAAGATCCCACATGCCGCGGAATGGCTGGGCCCATGAGCCATGGCCGCTGGGCCTGCGTGTCCGGAGCCTGTGCTCCGCAACGGGAGTGGCCACAGCAGTGAGAGAGAGGCCCGCTACCACAAAAAAAAAAAAAGAAGTGTAGGATTTGTGAAATATAACAACCGCCTTTCAAACTGACTAAAAAAATAATAATAAAGGTAAAGAAGGAAATACCCATGATCTGGAAGTTTATATGAAAAACTTTTTTTCAAGTCTTTTGTCAAGGACAATTATATGAAAAGTCACTATATTTCACTTCATAATGCATTATGGGTTCTTGTTTTAAAATCTGGCTCTACTAGCATTTTTATCTACTTGATTATGTGTTCTGTATTTTTCAAATTTTATTTTTAAAGGCACAGACCTTGGTTTGTTTTTTTTTTCTTAACTTCAGGAAAACAGCAATTATTTAAATGTACGTAGGTGTATGAGAGGAGTGGAACTGTACTGGCTAAACAAAGAACGGCAACAAGAATCCCTCCTACTTGTTCTATCTCTTCTTGCCTGCAATGGAGGTTCCGGAGATGTCAACAGAAAACCTACTGCTTCCATCAACAAACAGTCTAAAAATTACTGGGATCAATATCAGAAGTCATTAACATTATAAACACAGAAAGAATGACAATATTAGAAACTCACCCTTTTGCAACCACCTCTGCTAACAACTGATTCAACAAGGACTACCAACGGCTACTATCACCACTGAGTGAAAGGTGCTAGGAAACAGGGTAGACACACTATCTCAAAGTATCACCCCACAGATGCCTTACTAATTACAAAGAAGATGAGGTTCCTTTGCAAGGAAGAGAAGTGGGGGCCACCAATGTAAGCAAATGATCAAAATTAGCTGATGGCACCAAAGTTGGACACCTGACATTACATTCCTTAAGAAATGCCAATCACATATACTTGCTAAAAATGTTCAGTCTGAGTCTGATCGTGAGGGAAAAATTAGGTAAACACAAAATATGAGAGGGACATTCTATAGAGAAAGAAGCCTCGACTCTTTCCCCACCACCACCAAAAAAGTAAGGAATTGTTTTTAAGAGAATAAAGAGATAGCCATCAAATACCGTGCATGAACTTAACTGAATCCTCAAAAAGTAAAACAGCTATAAAAGAATTTTAGAATAGCTGGGACAATCTTACACACACTATGTATATTAGTTGATATTATAATATTGTTAATTTTTAGGAGTGATACTGGTATTGTGATTACATAGATGATGACCTTATTCTTGAGAGATATGTTGAAGGATCCAGTATCATGATGTCTACAACTTCAAGGAGTGCAGCAAAAAAGGAGAAAAAGTGTATATATGTATATGTATATGTCCATATGTATATATTAGAGAAAAAGTGTATGAGAGAGAAAGCAAGTCAATATGGCAAAATATCAACAATTGGTGAATCTACATAAAGGGTATGTGAGTATTTCCTTTACCACTCTTTCAACTTGTCTTTATGTTTGAATATTTTCAAAACAACAAAATTGGGAGAAAAGGTCATTAACGTTCCCTGAGCAGACTGAGGAGAGTAGTATTACACTGAATAAAAGTCTTCTTGTAATTAAATGCTCAAAGTATAAATCAAATATACATGCAAATTTGTCTATAACTCCAACTCGCCATATTCAAAGAGTGCTTTCTTTTTTTGAAACAAGACCTCTACCAAATCAGTATGAATTTCTTGGAATAGATGATAAAAAAAAGGCAGCCTAAACTCACAACTACTTAGTAGGAAGAATAAAATAGATAAGGTTATTTCAGGTAACTAGTATATTGGAAGATAAGAATATCCGTTTCTTTCCTCACACAGTAGGGCAAAAAGGAGAAATCAGTCTATATTCAGGCAAAGATTATATAAGGTGATCATCTTACCTCCTAAAGCCTAGAATTAGGCTGCCTCTCAATGAAGCAAATGAGAAAGGCAATGTATTTGATTCCACTGCAAAAGAAAATAATCATCATAAAACCCCAGACCAAAACCAAAAACTTAAATTATCAATTTATTTGAAAGCACATTTATACCAATACCTTTCAATTTTCATCTGGGAAATATTATTTTAAAAATGGAAAAGTTTTCATACAAAGTTAATTAGAAATTGCAGAAATATATACTGGCAATATAAGCTATCCTTTTAAAACACTTTACTTCATTTACATAAATCTATACAACTAATGAATTTATAAATATTCTTTTGTATAAATGGCAATAACTAATCTACCAGCATACGCAAAGTCAGTCTGGTACACATACCAAGGCTGTATGTTACTGGACAACATGGCACTATGAAGGGAGAGACTGTAACTACCCTTTAAAGACAAAGATGTGGGGGAAAGTTCTTTTCTGAGAGTGGTGTTGGATTCTGTTGAACCACTTACACTTCCTCATTCTATTTTCCACATGATCTATGACCTACATTCATGCAAGAGTGACAACCTAAAGTCGTAATAACCTCTTTACCTCTGTTATGTAACTGATTTATACTCTTTCACTTTTCTGATGATTTGTTTGCTCTACTATTCATTTTGGTATTTAAGTCTACAGCCTTGTATGTTTCAATGCTGACATTCTAAGCCTGATTTGCCTTAGTATAAATATAAGAATCAGGCCTTAATGCATAAGACCTGGTTCTCCACATAACCCTTGCCGTAATTAGCTTGGGACAGAATCACAGTAGGCATATCCTGAATTTATTTTTCCCTGTCACTATATTAAAATAGTGCCATGTTATAAGTGATTGTTTTAATCTTTTCAGTATATATGCAAAGCTGCTACTGAATGATTCAAGAGCGATGGAATTAGATAGGAACTCATAGTGGAGGCAAATTCTGAAGACAGAATTAATAAATACAGTTTAGGTAAAGATTAAGATAGCTGGTTAACTTAAAAAAAAAACTCATGGGAAAAATCAGAGTAGGTTTTAAGATTTGCTCATCTCCCTAAATATGAATAAAAATTTAACCCGCACACATAAGGAGAAATACTTTAGACTGACTGTTAGATCCCTTGAACAGGAAGCATAAGTTTCTCAGTGGTTTCATGTGGCATTTAAAACTCTAAAAATCGTCTCTGAAATGAGCTGTATTTAGTCACTCAGGAATTTTAAAGTGGATACACCACATGCTTTTCGGTAACCTTTCGTTTTGCCTGATCAAATTAATTTCCATGCCTACAAAATCAAGTGGGAAAATGTTTCTTACTACTCCACAAACTTGATCAAAATAAGCCATTTAATAAGTCAGGGGGATGGAATGTACAGCATGGTGACTACAGTTAATAATACTATATTTCATATGTGGAAGTTGTTGAGAGAGTAGATCTTTGAAATCCTCATCACAAGAAAAAAAAAATTTTGTAACCACGTATGTGGACGAATGTTAACCAGGCTTACTGTGGTGACCACTTTGCAATATACACAAATATTGAATCATTATGCTGTACACCTGAAACTAATATAATATTGTGTATCAATTATACCTCAATTAAAAAAAAAAGACAAGCCATTTACTTTTCTCTACTACCTGCCATTCCTTGTAGTAACCAAAAGTGCCTATCTATAAGCAGCCTACAGGGAATACCAGCAATTATAGAACTAACTGCTCTTCAAAGATCTGTAATTCAAAGGGTGAGGAAGCTGAAATCTTCTTTAGTCTTTAAGTTCATGGCATTTTTCTTTTTCACATTTAATAAACAACCTCTTGGAAACTTATTTCTAAACTATTCAAATTAGTATTTTACAGAATATTATCAAGTTTTTATTCATTAAAAAGGTGACCAGAAACATCTCAGCAAAATGGAAGGCTGCTGACAAAAAGCATCTAGTTTCCTTAGCAACAATCAAGTGTGAAAAAATTCAAGAGGTTGACAGTGAAGTGGAATGGATGCTATGATAAAGGGAAAAGGCAGCTCTCATGTATCCACCTTATGCACCTAGATTCCTCAGCTAATGCTTCTCTGTTTTCATCTTGTCAGCATGGAAAATCTATGTATTATACAGAGTAGAAGGCAAAATCAATACTCTCGGATAGCAGCCAGCATTAATACTCAACCTTACACTCAAAATAACTACACCTCTAACAGTCAACGCTTTCATACTGAACTCTTCGCCTTTCCCCTTATAATAATACAATAAACTATTTTAAATAACTCAAACACAGGTAATATATACCAGTAATCTGGTTTTTACAAAGCTTCCACTTACACAATTTGAAAATAGTTAATAAAATCTTAACTTTTAACATTTCAGTGGACTAGAAATTGACGTTTGTATATTTATTTTTAAATGATATCTCTTTCACAAGATGTGAAACACTGTCAAGATAATGCCATAGATATGTTAAAAATTAAAATTAAAAAATGTCTAATTTACTAAAATTAAAACATAGTACAGTGGAAAAATAAGTTTAAGATTAGATGATCTTGGTTGGGTCTGACTCAATCACTCACTTTGGGCAAATCATTTAACATCTCTGCCTTTCTTCATCTATCAATGGAGGAAGTTTATTAACATGTGATGAACGTTGTAAAGCACCCTATCATTTATAAGTGTTTGGAAACATTTACTGTATTTTTAATAATGAGGACTGGGAGATGGCTTTGTGTAACTGAGGGCCATAATAGGCATTAGTTTAGAAAACACTTTCAAAAACAAGATCTCTTATGATTCTCACAACTCCCACAAGGTAGACAGATAGGCAATACTATGCCATTTCATAAAATTGAAACAAAAGAACAATACGGATATTTGTCTCAGGTCCTATATCAGCAGCTTAATTATAAATAGGACCCAAGTCCTCTGGGTCCCCAGTCAACCCAACACCACGTTATCTCCAAGGTCCTATTAACTTTAAAGTTACTTCCAAATTATCTACAAGTTAAACTCATAAACTATCTTATAAGGCTAACAAATAAAACATATAAAAACTTCCTTGCTTTTGAGGAAAATACTTTGAACTACTTGAGGCAGGCAGTGAGGGCATGAACCACCCTGTATGCCCTCAAAAGTAACTGAAATTAACACCTGTCAAGCTTTCTTCTAATGCTGCATACTTACAAAATGATAAAATATAGTCTAAGTTTCCATTTACTGCTTCAATTCTCAATTCAGCTTGAGAAAATATACTATCTTCATGTAGACATCCATTTTCCTAGGGATAAAGCATATTTCAATGATAATACACCTCAGCTAAAAATATTTTGATATGTCATTCAAATTTCCTGTTTTCCCATTTCTTTATATGACCGTATTCTGATAATCCTTCATTTAAAAAAGATCGTTTTCTAAAATAATGCAAATAAACTGAATAACCAAACTTCAGCAAAAGCTGAGATACAGTCCCAACATACCAAATTAAATGCTTATCTTCAAATTCATATAATCTGTTACCCTTAGAGTGCCTTCCTTCTAGGAAGAGTTTACTATTGAAGACATTAGAACAATTCTCTAATTAACAACAAAATAAAAATTGAATGCATTGATCTAAAATGATATTTTAAGACATATAATGAGGTAAAGATTAAATTTATTTTTATTTAACTCCAAATGGCTAATGACTTATCTCAACATCATATTTAATAATCTAAGTATATGGGCTGAAATTTAGCCAAACATGTTTACTGAACCACTTTATAATAATAGCACAATATTAAAAATTAACTAATCAATAATAAGAAATGAATAAGGATAAATTACAGTATATCCACACAATAAAACATCATACAAGCATAAACAATCATTTGTGGAATTACATACTATAATGTAAAGGTGCCAAGTGAAAAAAGTAGGTTTTGGGGAAACAAGAACATGTGGGAAAATTACTTTTTTAAATATATTTTTTAACAGTAAAATATGTATAGCACAGTGTCAAAACACACTGTTAAATACTCAGGGAAGAAAGGTAAAGACACTCAAGACATAAACTCTCCATTTAAGAGGACTGTAATTATGAAATCATTTCAAGGAAAGAAAAGAACACTCTAACAATATTAGAAAAATAAAGGCATTATGTGAATAACCACCTAGGAAACAGGTCTTCTGAACAAAATATTTCTTACTAAAATGTGTGGTACTCCACCACGTTGTTCCTAATTGCATAGCACTTTATTCTGAAAACGGAAAGTGTAACCATTGCTGACCCAGTGCACTGGGTCAATTTTTCATATGCCCCTTTATAAATGCCTTACTTATTCTGGTGGGGACAGGAATTATCTGGCAGGAAAACAATGCTCTGGGGTCAAAGAAAAGATCACTTAAAAAAAAAAAACAGAACAGTAAATAATACTAAGAGTTTATTATGAAAATTCATATAGAAGTGAAAAGTAATATTCAAAAATGAAAGGTACAGTTGCACTGTAGAGTGGGATTAAAGAGTGAAACTGTTTCATTTAAATTTTGTCTGATACTGGCATACTGTCTTTTCAACACACAAGAAAAACACTACTTTACCTTTGTAAGACTTTTAAGTTTAGTAACTACAGATGCTAGACTTCCCTGGTGGTCCAGTGGGTAAGACTCCATACTCCCAATGCAGAGGGCCCAGGTTCGATCCCTGGTAGGGGAACTAGATCCCACATGCATGCTGCAACTAAGAGTTCACATGCCACAACTAAGAAGCCTGAATGTCACACTAAAGACCCCACATGCCACAACTAAGACCTGGTGCAGCCAAAATAAATAAATAAATATTTAAAAAAAAAAAAAACCTACAGATGTTACACTAACCAATATTTTTACAAAGCTTCAGAAAATTATATACCAACATAACCATTTTAGTCTCAGCTCAGTGACTTTTTTTTTTTTGATTACCACGAAACATTAGGGAGAAAAAATGTTCTTCAATTATGAAATTAAAACCACACTTGCACTCACCTGCAAAATAGCACGAACTGACTTTACACTATCAAAGCATGGAAACACGTAATTTATGTATGTCTCCTGATCAGGAGTTACTCCTATTTCATGCATTCCTTTGAGGACTTCAACTATACCTGTAAAATCAAATTTAGAAGCACAAAGATGAGGAACTTGGAATAAATTAACAAACAATCAAAAAGTTCAGTTCATTTACTTTCTGAATTATAATGTAGGAAAAGTACTCAGCATTTTGTTTATCTGAAAGAGAAAGAACAACAGAACTGGATAGTAAGATGATAAATGAAAAAATTTTATTGCTCCTTCCTTCATCTCTCCCTATTAATTCAGGAGAAAGTGCTAAGGAAATACCCTAGAAATAATAAGAAAAATGAAAACAAGCAAGATGCTTAGTAATTTCCAATATCCCAACTGAACAGAGATCATAAAACAGCACTGCTATCACAGAGCAATATGGATCTACAAAATAAAACTTGACATGACTAAATACTGCAGAGAGAAGGGTTTAGAGGAATGGGGTGAGAGGAGATCTTTCCAAGACAAAAGTTTTTTGTTTGTTTTTTTTTTTTTTTTGCAGTACGCGGGCCTCTCACTGTTGTGGCCTCTCCCGTTGCAGAGCACAGGTTCCGGATGCACAGGCTCAGCAGCCATGGCTCACAGGCCCAGCCGCTCCACGGCATGTGGGATCTTCCCGGACCAGGGCACGAACCCGTGTCCCCTGCATCGGCATGCGGACTCAACCACTGCGCCACCAGGGAAGCCCAAAAGTGTTTTTAAGTTAAGCACTTACGAACACTTTTGTCTCAGGTATGGGACTCAGATGGGATGGAGTAGGCAGAGGATGGCTGCTTTTGTTATAAACCGTGCAGTATATTTGACTTGTAAAACTATGTATGATTTTTCTGAGTGATTACTTTGATAAAAAATTATATGTTTAAAAAAAAAAAAGTTAAGCACTTACGTAAAGAATTCCCTAATTGTGACCAACAAGTGATTTCCTATTTCATAATACAAGAACAAAAAATGAATAGAGAACTGATTCTAATGAATTAGTCTCATTATATTTTAAACTATAAAAGTCCTTTCTCTTCCCCCATTTGTAAAAATATCTTTTATTAACTTCTTAAAAGTACAGTTCATGTTTTCCAAAGCTACAGTTAGCTTTAAATAGTATAAACTGATTTAAATCAGACCAATTAATTCTAGAATATTGTCAAACTACTCAGGTATTACCTATTTTTGACAGAGACAGCAGTTTAATAAAAGAAAGGACTCACTTGTTTTCCTCTTTAAAATTTACTTCTTTAGCTTCATTACTTTCACAGTATTAAAACTTCCCCTAAATGTCCCTGTTTTTGCCCTATGGTA